>NC_142361.1:36302135-36622616 GCF_059441175.1 Urocampus carinirostris
CAGAGACAGCAACCCACCGCCGTGGAAGGTGCAGCTCACCTAGAAGGCCAAGGTCGCTTTGACAAACACCTGGTCCAGGATAAAGAGTGAGCGCTACGTCGATATCGCCGCTCAACCCAATTCTGACCATTCACTATTCGCTAAATATGCAGACGACACCACGGTTACTGGCTTTATTTCAAATGGAGACGAAACTGAATACCGAGCAGCAATTGATTCACTTTCCACCTGGTGTCATGAGAGTAATCTGTTATTGAATGTAGGTAAAACTAAGGAGATGATAATAGATTTCCGTACTAAGCCTCCCCCGCATGTGCCACTGTCAATTAATGGTAATGAGGTGGAACTGGTCCATTCATTCAAGTTTCTGGGTACTTACTTGTCAGCTGACCTCACATGGACTGTCAATGCTACTGATATTCTAAAGTCAGCCAGACAAAGGCTCTACTTCCTTCGTCAACTCAAATCATTCGGAGTCCGTCAATCCATTCTAGTCAATTTTTATCGTGCTATCATTGGATCCGTTTTAACTTGGTCAATCACAGTTTGGTTTGGTCGCGTCAATCAGAAAGAATTGACAAAGATGGAATCACTAGTGAGGACGCTGCCGGAAATAATAGGTACTGGCCTCCCGTCCCTGCAAGGTATCTACATCGATCGAACTAGAAAACGGACACTAAAAATTATAGACGATTCCAGTCACCCTGCTCGCAGGTACCATATTTTCCGCACTATAAGGCGCACCATAAGCCTTTATTTTTTTCAAAAGCTGACCATGCGCCTCATAATACAGTGCGCCTTATTTATGGATCAATATTAAGTCGCAAAGTCTTCCAACTAACTTGCACCCGCCGACTAGATTTTCCCCCGAACGCCAGGTAGTCCGCGGTGTATGCTGGGATTTATTTACCGGCGTTTCATTGGCTAACCAATGTGTCAATCATCATTTGAATCGATCACTATTGGGCAAAGTTATTCGGAGGTCAAGGGGCGGATCCTTTTTATCATATACAGGCTGGCATAGGCTTAAGCGGCAAAACAAAGCCTGCAATTGGCCGAAAAAGATGAATGTGAATAGCACGTGGTTGAGGGCATAGAGAAAGCATTTTTTACTATTCTGTGTTTGTAAATATTTTATTCTCCTGGATTTACTACACTCACAGATATAAGAGGACCATGGCTGCACATTATTATTGAACACAACGACTTCGGTGAGCTACTCTGGCTATATATTTTCCCTGTATCTTGTTTCAGACTGAACTCGATGTTCCTGTGATAAGCGGTGCAGATAATGGATGGAATGGAGTGTCTATTTTTAAATTAAACTCAATTCCAAGTGTTTATTGTCATATGCACAGTAAAGTTGCGAGTGAAAAAGAAAATAGAAACTAAGGAATGGTTGGCATTTCTTGAATCCCAAGACTTTAACCTTCCGAATGATGGAACGATGCATTTGAGTTACATCGTACGGACACCGCATCCGCACGTGTTCTCGACACATATTTGCGTCTTTGCAAGCTTTGGGAATGTTAAGGGGGTAATCAGTTGGACTGAACTATCTGACTGTTTTGTCGACGTTCCCATTGTAGCGCCTTATAATCCGGTGCGCCTTATGTATGGAAAATATAGGACCAAAAACTATTTTTTCGGGGTGCGCCCTATAACCCGGTGCGCCTTATGGTGCGGAAAATACGGTACTTTGATGACCTACCGTCAGGTCGCCGTCTTTGCTCCATTGCGAGCAAGACTACACGTCTTAAAGAGAGTTTTTACCCTTCCGCTATCCGTATTTTCAACGGGAATTGATTTAGGGTATTATGTATAGTATTATTATGCCAACGGCGTTCCTCTGACCTATTTTACTCTAGTCTTGTTATTTACATATTCTTTCTTTTTAAACTATTCTATATAATTACCTTGTATTATACACTACAATACCTTTTTTTACTCTATTCTTTTTATTCTTTTAATTCTATTATTTTTTCACTATTGAGTGTTGGCGTGTCAAATGATTTCTTGGATATATCATGTTTATGGTTTATACTGGCTGAATAAATAAATAAAATGGGTTTCCTCCGGGCGCTCCGGTTTCCTCCCACATTCCAAAAACATGCATTTCAGGTGAATTGGCCGGTCCAAATTGTCCCTAGGTGTGAATGAGCGAGTGAGTTGTCTGTCCCCGTGTGCCCTGCGTTTGGCTGGCAACCAGTTCAGGGTGTCCCCTGCCCACTGATTGCTGGGATGGGCTCCAGCATCCCCGCGACCCTACTGAGGATAAGCGGTGTAGCAAATGAGATGAGATGAGACAATACAATACAACTTTGAACAGTCACAGTAGGAGTTTGCCGCCATTTATCTTTTGTCCCTGCAGTCACATTATGGAGCATCTGGAGGGGGTGATTGACAAACCGGAGAAAGAGATGTCTCCCCAGGAGCTCCAGCTGCACTATTTTAAAATGCACGATTACGACGGCAACAACCTGCTGGATGGGCTGGAGTTGGCGACGGCAATTACCCACGTGCACAGAGAAGTAGGCGCTTTTATTTTGTTGTTCGGATTGTAATAAGCAGCGTTTCTGATTTCCCTACCGTTTTCACGGTTACACCTTGTCAAGTATTTTCATACCCAAGGAGCTACACCATCAGGGTTGGGTAGGGTTACTTTAACTGGATTACTTTCAATGACTTTTGGATGACTCCAATACCAAATATGCTAATAAAAGACAAAAGAAACGAAATATGACACAAAACACGCGGTAAGCTTTCTCTCCTGGCTTTGATCTCTTTGATCTCCGGCAAAACTAACAAAATGCGACAGAAACAAAATGAAAATAAATCCAAACAGCTTGCCAACATCATTTTTGCCGTTCCATTTGTTTCATTACTCCCAAGCCTGCACACAATTTATTAATTTTATTCATATTTAGTTTTTTTGTCTTTTATTAGCATATTTGGTATTGGAGTAATCCAAAAGTAATTGAAAGTAATCAAGTTAAAGTACCCCTACCCAACCCTGTACACCACTACCATCATTTGGGGTCGGAAAACATGAAGTTCTCGTACTGTGTCGTCATTCTAACTCGATTGACAGAAGATTGATAGGAATTGGAAAACAATAGTTTGGGTCGAACCATGGGGAGACTTTATATTAGGGGTCTCCAACTATTTTTTTGTCACTGATTAGGGCTAGCAGTTTGACGGGCGTTTCTAATATCAGTGTCTGAAACTCATGACAAAAAGTTATCGGACCCATTTTTCACAACTTGAAACACAATAAGACGACTCATCGCAAAAAAAAAACCATTGTTGCAAAGTATTAAGGATTTATAATCAGAATATATAACAGAACAACTCTTTAAAATTAACTTTTTTATAGATCTACTTATAACATTCATTGCATGTATATGACATCACTGTTTTCCATCTGCCATCAGTATGTACATATACAGTATTTACTCATCTTCATTCTTCTATGCTTTTAATGTACGTTTACATTTTGTAGCGTCATCAATTTTGTTAGCTTCTTTTGAATCTTTCTTCTGGGGCTGAGGTTTTGGCTTGATTCCTAACCACCTCTCCATTTATCTTGTGTTCTTTGTGCGTCTAGTTTGGAAAATGAGATGTAAATTCACAATCTTATAAGGCTCGGGAAAGTCCGGAAGCACTAAGTTATTCGATGCAGGCTTCTGATTGGCTGCCGAGTATGCAAATTGACAAACGAACCGAAATTTCCAAACCGAACGAAAATTTTGAAATCGGAATAAAGAAAACGTTTGATTTTCCAATTTTTTTGGGGTTGATTTTTTGTTTTTGTTTTGTTTTTTGAAAACGTTGTCGGCCACCCGGGCGTTTTGTAAGTTGTACGCCCGACGTAAAAGATGCACGCCCCAGGCATCCGGGCAGACATTATTTCAGACACTGCTAACATAACATGTTTTCATGTTCTTACCAGGTTGTGGTTATTAGAGGTTAATCAACCACTTAGTCAACCGCTAAACATGCCAGTTGGAAATTACATTTCCTAGAAAATCACAATGGCCTAGGATATATTTTCAGTACCAGTCCACGCGCTGCTCTTCGGGGGTACCGGGTTGGGGACCTCTGCCTTAGATTTTTAGGAGAGTGAAATTTAATAGTCTGTTGAGTATAATATTTGGAGGTTTGAAATATTTTTGCATTATCATTGAAGGTTTTACGCATTAATGTTACTTATTAAATATATTTTATATCTCAGTGGGACAAAAACACTATCTACATTCGACAAACACTGCCAGAGATGAGCAAAATGAATAGCGGTATAAATGGGTAAATAAGAATAAATAAATCAAAATATTATAAATGGAAAAAAACAAAAATTATACATATGATATTATATGATTGGTTCTGAAAATATATCACGGGCTATTTAAATTTAATTTCCAACTGGGATAGTATTTATATTATATTGTATTATCTGCATCGCTTATCCTCAGTAGGGTCGCGGGGGGTCCTCATGTTAAGGTTTTCGAGTTTTTCCTTGCCCTCATGTAGGTTTTAGATCAGGGGATGGTGTCATAATTGTCTGTAGTTTGCAATAATCTGTTGTCCAAGCAGTCCTTTGAGACTCCTTGTGATTAAAGGGTATACAAAAAAACTTGACTGAGGTTTTTGAGTTTTTCCTTGCCCTCAGGTAGGTTTTAGATCAGGGGATGGTGTCATAATTGTCTGTAGTTTGCAATAATCTTTTGTCCAAGCAGTCCTTTGAGACTCCTTGTGATTAAAGGGTATACAAAAAACTTGACTTGACTGAGGTTTTTGAGTTTTTCCTTGCCCTCATGTAGGTTTTAGATCAGGGGATGGTGTCATAATTGTCTGTAGTTTGCAATAATCTGTTGTCCATGCAGTCCGTTGAGACTCCTTGTAATTAAAGGATATACTAAAAAGTTTGACTTGAGATTTTTGAGTTTTTCCTTGCCCTCATGTAGGTTTTAGATCAGGGGATGTTGTAATGATAGTCTGTAGTTTGCAATAGTCTGTGGTCCGTGGAGCCCTATAAGACTCCTTGTGATTAAGGGCAATACAAATACACATGACTTGACTTAGGTGGCAACATGGCGTGACCACAATGTTGGAACTATCAAAACGGTGATATGGTTTCAGTCGGACGCATGTCTTGGGAAATATATATATATATACTTTTCATTTCACTTTTTTCCAATTGGTTTTTTTGTCGACTTAGTCTTAAATTTGATTCAACCCACCTTAAGCTGTAGAAACCCTCTAGCTGCTGCTTTTCTATTACGTTTTATTTCATTACAGGAAAGAGGAGAGCACACCCAGATGTTAGGAGAGGAAGATCTCATCAATCTCATCGACGGCGTGCTGAGGGACGACGACAAGAACAACGATGGCTTCATCGATTACGCCGAGTTTGCCAAATCGCTGGAATAAAACCTCACCCGGCACGCGCCGGAGAAACGGAGAGCACGCTTTACTCTTGCCTTCTAGATTTCTTTTCCCATGTGGAGCAGTAAAAACGGTAGTTCAATAGAGGAAAACCAGCAACTGGTTTTCTTGCAGGCGGACTCATGGAAGCACTTTCTTGTAGTTTCCTGTCATTATTGCCTTTGCGGTTCTTTTTTCGTTCTAGTGTCTTATCAACAGGGTTGGGTTACTTTAACTGGATTACTTTCAATTACTTTTGGATTACTCCAATTCCAAATATGCTAATAAAAGACAAAAGTCGGTCCAAATTGTCCCTAGGTGTGACTGATGAGCGAGTGAGTTGTCTGTCCCCGTGTGCCCTGCGATCGGCTGGCAACCAGTTCAGGGTGTCCCCTGCCCACTGCCCGATGATTGCTGGGATGGGCTCCAGCACCCCCGCGACCCAACTGAGGATAAGCGGTGTAGCTAATGAGATGAGAAACTAAATATGAATAAAATGATGACTCACAACACGTGGTAAGCTTTCTCTCCTGGCTTTGATCTCTTTGATCTCCGGCAAAACTAACATAAAATGCGACAGAAACAAAATGAAAATAAATCCAACATCATTTTTGCCGTTCCATATATTCCGTTACTCCCCAAGCCTGCACAAAATGTAGTCATTTTATTCATATTTAGTTTCTTTTGTCTTTTATTAGCATATTTGGTATTGGAGTAATCTGAAAGTAATCCAGTTAAAGTAACCCCTACCCTACCCTGGTAACGGAATACATGGAACGGCCAAAATGATGTTGGCAAGCTGTTTGGATTTATTTTCATTTTGTTTCTGTCGCATTTTATGTCAGTTTTGCCGGAGATCAAAGCCAGGAGAGAAAGCTTACCACGTGTTGTGAGTCATCATTGTATTCATATTTAGTTTCTTTTGTCTTTTATTAGCATATTTGTTATTGGAGTTATCCAAAAGTCATTGAAAGTAATCCAGTTAAAGTAACCCTACCCAACCCTGCTTATCAAGGTTGCATATTTTGTTTTGCACACTGTAAAAATGTCTGCCGCCGGGGAGATTCATCGGTTCTCGTGCCGTACACGACAAGTTCATCACGAGAGTCGTGTGACTGGAAAACTAGTGAATGTAACGCAGAGTCTTCGTCTGCATGGCTGGATGCTATCATCTTGCTGCTTTTTGTCAAGTTATCAAGCCAAATTCACACACGTGCACCTATATACTGGTAAATGCAAGTTTACATTACTGCTGCCTCAAGATAGAAACATCTATGAAATTGTCTTTTTTGATAATGTACAGTTTGTTATTCTGTGAATGTATATTTTCCCATCTTGTATGGCTTCTTCAGTCGGGTTGTCGTACGTGAATATTTCAAATAAATGCAGAGTACGTTTTTCATGAAAATGTGCTTTAATGGCGTACTTTCTTGGGAGCCATTATTATGGGAAAAGGGAAATAAAACAGAAAAAAACACAATAAAATAAGATGTGTTCCCTGTCAAACACTATACACACCGCGACGATTGACTGGACAATAAGAGATCGGGCAGGGCATTATAGCCGTCTACCGTTAATTTTTTGTCTTAGCATTAATTTTCTAAGACAAAGGCATCCATTATCTGCACCGCTTATTCTCAGTAGGGTTGCGGGGGTGCCGGAGCACATCCCAGTTGTCCTTGGACAGTGGGCAGGGGACACCCTGAACTGGTTGCCAGCCAATCGCAGGGCACACAGGGACAGACAAATCGCTCGCTCATTCACACCTAGGGACAATTTGGACCGGCCAATCCACCTGAAATGCAAGTCTTTGGAATGTGGGAGGACCCCGGAGTGCCCGGAGGAAACCCACACAAGCACGGGGAGAACATACAAACTCTGCACAGGAAGTCCGGTAGCTGGATTTGAACCCACACAGGAGGTTCCCAAGACCTTAGAACTGTGCCGCACACGTGCTAACCACTGCGCCGCTGTGCTACCCTTGGTTTTTTTCATTGATTAGAACTGAAAAGACTGGTTGAGCAAAGTACATCATGTTATGAGGGCGCCTATTGGATTACAATTGTATAATGTGATGTAATATGTATGTAGGTGATAAAGATTAACATTTTTAAATGATTTACTATATCTTCAGGCAGTGCTTTAATGACGTACCTTCTTGGGAGCCATCATGGGAAAAGGGAAATAAAATGGAAAAAATCACAATAAAATGAAATGTGTTCCCTCTTAAACACTATACAGACAGCGACGATTGACTGGACAGAAGAGAAGAAGAGATTGAGCAGGGCATTATAGCCGTCTACTGTTAAAGAGTGTAATGACCCTCCATTTTTTGTCTTATTCTTAGCATTAAATTTCCAAGACAAAGGCATGCAATTCACTGAAAACAGGGCCCACTTTTAGGTCCTGACCCACTAGTTGTAAAAAATGAGCTAAATAATACACACTGTCCCTTTAATAGAGCATACATATTTTTGTTTGAAAATAGGAAAATTAATTTAAATGTCCATCCATCCATTATCTACACCGCTTATCTTCTGTAGGGTCGTGGGGGTGCTGGAGCCCATCCCAGTCATCTTCAGTCAGCGGGCAGGGGACACCGGTTGCCAGCCAGTCGCAGGGCACACAGGGACAGACAATTTGCTCACTTATTCACACCTAGGGACAATTTGGACTGGCCAATCCACCTGAAATGCATGTCTTTGGAATGTGGGAGGAAACGATCTCAGAACTGTGCCGCACACGCACTAACCACTGCGCCGCCGTGCTGCCAAAATGTGAACTAACAAAACAAACATTTTATTGGTCTCTTTCATTGATTAGAAATAGGAACTGCATAGTTCAGAGGTAGTGGGAACCTCCTGCGTGGGTTCAAATCCAGCTCCCGGCCTTACTGTGCGGAGTTTGTATGTTCTCCCCGTGCTTGCGTGGGTTTCCTCCGGGCACTCCGGTTTCCTCCCACATTCCAAAGACATGCATTTCAAGTGGATTGGCCGGTCCAAAATGTCCCTAGGTGTGAATGAGCGAGCGAGTTGTCTGTCCCCGTGTGCCCTGCGATTGGCTGGCAACCAAAACAGGGTGTCCCCTGCCCACTGCCCGATGATTGCTGGGATGGGCTCCAGCAACCCCGCGACCCTACTGAGGAAAAGCGGTGCAGCGAATGAGATGAGATGAGATGAAAAGATTGGTTGAGTAAAGTACATCTTGTTACAAG
The DNA here is from genome assembly GCF_059441175.1 of Urocampus carinirostris. Classification (NCBI taxonomy): domain Eukaryota; kingdom Metazoa; phylum Chordata; class Actinopteri; order Syngnathiformes; family Syngnathidae; genus Urocampus; species Urocampus carinirostris. The sequence goes on from NC_142361.1 coordinate 36,310,774, forward strand.
GGCGCCTAATGGATTGCAGTTGTATAATGGGATGTAATATGTCTATGAATGGTGTACTTTTAAATACATAGATAGATAATTCATTAATCCGCGTAGTGTTAAAAAATAAAATAATAAAATAAAGATATAGAATACAAAAATACCCAATATAACGTTTCGCTATATAGTATTTAAAGAGTGCTATGGAAAATACACACTGTAATAAACATAGGGTAATATGCAAATGTGGGGTTGGGGTTGAATGTGGGCCTTTACTCCACCGGGTGGCGTTAAAGAGCCTCATGGCATGAGGAAGAAATTATATCATTTTCCAAAGTAGACGCACAGAGAACACAAGAAAAATTGTGGATAGGAATCAAGCCAAAACCTCAGCCCCAGAAGAAATATTCAAAAGAAGCTAACAAAATTGGTGACGCTACAAAATGTAAACGTGCATTGAAAAACATCGTGGAAAGAGGAGTTCACGTGGTTTGTAGCAGAAAGTCAGGAACATTTGCAGAAAATGTCTGCAATATTAAGTTTAATATGTGATGTTTTTCTTTGCACATTTCTGATAAAGAGGTAGGTTACTTCGTATATACTTGCATATTAGCAGGGTTGGGTAGGGTTACTTTAACTGGATTACTTTCAATGACTTTTGGATTACTCCAATACCAAATATGCTAATAAAAGACAAAAGAAACTAAATATGAATAAAATGACTCAATTTTGTGCAGGTTTGGGGAGTAACGGAATACACAGAACGTCAAAAATGATGTTGGCAAGCTGTTTGGATTTATTTTCATTTTGTTTCTGTGGCATTTTATGTTCGTTTTGCCGGAGATCAAAGCCAGGAGAGAAAGCTTACCACGTGTTGTGAGTCATCATTTTATTCATATTTAGTTTCGTTTGTCTTTTATTAGCATATTTGGTATTGGAGTAATCCAAAAGTAATTGAAAGTAATCAAGTTAAAGTAACCCTACCCAACCCTGTTAATAGAGCATACATTTTCTTGTTTGAAAGTAGGAAAATGAATTTAAACGGCTTAAAACTCAAAATATCCACCTAAAATTAGCTACTGTTTCGGCCAATAAGGTACCATTATTCGACATCTAATTTCAGTAATACTTGCAAAATCCTCACTGAGAACTTGACAATTCTCAGGTCCAATGGGAGGACGTCTCGAGGGGCAAAGAAAACACGGTAGGGGTCAGGTTGCTTCTCATGCTGCTGTACCATTCCTCATGCTGCTGCGGAGATGTGGCCTGCGGTCCTATGGGGGGACAAGGACCCGAGCTGACCGGACCTTGCGGGTGGAGGGGGTACATCCTGGAAGGGAGTACTGCTGCCACGTGGGGAATGTGGGCCAGGGGTTGCCCGTAGTACTGCCTCCCCACTGGAGGTGCCAGGTGCATGCCCCCCAAAAGTCCTCGGGGGCCCGACATCGCACCCAGTGGGTGCACCCTCTGGGAAACCCGCTCATGCTTTCGCTGTTTGGCTCTTCTGTTCTGGAACCATACCTGAAGACAGGCGCGTTAAAGATGTTAGACCAGGGATATCAAAGCTCCGATGATTTAAAAGAGGACTGTCTATAACAGGGGTGTCAAACTCGTTTTAGCTGGGGGCCACAAATGCTATAAATCTCACGGGGGCCGGACTAGTGAGTATAAGAGAAAGAGAGAGGGAGAAGGAAAGAGAGAGCGATAAACAGATAGGGAGAACAAAACGTTTTGTACTGACATTGAATCATGGCCTTCTTGTGATTAAGGACGTCACAAAGAAACAGGACTTCACTTGACTTGACTTTCCTCATGCTAAAGTTTTTGAGTTTTTCCTTGCCCTCATGTAGGTTTTAGATCAGGGGATGCTGTTATTGTAGTCTGTAGTTTGCAATAATTTGTGGTCTGTGCAGCCCTTTGAGACTCCTTGTGATTAAGGGCGTCACAAATAAACATGACTTGACTTTCATCATGCAGAGGTTTTTGAGTTTTTCCTTGCCCTCATGTGGGTTTTAGATCAGGGGATGCTGTTATTGTAGTCTGTAGTTTGCAATAATCTGTGGTATGTGCAGCCCTTTGAGACTCTTTGTGATTAAGGGCGTCACAAATAAACATGACTTCAATTGACTTCATCTTCCTCATGTTGAGGTTTTTAAGTTTTTCCTTGCCCTCATGTCAGTTTTAGATCAGGGGATGGTGTCATAATAGCCTGTGGTTTGCAATAATCAGTGGTCTGTGCAGCCCTTTGAGACTCTTTGTGATTAAGGGTGTCACAAATAAACATGATTTCACTTGACTTAATCTTCCTTATGTTGAAGTTTTTGAGTTTTTCCTTGCCCTCATGTAGGTTTTAGATCAGGGGATGGTGTCGTTATAGTTGGCGGTCTGCAATAATTTGTGGTCTGTGCAGCCCTTTGAGACTCTTTGTGATTAAGGGCGTCACAAATAAACATGACTTCACTTGACTTTATTTCCCTCATTTTGAGGTTTTTGAGTTTTTCCTTGCCCTCATGTCAGTTTTAGATCAGGGGATGGTGTCATAATAGCCTGTGGTTTGCAATAATCAGTAGTATGTGCAGCCCTTTGAGACTCTTTGTGAGGGCATCACAACTAAGCATGACTTGACCTGACAGAAGCAAAATTGTCGGACCGAGAAGATAAAAATAAAGATATACAGCAAGGTTGATTATTCTGTACAGACTCATTTTCGTTTTTAGCCAACCGTGTTCCTGTTTTTAGTGTCCACATCCTTTAGGGCAAATCAGATTTTGTAACCTAGGAGATGTTCTTAAAAGAAAGGGCTACAGAAACAAGTTGGACTTTCTTATCTCAAGGCTTCTCTCCCTGTCCTCCTTGCAAGTTCAAAATTCATTAATGTCTTCTCGCCTGATTTTGAGTGTCTACTATAATAGCTCGTACCTGTATCCGTGCCTCATTGAGCTTTGTGACCCGGGCCAGCTCCTCTCTGTAGTAGACATCAGGATACTGGTTCTGCCCGAACGCCATCTCCAGCTGCTCCAGCTGCTTGTGGCTGAAGGTGGTGCGGAGTCTTCTCCTCACCGGAGACCGAAAAGCTCGTCTTCGTCGGCCAAAATCCGCCAAAACCTGGTCGGATGATGCCTTGCTCGACGGATCTCCGATATCTGCTTTCAGCATCGACAAAGCGGGCAAGGTTTTGGTTCTTTGCATGTTGAAGACAAGTCTTCTCCTATTTCCTGGGTTCCCTCGCATTTCCTAGATTGACTTTTCTCGATCGCTCCCTGTCGACTTTTTGGGATAAAAGAGGGATTACCCAGAAGTCCTTGTTCCCACCACACAAGCGCGACGGAGCTTTTGCAGCCAAACACAATCTCGTGAGAAAAAGATACCAGAAACGGAGGGATTTCATGAAGATTATTTGCCAAAGAGACTCATTTGCTTGAGTGGTGGAATGGGTTAGGTCTACTTTAAGGTAGGTGGTCTGCAAGGTTGGGTAGGATTACTTTGACTGGATTACTTTGCATTACTTTTGGATTACTCCAATACCAAATATGCTAATAAAAGACAAAAGAAACTAAATATGAATAAAATGATGACTCACAACACGTGGTAAGTTTTCTCTCCTGGCTTTTGATCTCTTTGAGCTTGCCAACATAATTTTTGCCATTCCGTGTATTCCGTTACTCCCCAAGCCTGCACAAAATATATATATACATATATATATATATACATATATATATATATATATATATATATATATATATATATATATATATATATATATATATATATATATATATATATATATATATATATATATATATATATATATATATATATATATACCGGTACATACACACATATGAGCATGAGGAAAGTCAAGTCAAATGAGGTCATATATATATATATATATATATATATATATATATATATATATACCGGTACATACACACACATATATATATATATATATATATATATATATATATATATATATATATATATATATATATATATATATATATATATATATATATATATATATACCGGTACATACACACACATATATATATATATATATATATATATATATATATATTTTTATATATATATATATATATATATATATATATATATATATATATATATATATATATATATATATATATATATATATACATATATACATATGTATATACATATATATACATATATACATATATATATATATATTTATATATATATACCGGTACATACACACATATATATATATATATATATATATATATATATATATATATATATATATATATATATATATATATATATATACATACATACATAAATATATACACACGCATATATATATATATATATATATATACATATATATACATATATGTATGTATATATATATATATATATATATATATATATATATATATATATATATATATATATATATATATATATATGTGTGTGTATATATATATATATATATATCAAAATATTGTAACGCAGAATACATATTACCTCTTATTAAAAAAATATAATTGTTTTTTTTTTTGTAGTGTTATACTGTCCAATACAACAGAACTTTTTTAACGTGGAAAAATACAAAAACGACGTCCAATCAAATATATTCCTTTTCCTTTTTCAATTCAAAGTGGATTGAATATCATTTTCATGCTAAACAATCCTCAAGAGCTTGCCTGGAAACTCACATACATGGATTATCAAGTTTATTGATGCATATACTCGACAACACATCCTGAAAAATGATAATAGTGTAGTAAGGCAAAGAAAAAACAGGTGAGGAAAAAGACTATAGCAGAAGGGAGAGCAATTTTTACAAGATTGGCACAAAAAATACTTTTAAAGAATCCCTCCATGACTTCCATACCAATAATATGCTTTATAATTATCTCCATTGGGAATTTTTTTCTAAGAAGTGAATCATTTGACAGAAGTAGATTTCCTATGTTTATAATTTTATGATTTCTAATCAATTGTGAACTTACCTTCCGTAGAACTGACAGTGGCCACATTTTCAAACGTCTCGGTGTCCTCCTTCCTTTTCTCCATCACTTCTGTTCCTTCGACCTGGGCCACGAATGCACCGCTCACTGACTTGACACCGTCTGCTGTTTAGTTTTTGAATCCTCCGACACGGTGGCGCAGTGGTTAGTGCGTGCGCGGTTCCTGTTATGAAATACTGAGATCGAACCTTCCTCTGGGAACATCTCTTTAGAATTGTATACAGAAATGGATAGAGGGAAATATATAGGTAGGTAGAGAGATTTATAGATGACCATGCACATATATATAGAAAGAGAGAACACGGGAATGACTGTTTTGAGCTTAATCGAGCAAAAATATACACGGAAATGTCCCAAAAATACGTAGGACATACTAAACACTTACATTTTCAACATACTAACCCCTTATTTTTTTTCTTCTGCATTTTCGACATACTACCCCCACTTACGTCATTTTTTGACATTTTCTACATATTAACCCCTCGTTTTTTTTTCAACATTTTCGACATACTGCCCCAATTACGTATTTTTTCGACATTTTCGACATACTACCCCCAATTACGTATTTTTTCGACATACTACCCCCACTTACGTATTTTTTTGACATTTTCAACATACTAAACCCTTACGTCATTTTTTGACATTTTCGACATATTAACCCCTCGTTTTTGTTCAACATTTTCGACATACTACCCCCCGTAACATATTTTTTTGACATTATCGACGTACGCACGTATTTTTTCAACATTTTTGACATACTAACCTTTTGCGTTTTTTTTCAACAATTTGACATACTACCCGCCCTAACGTATTTTTTCCGACATTTTCGACATACTAAACCCTTACGTCTTTTTTTGACATTTTTGACATACTAAACCCTTTTTGTATTTTTTTGACAATTTCGACATGCTAAACCCTTGTTTTTTTTTTCGACATTATCGACATACGTACGTACTTGCGTTTTTTTTCAACATTTTCGACATACTACACTCCCCTTACGTTTTTTTCGGCATTTTCGTCATACTAAGCCCTTACGTATTTTTTTGACATTTTTGACATACTACCCCCCTACGTAATTTTTTGACATTTTTAACATACTAACTAACCCCTTACGTTTTTTTTCAACATTTTCGACATACTACCCCACTTACGTATTTTTTCAACATTTTCGACATACTACCCCACTTACGTATTTTTTTGACATTTTCGACATACTAACCCCTTACATTTTTTTTCAACATTTTCGACATACTACACTCCCCTTACATTTTTTTTCAACATTTTCGACATACTACACTCCCCTTACGTTTTTTTTTGACATTTTCAACATACTACCCCCCTATGTAATTTTTTGACATTTTCAACATACCAACTAACCCCTTACGTTTTTTTTCAACATTTTCAACATACGACCCCACTTACGTATTTTTTTGACATTTTCGACATAACCCCTTACATTTTTTCTCAACATTTTCAACATACTACCCGCCCCCTTAAGTAATTTTTGGACATTTTCAACATATTTCCCCCCCTTACATATTTTTTTGAAATTTTCTACATATTAACCCCTTGTTTTTTATCAACATTTTCGACATACTACCCCCCGTAACATATGTTTTTGACATTATCGACGAACGCACGTACATACGTATTTTTTCAACATTTTTGACATACTACCTTTTGTGGTTTTTTTCAACATTTTTGACATACTACCCGCCCTAACGTTTTTTTCAACATTTTCGACATACTACACTCCCCTTACGTTTTTTTCGGCATTTTCGTCATACTAAACCCTTGCGTTTTTTTTCAACATTTTCGACATACTACCCCACTTACGTATTTTTTTGACATTTTTGACATACTAACCCCTCACACTACCCCCCCTTACGTAATTTTTCGGCATTTTTGACATACTACCCCCTTACATTTTTTCTCAACATTTTCAACATACTACCCGCCCCCTTAAGTAATTTTTGGACATTTTCAACATATTTCCCCCCCTTACATATTTTTTTGAAATTTTCTACATATTAACCCCTTGTTTTTTATCAACATTTTCGACATACTACCCCCCGTAACATATGTTTTTGACATTATCGACGAACGCACGTACATACGTATTTTTTCAACATTTTTGACATACTACCTTTTGTGGTTTTTTTCAACATTTTTGACATACTACCCGCCCTAACGTTTTTTTCAACATTTTCGACATACTACACTCCCCTTACGTTTTTTTCGGCATTTTCGTCATACTAAACCCTTGCGTTTTTTTTCAACATTTTCGACATACTACCCCACTTACGTATTTTTTTGACATTTTTGACATACTAACCCCTCACACTACCCCCCCTTACGTAATTTTTCGGCATTTTTGACATACTACCCCCTTACATATTTTTGGGACATTTTCTACATATAACCCCTCACCTTTTTTTTCAACATTTTCGACATACTACCACCCGTAACATATTTTTTCGACATTATCGACATACTAACCTTTTGCGTTTTTTTTCAACATTTATGACATACTACCGCCCTTACGTTTTTTTTTTCAACATTTTCAATATAATAATAATAATAATAATTTCCTTTGTATTGTCATTCTTTGTAACAATGTACACAGAACGAAATGTCGATACACCTGACCCGTTGTAGCGAGTCGATGCAGCCGCAGCCAACAGAGGGCGCCGCCATTATACCAATTAGGTATGTCTCGGCCGAGGCGCAAACCAGCGACCTACCCCCCCTTACGTAATTGTTTAAAATTTTTGACATACTACCCCCACTGATGTATTTTTTTGGACATTTTCGACATACTACCCCACTTACGTATTTTTTTGACATTTTTACATATTAACCCCTCGTTTTTTTTCAACATTTTCGACATACTATCCCCCCGTAACATATTTTTTTGACATTATCGATATACAAACGTACGTACGTATTTTTTCGACATTTTTGACATGCTAACCTTTTGCATTTTTTGACATACTACCCGCCCTAACGTATTTTTTCGACATTTTCGACATACTAACCCCTTACGTTTTTTTTGACATTTTTGACATACGTACTTACTTACGTTTGTTTTCAACCTTTTCAACATACTACCCCCCTCACGTATTATATTGACATTTTCGACATACTAACCCCTCATGTTTTTCTTCAACATTTTTGACATATTACCCCCCCTTACGTAATTTTTGACATACTAACCCCTTACGTTTTTTTTCGACATACAACCCCTGCTTAAGTTTTTTTTGGGGGACATTTTCGACATACTAAACCCTTGTTTTTTTTTTTCGACATTATCGACATACGTACACTTACGTTTTTTTTCGACATACTACCCCCTTTACGTATTATATTGACATTTTCGACATACTAACTAACCCCTTACATCTTTTTTTTCCGACATACTACCCCCACTTAGGTATTTTATTTACATTTTATACATACTACCCCCCCTTACGTAATTTTTTGACATTTTCGACAAACTAACCCTTTACATATTTTTTTGATATTTTGTACATATTAACCCCGTACGTTTTTTTTTCAACATTTGACATAATACCCCCCTTACGTATTTTTTCGACATTTTCCACATACTACCCCCCCTTACGCAATTTTTTGACATTTTCGACATACTATAACTGAATTTAGCCCCTATGCAAAAACAAGGAAAATTTGATTTTTATTGTGCTCGGCAAAAAAAAAAAAGCATTTTTGGCAAAACTCGGAAGAGCAATAAGAGGATATTGCTATTTTGCAAAGAAAACAGGAATTATTGCTACTACTCTTCAAAAAAGAGAAAAAACTAACTCGAGATTTTTGCCAGTACTCCGCAGGTGAAAAAGGGAACTAAAAAGGCTTTTTTTCGCTACTATGCCCAAAAGACAAATATTAGAAAGAGGGGATTTTAGCAACGGCTATGTAAAAAGGGAAAAAAGGGATGTTTACTATTGCCCAGAAGTTGCACTTTTATTGTGAAAAATGTAAATGAAGTGATGTGGCACACCTTCATTGTGAGGCAGGGAAAAAAAGCTACAATTGCATCATTTTATTGTGAAAAATGGAAACAAAGTGAAGTGGCATACTCTTATTGTGAAAAATGAAGATGACGATAAGTTGCACAACTTCTATTGTGAAAAAAAGAAATGAAGTTGCACTTTTATTGTGAAAAATGTAAATGAAGTGATGTGGCACACCTTCATTGTGAGGCAGGGAAAAAAAGCTACAATTGCATCATTTTATTGTGAAAAATGGAAACAAAGTGAAGTGGCATACTCTTATTGTGAAAAATGAAGATGACGATAAGTTGCACAACTTCTATTGTAAAAAACAGAAATGAAGTTGCACTTTTATTGTGAAAAATGAAAATGAAGTGATTGTGAGGCAGGGAAAAGAAGCTATAATTGCATCATTTTATTGTGAAAAATGGAAACAAAGTGAAGTGGCATACTCTTATTGTGAAAAATGAAGATGACGATAAGTTGCACAACTTCTATTGTGAAAAAAAGAAATGAAGTTGCACTTTTATTGTGAAAAATGTAAATGAAGTGATGTGGCACACCTTCATTGTGAGGCAGGGAAAAAAAGCTACAATTGCATCATTTTATTGTGAAAAATGGAAACGAAGTGAAGTGGCATACTCTTATTGTGAAAAATGAAGATGACGATAAGTTGCACAACTTCTATTGTAAAAAACAGAAATGAAGTTGCACTTTTATTGTGAAAAATGAAAATGAAGTGATTGTGAGGCAGGGAAAAGAAACTATAATTGCATCATTTTATTGTGAAAAATGGAAACAAAGTGAAGTGGCATACTCTTATTGTGAAAAATGAAGATGACGATAAGTTGCACAACTTCTATTGTGAAAAAAAGAAATGAAGTTGCACTTTTATTGTGAAAAATGTAAATGAAGTGATGTGGCACACCTTCATTGTGAGGCAGGGAAAAAAAGCTACAATTGCATCATTTTATTGTGAAAAATGGAAACGAAGTGAAGTGGCATACTCTTATTGTGAAAAATGAAGATGACGATAAGTTGCACAACTTCTATTGTAAAAAACAGAAATGAAGTTGCACTTTTATTGTGAAAAATGAAAATGAAGTGATTGTGAGGCAGGGAAAAGAAGCTATAATTGCATCATTTTATTGTGAAAAATGGAAACAAAGTGAAGTGGCATACTCTTATTGTGAAAAATGAAGATGACGATAAGCTGCACAACTTCTGTTGTGAAAAACAGAAATGAAGTTGCACTTTTATTGTGAAAAATGAAAATGAAGTGATGTGGCACACCTTTATTATGGGGCAGGGAAAAGATGCTATAATTGCATCATTTTATTGTGAAAAATGGAAACAAAGTGAAGTAGCATACTCTTATTGTGAAAAATGAAGATGACGATAAGTTGCACAACTTCCATTGTGAAAAACAGAAATGAAGTTGCACTTTTATTGTGAAAAATGTAAATGAAGTGATGTGGCACACCTTCATTGTGAGGCAGGGAAAAAAAGCTACAATTGCATCATTTTATTGTGAAAAATGGAAACGAAGTGAAGTGGCATACTCTTATTGTGAAAAATGAAGATGACGATAAGCTGCACAACTTCTGTTGTGAAAAACAGAAATGAAGTTGCACTTTTATTGTGAAAAATGTAAATGAAGTGATTGTGAGGCAGGGAAAATAAGCGATAATTGCATCATTTTATTGTGAAAAATGGAAACGAAGTGAAGTGGCATACTCTTATTGTGAAAAATGAAGATGACGATAAGCTGCACAACTTCTGTTGTGAAAAACAGAAATGAAGTTGCACTTTTATTGTGAAAAATGAAAATGAAGTGATTGTGAGGCAGGGAAAAGAAGCTATAATTGCATCACTTTATTGTGAAAAATAGAAACGAAGTGCCCTGCGACTGGCAGAAAACAAGTATTTCGCACAACTGCCAAAATATAAGATTGTGTTGTTATTCTAATAAGAAAAAAGGGATTTTTGACCCTTCTCTGCAAAAAAAAAAACCCCAAAAAACGTGTGACTTCTATGAGGCTCTTTAATTCCACCCGGGGGAGTTAAAGCCCACCCCCATATTTGCATATTACCCTATGTTTATTACAGTGTGTATTTTCCAGTAATTTCCCTACGGGGATGAATAAAGTATCTATCTATTTTAAGTAAAAAGAAAAAGAAACACCCACAAAATTGACACACAAGACAAAATAGTATAACAGTTCAAATATTTATATATGTATATATATTTATATTTCTACAATTGGAATATTCGCATCACATGTACACATTTACAAAGAAAAGACAATCATGCCAGTGAGCTCCAACAACAAATGTCTTGCTTTATGCATAGCTCAAGTTTAGAGAGAGAGAGCGAGCGAGAGAGGAAAAGGTCTCTCTCGTTTTTTTTTTTTTTGACATGTCCCAAAAAAACAACAAAAACTTGCAGGAAAAAAAAAAATTATATACATAAAAATGTCATAAGCCAAAGGAGAAAAGTAAACAAAGGCCGGAAATGAAGGAATGAAAATACAAAGCAGGATAACTTTCAAAAAGACATGTTCCCTTTCTTGTAAACAAGACAAAAGTGTAAGACACAGGCAGAAAGTAGGAAAAAAAATAAATTTAATAACCCAAAATAGGCTCAAAAATGGACTGATGCATTCCTTGGATGCGTATACGGCACAGTTCTGAGGCCATGAGATCGAACCTCCAGTGCGGAGTTTGCATGTTCTCCCTGTGCTTGTGTGGGTTTCCTCCGGGCACTCCGGTTTCCTCCCACACTCCAAAAACAGGCATGTCAGCTAATTGTCAGTTCATGGTGTCCCCTGCCCACTGCCCCAAGATAGCTGAGATGTGCTCCAGCACCCCCGCAACCCTACTGAGGATAAGTGGTGCAGATAATGGATGGATGAACCATAGGTGCAGAAATTTGTATTTCTTTTACACCACGTTTATCGGCCATCTTGCTGTTACGCTGTGCTCCGTGGCGTTGGTTTTCCTTCACATGAGACTGCAGCGCCATCTATTGGTCAAACGTGACACACCGGGGCTTTAAAGGGACAGTGTGTAATATTTAAGGCCTCCTAGTTGTATGAAAAAAAAAAACGTTGATTAATGTGCATTTTTATTTAAAAAAAAAAAAAAATCATAGGTGGAGAATTTGTGTTTCTTTTACATGATGGAACCTTTACCTAGAGGTCGCTGCCATGTTTTTTCTGGGATCTTGCTGCTACGCTGTGCTCTGAGGCACTGGTGTTTGTTCGCATTAGACAAAAGTGTCTGGTGATCAAACATGGCATACCTGTTTTAATAAAATAATCCAGGTTTGGGGATAGATTTTCAAAATACCGCCTATTTTTTTGGGCCATTCTACACAAATTCCCAATTTTGGGATGTTGCAAAAATACCCAGTACTTTTATACAAAACCGTGTACAATAGTTCAAGGACAATATGTCCCAAATTTGTATCTTTTTTTGTTTTAATAATCCAATTATTCATATAGTTTTTTAAAAAAAAAGAAATAGATACATTTTAATTTTGAACCTGGTACCTTGTCAAATTTGATCACAATCTAAAAATCTAAACATCGTAGTTTACACATTTTCCTTAAGGTAGGTTTCAGCGTTTCAAAAAGTGGCCCATTTGGAGCAACCACTTTACTACACTAAAACTTTTGCAAATTTGTATTTTACTTTAGCTCATTTTTAGACATTGTGAAAGAGTTGTAAATGTTTGACTTCTCAAGTCAAATCAATGCTTCTGCACACTTGCTCGTAATAATAGTGAATAAGAACGAATTACTTCTGTGCTTAGCACACGTTTAATTTCGGCTCTAATTAGAATACACATCGAATAATCTTTTTATACGTTTATGCCGGAAAATTCCTCGGCTAACCAATGTGTCGAAAGGGGAGAAGCTAACTACCATGTCAGGAATAATTTTAGGAGTCTGTTTATTTTAAAGAGTTTTGGAGCGAAACAAACACATTTCAAGAAGCAATGTCGAACGAAGCAGATATACTTTTAGGCGGATTTTTTTTTTTTTTTAAATCTGTGGGCATTATGGAGTTTTGGAGTCAATATTTGCCACGGTTGGATTCTTTGGATTGTCAACCGGGGGACGTCCACAAAAAAAAACGACCGCAACAACAAAATTGTTTTATCAAGAAATAGATCTGAAAATGGATGTTTTGGGCAAAATAATTCAAGCAAAAATTTACGTCATTTTTTTTCTCAATTGCCGCTCAAATGATGCTAATGTGTGTCAAACGATACCCTTTTGAAAGTGGGTTATGTAGAAAAATCAGCAACCCAAAAATGTGGGTCATTTTGTCTCAGGAATTTCAAAAGATTCAGGTTGTCAAATGATGGGTCCATTTTGGATCCCATATTGGATTATTTTAGTTTTTAGTTTGATGATAGACATGACATTTTACATTTCTCTGCAGATAAAGTAAACCAAAAAAAGGAAAAAAATTGGGTTAATTTGAAGAAATTTCGATCAAAATACCGTATTTTCCGCACTATAAGGCGCACCGGGTTATAGGGCGCACCCCGAAAAAATAGTTTTTGGTCCTATATTTGACATACATAAGACGCACCGGATTATAAGGCGCTACAATGGGAACGTCGACAAAACAGTCAGATAGTTCAGTCCAACTTATTACCCCCTTAACATTCCCAAAGCTTGCAAAGACGCAAATACGTGTCGAGAACACGTGCGGATGCGGTGTCCGTACGATGTCACTCAAATGCATCGTTCCATCATTCGGAAGATTGAAGTCTTGGGATTCAAGAAATGCCAACCATTCCTTAGTTTCTATTTTCGCTCGCAACTTTACTGTGCATATGACAATAAACACTTGGAATTGAGTTGAATTTAAAAATAAAGACTCCATTCCATCCATTATCTGCACCGCTTATCACAGAAACATCGAGTTCAGTCTGAAACAAGATACAGGGAAAATATATAGCCGGAGTAGCTCACCGAAGTCGTTGTGTTCAATAATAATGTGCAGCCATGGTCCTCTTATATCCGTGAGTTTAGTAAATCCAGGAGAATAAAATATTTACAAATACAGAATAGTAAAAAAATGCTTTCTCTATGCCGTCAACCATGTGCTATACGCATTCATCTTTTTTGGCCAATTGCAGGCTTTGTTTCGCCGCTTCAACCAATGCCAGCCTGTAATTGATAAAAATGATCCGCACCTTGACCTCCGAATAACTTTAGCTAATAGTGATCGATTCAAATGATGATTGACACATCTTTTTTGGCCTATTGCAGGCTTTGTTTTACAGCTTAAGCGTATGCCAGCCTGTAAATGATAAAACGGATCCTCCCCTTGACCTCCGAATAACTTTAGCCAATAGTGATCCATTCAAATGATGATCGACACATTGGTTAGCCAATGAAACGCCGGTAAATAAATCCCAGCATACACCGCGGACTACTTGGCGTTGGGGGGAAAATCTAGTCGGCGGCTGCTTTCATTAGTTGCAAGACTTTGCGATTTAATATTGATCCATATATAAGGCGCACTGTATTATAAGGCGCATGGTCAGCTTTTGAAAAAAAATAAGACTTTTAGGTGCGCCTTATAGTGCAGAAAATACGATACCTTACTCAAATTGGGTTTGGTTGTTTACAAAAATAAAAAATGAATATAAATGTGTTATCTTGTAGAAAACAACCACAAAAACACAATTGTTTTATGAAGTGATGGATCTGAAAACAATTGTTTTGCAGAAAAGAAAGCAAAAAACGTTATTTTAAAAAAAATGATTTTGCGTTAAATGACAGAAAAAGTGGGCCATTTTGTTCAAATGAATCCAAGTCCGGGATAGGGCCTATTTTGGGTTCTTTTTGGGGTTTTTCAAAGAATATAAACAAGGAATTACAGCGTGAAACCTAATATTGCTCTGCAAATGACCGAGAGGAAAAATGAAAAATGGCAAAATTGGAAAAAGTCAAAAGGAATGTTAGCTAGAACGAGAAAAACAAGAAAAAAAGAAATGGGCTTAAATTAAGAATGTCAATGTCGTCTAGTGCGTCCTGCAGACGCTCTGCCATAAATAAAAGGCGCTTCGGATTAAAGGAGCGCCATGCCGCAGCAACAAGCCAGCAAAGTAAAGTGTCTGTTGCAACCTGCACCCACCGGAGGAGGACCCAGGATTTTTTTTCGGACCCCTCTGGACTTTGGACTGGAGGAGGACAGGGGATCTTCTTTGGACCTTCCTGGATCAAGGAATGAAAGAAAACTTGGGATCTTTCTGGAAAACAGAGGTTCTTCTTACGATCTTCCAGGATCTTGGACCAGAGAAACACCAGTTATCTTTTTCACACCAGAGGAAGACTTGGAATCTTCTTTGGACCTTCCCGAATCTCAGGCCAGAGGAGAACCCGGGTTCTTCTTCAGACCTTCCTGGATTTAGGACCAGAGAAGGAACCGGGATCTTTTTCACACCAGAGGAGGACTTGGGATCTTCTTTGGACCTTCCTGGATGTCAGACCAGAGAAGAACCCGAGTTCATCTTTGGACCTTCCTGTACTAGGATCGGAGAAGGACCCGGGATCTTATTCACACCAGACGAGGACCCGGGATCTTCTTGGATCTTTTTCAAACCAGAGGAGAACTGAGGATCTTTTTCAGATCTTTCTGCATCTTGGACCGGAGGGCCTGGGATTTTCTCCGGACCCTTTTGTAACCCGGGATCTTCTTCGGTTCTTCCTGGAACTCAGACCCAAGGAGGACCCAGGATATTCTTAGGACCTTCTTGGATCTGAGACTGGAAGAGAACCCAAGATCTTCTCTGGACTCAAAACGGATCATCCGGCGGCGTAGCTGCTCAAGAAAGAGTAGAACATGGGCAGCTTGAGTCGCTGCTGGTCTCGGCGACACCAGGCCATGACGGTTCCTTCGCTGTTGGCCGTGTAGAGGTGGTGACCGTCGCACGAGAAGGTCAGGCTGAGGAGAAAAAGATAACAATTTAAGGAAGTCCAGAAAAAGAAAGACGGAAAGTGGACGGACGTACCTGACGATGGCTTTGCAGGACTTGGGGAAGGTGATCTCTCGAACGGGTTTCAGGTCCCAAGTGCTCCAAAGTCTGAGGAGATAGATGCAAGAAGAAAGTCACATAGAAATAATAAAGGATGGCATAAAAAGAAAAATATAAACTATATACAGTATATGAAATAAATACATAATAACAAATAAAAAACAAACCAATGATAAAAAATTATATTAATAATAAGAAATTTAAAAATTATTTTGAAAAATGGAAAGAAAGTAACCTTTTATTGGGAAAAAATTGAATTAAAGCTATGTTTCACACCCACATTGTGAAAAAATGGAATAGAGGCTATATTGCATCATTTTATTGTGAAAAATGAAAACGAAGAGAAGTTGCACACTCTTATTGTGAAAAGTGAAGATGAGTTGCACAACTTTTATTGTGAAAAATGTAAACAAAGTGAAGTGGCATACTCTTATTGTGAAAAATGAAGATGAGGATAAGTCGCACAACTTCTATTGTGAAAAATGAAGATGATGATAAGTTGCACAACTTCCATTGTGAAAAACAGAAATGAAGTTGCACTTTTATTGTGAAAAATGAAAATGAAGTGATGTGGCACAGCTTCATTGTGAGGCAGGGAAAAAAAGCTACAAATGCATCATTTTATTGTGAAAAATGGAAACAAAGTGAAGTGGCAGACTCTTATTGTGAAAAACGAAGATGACGATAAGTTGCACAACTTCTATTGTGAAAAACAGAAATGAAGTTGCACTTCTATTCTGAAAAATGAAAATGAAGTGATGTGGCACACCTCTGTTGTGAGGCAGGGAAAAGAAGCTATAATTGCATCATTTTATTGTGAAAAATGGAAACCAAGTGCCCCGCGACTGGCTGGCAACCAGTTCAGGGTGCCCGAAGACAGCTTGGATGGGCTCCAGCACCCCCGTGACCCTACTGAGGATAAGCGGTGCAGATAATGGATGGATGGAAACGAAGTGGAGTTGCACACTCTTATTGTGAAAAATGAAGATGATGATAAGATGCACAACTTCTATTTTGAAAAATATAAATGAAGTTGCACACTTTTATTGTGAAAAATGGAAACAGAGTGAAGTTGCACAGCTTTCATCGGGAATGATAGAAATGAAGAGGTTTATCGTGAAACTGGGAAACTCGGCTAAGTTTTATTGCGAAAGGGTGAAAAGAAAAAAGGAATCGGACCTGACGACGCCATTTTGCAGTCCCCCGGCGATGACGTTGACGGAGACGCCCTCGGGCTGATTGGAGAAGGCCACCGAGCAGATGGTCTCCCGGCAATGGACGTGGCCAATCAGGTCGCCGTTGACCGTCCACAGACGGAGGTCGCTGCCCCCGCCCACTGAAGAAACAAGCCACGCCCACACACAAAAAAAAAAGTAACGTCAATTACGAAACTTGAAAAGCCGCACTCTTAACAGAACCCGGTTTTGTCTTTGTACACCAGACTTAAAGCTTTTTCTGTCTTTTTTTGGGGTCTTTTGTTGGAATTTTTGCCTCCTGTTCTTTGTAGGTTTTTTTTTGGTCGTTTTTGAGTTGTGTTATTGTTCATTTTTTGGAGGGTTTTTATTTTTTTTTGGGTCATTATTTTTTTCTTTCTTTTTGGTAATTTTTTGGTTCTTTTTTATTTTATGTTTTAAATTACTTTTTGGTTGTTTTTGAGCTGTGTTTTTTGTTCATTTTTAGGAGGGTTTTCTTTGTACTTGGTTTAATTTTGGGTGCGTTTTGGTCGTTCCTTTGGGGGGTTGTTTCTTTTTGTCACCCCCCCATTTTTTTTTAACTCTGAAGGTAATCTTCCAATCCAGACTTAAAACCTACCCTTTCAGACTTGCTTACCCCTCAAACCACCCCCCCTTTATATATGGTATTTTTGTATTTAGGGTCTGTTTTTTTATTCAAAACTGTTTTTAATCTGTGTGCAGATACCTCAGGTGTCCTGAAAGGCACTTTGAGATAAAATGTATCATTATTATCATGTTGGCAAAAACATGGACTTTTTTCTCTGGAAGGGCATCATAAATGTTTCCAGACATTACCGTGAATAAGCCGCACCTTATACGAAGCCGCAGTGTTTAAAATGTGGTAAAAATGTAGCAGCTTGTAGTCCTAGAACTTACAGTAATTTAAAGTGGTCTCCTGATAAGGTGATTCTGTTTTTAATATTGGACAAGGAGATTACAAAGGATGATAGATCCTTACTTTGACTATTATTGTAGATTGTTTTTCTTTGTTTTGACTATAACATCATTGTTGCGATCGGCCGATCATGTCACTGTTCTTTGATTTTTACACACTGATTTTTTTATAAGATTTAATAAAAAATAAATGGTTTAGGGGAGAGCCTCGGAAGGGGGCAAGGAGTTCTCTTAAATGAAAGCTTCTCTCCCTTGTCCCCTTGCAAATTAGAAAAAACAATTGTTGTCTTCTCTCCTTATTTTGAGGGTCTACTATAAACGTACCCGAGTCGCAGACGGTTGCGATGTCGCCGGTGGTTTCGCTCGCCGAGACGGCCGTCACCGGGCTTTTGTGGCCGGTCAGGCTTTGCACGTAGCATAGCCTGAAAACCAAAGTCACACTGAGCACGTGCAGAAGAACGAAGAGGATTTAGGGGGCAGGGTCAGGGGGCGGGGCTAAGCTTACCTGTTGAGGTCCCAGAGGATGCAACTGCCGTCCGTGCTGACGCTAATCAGGACGCTAAACGGCTTGCAAACGAAAAGGCTGCTCACTTCCCCCGTGTGGCCGTACAGGTGAACTGCGGACTCCGCCTCCATCTCAGACTGGCCAGGAAGAACAGAATTCATGAGCTGTCATCATTTAAACCCAATTATTTATCAGAATTTGATGTATTACTTTTTCTATTGGAGTAAGGCTTATTCAAGGGGGCGTGGGCGATTTTGACCTTGAGGAACTTTTTCATTAAACTTTCCCAGAATAAAGTGCAATTGCACCTCCACTACACTAGGGAGCAGTGGTACGCTCATTGGCAGAGTATTTTGTTTACATTCTGCCTCCACGCATTGCGAAGTTTAAACACAAAGCGGAACGGACACTCAAGTGACGGGTGGTCAAGAGACAAATAAAAGTCTCCAGTTTATAGTTGATAAGGACAGTGTGTGTATTGTAATGCCTCCTAGTGGAACATAAAACACATTAATTTGAATACTAGGCACGAAAACATTATCTGTCACACCAGAGTTAGTTTTTATAAAAAGTCATAGGTCGAGAAATTTGTCTTTCTTTTACACAGTGGAATCCCCACTTAGGTCGGCACCACGTTTGTCTGTCATCCTGCCACCACACTATGCCGAGTATCGCCGGCCTTCGCTTGCACCAGACAACGCAGTGCCAGCTGGTAGCCAAATGTTACACACTGGGGCTTACAGTTGATAAAGCTATTCTATGTTGTGATTTGGTCCATATTTGCTTGGGGGGGCGCGAGAGGATTTCTTCTTCCAAGGGGGGGCGCGAGAGAAAATAATTGAGCGCGGCTTTAACACTTTCCTTTTAGGGGCAAGAGTGATGCTGCGATGAGGATGCGGATGTTGCGTTTGTCGCCATGGAAACTCACGGTGGATGCGGTGAAGCGGTTGCTGTAGGCGGTGATGACGCCGCATTTGCTTCCAGTGAAGAGTTGGCAGCCGTCCGGCACCCAGGCGCAGCTGCTCACCTGTCACCGGACAATTCGTTCGTTCGTTCAAAGTCACGTAAATAATACAAAATGACACATAAGAACAAACCCAAAATAATATTAAAAAAAAACCATCAAAAAAAACACCCAGAATAGATTAAAAAATGAGAGAAAAGATAAATAATTAAAAAAAAAAAAAGCAAATATATGATAAAATAAAAAAAATAAAAAACAGAAATATTAATGATGAAAATTACTGAACATATATATCAAATAAAAATGAGGGAAAATAATTCAAATGATAATCTACACAAAAACAATTCAAACAATATAATACATAAATAATAATATAAAAATGTATATGTAGTAATAAGTAACAAAATACAAATAATAAATAAGAGGGAAAATAAAATAATAATAAAAAACAATGAATGATAAAAAATTAAAAATAATGTAATACATAAATAATATATATTAATGTGATAAGTGAAGCAAAATATAAAAATGAAACAAAGCATAAGGAAAAAAAATGAAATAACAATTTCAATAAATTATAAAAGGGAATGTAAGAATATAATATGTTAATAATGTATAATAGTATAACAAAAAAACAAAAAATAAAATAAACAAACAATAAGAATATAATACATAAATAATACATATTGACATTTGAAATGATGAAACAATATAAATCAATAAAAAAATAACCCCCCAAAAAGATAAACTATAATACACAAATAATAGAATAAAAATCGTGAGAGAAAAATATGCACGTGTGTTTGTTTGGGGCAATAAATAACAACTGAAATATTATAATAATAAACTATATAATGAAAATTGATATAAAGAGTGGTAAAAACCTGATGGAGCGGCGAGCACTGTATAAAGTTGATGGGCGGCTCGCTCTGTTTGCTTTTTAGCCTTAGGATGTTGTCGGCGTAGCCCCAACTCAAAATGGCTGACCACTGGATGTCCGTGCTGTGCATGCTACGGACACCTGTGGGCAGAGAAAACATTTTCCCACAGTCAGTAGGTGGCGCTAAAGACTCTTTTGCATATGCGCCTAACCCTGCTCCTTGCTGTAGATCATCAATAAGCAGAATTTTCGCGCCAGGCCGCAGACGGTCCTCGTGGGCAGCGCCAAAAGCGAACCGAAACGCTCGCCGTGAGGTTGGCTGAAGCACACCACTGGGTCGGGGGCACTGGGGGACCCCACGTACTCGCCCCATTTTAGGCCTTTAATCCACGGCAGCGGGCTCTAAGGGCAAAACAATTACAACAACACTTTTTGGAGGGAAAAAAACGCGGCGCAGATGGTGTCAAGTATCAAACACGTTTGATCATTTTGTCGCTCGGACGAAAAATTCCAAGCAGACACGTCCCAAAAACGACCAATAACAGGCCAAAAACTAGAAAAATAAATAAATTAAAAAAAACACACAGAAAAAAAATACAAAAAAAAATTGACTAGGAAAGCGACCCCTAAAATAACCAACAAAATTGACAAAAACCCAGACAAAAACGACCAAAAACCCTCAGACAAAAACGACTATAAAACACAAAAAAACACATGACTGAAAAATTATAAAAAAAAGGAAATAGAAATGACCCAAAAAACCCAACCAAAAAAAGAACCAAAACAACCCACAAAAAACTCAAAAAAAGACCGAAAATCCACCCAAAAACGATAAAATCGACCAATAGAAAGCCAAACACAGCAAAAACCAATAACCAAAAAAAAAACCCAAAAGCATGTCCAAAAATGACCCCAAAACAATCTAAAACAACCAAAAGACTACTAAATAAAACAACAAAAAAGACCAAAAACAACCTAACAAACAATCATTAAAAAAAAAAAAAAAATGAAGCGCGCAAAAGAAAAAGCATGAAAAAATGACTAAAAACAACAAAAAACACAAGCAAAAACAAGCCCGAAAAAGACAGAAAAATCCTTCAAAAAAACGTTACAAAAATATGCGAAACACACTCCAAAAACCAATAACAAAATGCCAAACACGACCATAGCAACAAGCAAAATAACATGAAAAAAAAAAAACATGACAAATAACAACCTTCAAAAAGGACAAAAGAAAAAAAAATAAAATCCGAAAAAACCCTACCAAACAAAACAAAAAAAAACCTTGCAGACAACGTTGACTCCAATGTAGAGACAAGATCGGTCCTAAAAATCCAGACCTGGTCCGCAGGTTTAATGCCTGAACCATCCCGAACCCCACAAATTAACTTCAGGGACTGAAGTAAACCCGAAGTGTGTAAAAGTACTGTTACTTCAGAATACTATAACTGAACAAGAAGTAAAGGTCATCCAAATAATGTAAAAGTAAGAGTGTCGACCAGCGCACATGCTGTGTATTTTTTTGAAAAAAACAGATAGAGAAGCCTGGCCGGGTTGAGGCCCAAGATCTTACCTCTCCTACAATAAAAACCGTTCAATCAATCCAATGTAATTACAACATATTCACGATACTTCAACTTATACATCCGAATTGAACAGCAGTGAAAGTTATCCATCATCGGTCACCGAAGTTTCCTTTAATCCTCGAGGACCGATAACAAGCAAATGCAATGAGGCCGGTTTACCAGGGCATCAACACAAAAACACTCGGCTGTTGTACCTGGCACTATTTTCCACAGTATGGTTGCCGGCGCAGTAGTCTAGAAATATAGGGCTAACATTTTACGCCACTGAGCCCCTCATTTGTGTTTTCTTTCTGCGCCTAGTAGAAACGCGATCTTTGTCGTCGCCATCTTGAATGGTCACATGATCCAAAAACACTTCATGTAAACAACTCGGAACAGAACTGAAAAACAACTCAGATGAAAACACTGTCGAGTGCATCGGGTTTTACCGGGCAGACGATCTCCTTGGCTTGTTCCCGGGTCTCTCGAAACGCCAGCTGGACCAGAAGCCCCATGGCGGCGGGTAGCTCACCCTCCATCAGGAGTTTGGTTCCCGCCCTGCTGATGTGGGAGGTGTTGAAAAGCTGGCGGGGCGTCTGCCCGTAAGTCTTGATCATGGTCTCCAGCGCTCGACGTTGGACCGGGTCTTCCACCGCCGAGACGTCCATCCCAAAATAAGTCTACGGCAAAAAAACATTAAATAAATACCGTCACCGGACATTCTTGGTGATATGATCATTTTATCCTATTCTACAATTGTCAAAATCTGTGTTACATTTGTTGCTGTGATCATTGAACGCTTGTTACGAAGAAGTGCTTTGAATGCCCTAACAGTTCTTGTAAAGCAAAGGTTGTTCTATTTTGATGAAGAATGAAGTACTTTGCATTCTGGCAGTCCAGGGTTGGGTAGGGTTACCTTAACTTGATTACTTTCAATTATTTTTGGATGACTCCAATACCAAATATGCTAATAAAAGACAAAAGAAACTAAATATTTTAGTTAATTGATGAACAAGAGTAGTGGATAATAAATAGGTCAGTTATACCAGTGTGCCGCTGGAATTTTATCTTTCCAAAAATTGAGGCCATTATTCAGTATTTTTGAACTCTTCAGACGAGGAACTATAATAGTCATCCATGTCAGTAGGTGGCAGTAGATTTGTATATACTTCCTATGTACTAATTATCTGCTCTTGAGGTAGCACAGTACATTTCATAACTTAATTTGTTTAACAAAGCGGTTTAAGATTGTAATGTAAAAAATAAATACATAAAGCACATCATTCTTTTTTATATTAAGTATTATTTTCTTCTTTTTATATATTAATTATCTGCTTATGAGGTAGTACAGTGAAATATATGACATAACTTCATTTTCAAACATTTTCGACAGACGGTGTGGCACGGAACTTTTTTATAAATAATAAATAAGAGTTATACGATTAAAATGTCTATCCATGTTGTATATTTGGACTGGTATAAAATGACAGCTCTGTTGGATATTAAAAAAAAAGTTGTGCAAGTCACTAATCTTGGTGTGGCACACTGATTTACAAGGAAATTTGAAAGTGGCACTCCGCACCGAAAAGGTTGCTGAGCCCTGATCTTGACCATTCAATACTTGCAATGAAGAAGTCCTCTGCACCCTCTAATTGTACTCACAAAACAAGGTTGATCTATTTTGATCATTAAATTCTTGCAATGAAGACGTACTTTTTATTCCCAGACAGTGCCTGTAATGCCTGTGTGGTTTAATTCTAATGATTAAAGGCTTTCAATAAAAACGGCTTTGTATTCCCAGACAGTTCTTGTAACGCCAGGGTTGTTTTATTTTGACCATTGGAAGCTAACAGTAAGGAAGTGCTTTGAATCTCGGTACAGTACTGTAATGCTGAGGGTGTTTTATTTTCATTATGGAATGCTTGCTTCCCAGTCAGTGTTTGTAACACCAAGGTTGTTCTGTTTTGATCATTGAACACTTGCAATGAAGAATTCCTTCTTATTCCGGAACGGTACGAGTAAGACTTGGTCGTTTTATTTTGATCATTGAACGTTTGCGAAGAAGAACGATTTTGCATTCCTGTAAAGTATTGCAGAGATAGTTCTTTTTCTATCAATGTCATGAGTGGCAACTTTGCAGACCATTTGGTTTCAATTTTTGCAGTGGTCCGGTTAAATGACACCCCAGTCTAACGTTGCTTGTTCTCCCCTTATTTTAGTAGCTTAGCTCTTCACACCGTTTCTCTGTGCCTCGCCAGGTCCGAATTACATTTCCACGAATAACGTTTCCATCCTTACAGCCGGGTGGAAGACGTTGATGGCCTGGACGGCGGCTTTCCCTTTCTGCTTGAGTCCGAAGACCAGATCGATCCACTGACACAGCGTATTGGAAACCTGATCCGACTCCAGCGCTTGCCGGTGGATCAAAATGAAGAGTCGAGGATCGTTCCGGGCCCAGGGCGGCAAATTCACATGGTTGACCCTCTCGCTGTTCTGACGGACGCCGAAATCGAAACCTACGGAGAGAAACGGCGTTGAGGAGGTGAGGAAACGGGAGGATTTTCCAAACGGGAAGACCTTCTCTGTTGACGAGGAATTCTGGGAGGTAGAAGAACTCCGGGATGAGCTCCTTCACGTCGGTCATGGACTCGTAAGACGAGAGGCGCCACGTTGTGTTCATGGAGTGGAAAGTTCGGTCAGGGATATCGAAACTTTGATCTGATGAAGAGCAGGAGTTATAGACCAGATGAATGCCTCAACGTTGTTCATGCAGCAGTAAGAAATTGAAGAGCTCCAAATCGTGTAAATAAAAGGTATCATTGATTACTATTGTATGCATCTTTTAAAAATAACATTACTGTATTTTATGGACTAAAAGACACACCTGTTGTATGGTATAATACCATAAAATACCATACAAACTAATAACAGCTGCCGTTAATCGCGAGGAAAGAAATGCAATTGGAAAGCGAAGCCATGTGGAAAAACATGGCATCAATCTTTAGCTTTTACAAGCACCTCAACCGAAATTCAGGCACTTTTTAATCCTTGAAAAGACATGATAAAAAAAAAAAGACATGATCAAAATTCATACACTTTCAAGGATTTCAAGCATGTAACGTCATCCCTTCTGTGATCAGACAATGGGACTTGGTCATCTTTTTTGGAAAGAAAAAAGCTGTGTAAAGTAAACTGTCAGAATTTGTTGTCCGTGCCTCACGACTCTCACCACACTGCTTTACGACGCCTACTCGCCATATCAGGCTACATACATCAACTCATTTGGCGGATATAGAAAGTGGCTTCCTCGATGTGTGGACACAGATCTGATCAAAAGCCACACCTGCCATCTAATGATGGTTTATCATACTGAAGCTATTTTCAAAGGCTTGATACTCCTTATAATGTTTTTTTTTTTTTTTTTTACAATAAAGCAATAAAAACGCATACATCCCCTCCAAAACACAATAAATGGATAAGGGAACTCCTGCAAAACCTGAAGCTTGAGAAAATGAGATTCTCTCCTAAAGGGACCCTACAAGCCTTTCAAAAGACCTGGCAACCCTTTGTGTCCCACATCGACACCCTGCGGTTTGATATAGATGATCACTAGGAGCTGGCCCACTTTTTATTTTATTATATATATATAATTTTTTTTTCCCTTTTCAGTTGCTGTTTTTTAATGTGATTTTTTTATTCCTATTATCATTATTAAATTGTTTACACTTATGACCCTATTGAACGTAAATGATTTTACTAAACTAAACAGAAGAGCAGCTTCAGCGACAGACTGCTGTCACAGTCTTGTTCCACGGACAGACTGAGGAGATCATTTGTTCCTCATGCCATGAGGCTCTTTAACTCCACCCGGGGGAGTAAAAGCCCATATTAAACCCGACCCCCACATTTGCATATTACCCTATATTTATTACAGAGTGTATTTTCCGTAGCACTACTTAAATGCTCTTATTAACAAGCTACATTGGGTACTTTTGTATTCTATATCTTTTATTTTATCATTTAACACAAGGATACTGCTGGAAGTGTGAATTTCCCTACGGGGATGAATTAAGTATCTATCTATCACAACCTCTATCCCCAGTTTTCTTATTTTATGTACTTAATCAGTTTCAATTTTCTGGATGGTGTAAATGTGTTGCTCGGGTGGGAAATTTCATACATACAAAATGTTTTTAAGGGAGACCCCATATATATCATTCTACTGTACCACCGCAAATGAGAAAAAAAAAAAATTGAGGAAAAAAAAAAGGTATTTTTATGTTTGACACCTTAGGGACAACGCTCCTGAAAATATATTTATATGTTATGCCATTGAATTCATGGAAATTCATTACAGCAATATAGTCTTACTTATTACATCTCGCAAAAGAAATTAAAAAAGAAAAAATTAAAAATATAAACCCGATTCTGTGACCAGTAGGAGGCCCTTTCAAGGGCTCTGCTGAATATATTTGCAGGAACATCAAGACGGATCGCAAGGGGGGATGAATGCAAAGGGAAATGAGAGGAGATGAATGTAAAAGCTTTGATGCGCGATTCCATTAAGGAAGTGAGTCACCTTGGTAGGCCAAAAACATCTTGGTGAAGGGCGGCATCCGGACCAGGAAGTGGAGAACGGTGCCGCTGTTGGAATAATGCGAGCCGTAGTGGTAAGGCTGGACCGGGGGCATCGGGTCGTCCTCACGGATGCCTTTACGGTACTCTTCTTCCAAATACTGAAACGAAAATACACGCATTTTAGGGTATCACATCTCTTTTTTTTAACCACAAACGAGATCAATCTTACTCGGAAATTGTCCACGTAGCGATCTTCTTTCTCTTTGGACTGGACGGCGATTGGCTTGCTCAAATTCCTGAAACACACAAAATTGTATAAATATATATCTTTTAATCATCCAAACTCTGCCTCCGTTTGTCTTTAGAGTAAAATAAAGCAACAAAGCGATCTGATTTTCTTTTTTTTTTAGTTATTTATCAATATACCGAAGCCATATCCCCCTTGTGGGAGGTGGCTAGAGTCAAGAACACTCTCACATTCACGAAACATTCATTCCGATTTGTTCCTCCCAATCTGACACCAAAGCACAACAAGGGATGAATTGCTGAGCCATGCAACCCAAAATCAGCATACACTGGTTTAACCCCTCCGCATCATATGTCCATTTCAGTCATTCTTAGCTATCTTTCTCCATTCACATCTATCCCTAGCACACACTCTTGCATCCTTTAAATGAACCAACCTCACATCAGAGCACGTTTGACCCCATTCCCCCCACCATATATGGACCTTCCTCTCATTCTAGTTCCTACCACTTTTGCACTACATACTGAAACGGTCTTTACCCATTCTTTCTATATGTACGAACCATCTTAGAAAATGTTCATCAACCCTCTCAGCAAGCTCTATCACAGCAGTTCTTCTCCTTACTTCCTTATTCCTTAACCTATCCAGAAATGTCACTCCATACATAATACACAAAAATCTCATTTCAAAGACATTCAACCCATTACGCCTATTTACTCTTAAAACTGTCGCTTCGCACATCACTGTAGGTACCACCATACCTTCATACAATCCTTACTTTGCATCCATTCGCAGGTTTCTACATTTGAACAATCCCTTCAGCACACCCATTGCCTTGCACCCTTCACCCACCCTCTTCTTCACATCATCAAGGTCTCGCAAACCCTAGTTATAGGGTCACTAAATGTAAGAGGATGTGGAAGTAAAGAGACTGTGTGGAAGAAAGAGGAGATCGGAAGGATGATGACTTCTGAAATATTATAAAGATATTTTAGATCTATTAATTTCTACAAAGAACTAAATAAAATTTATTGTCATTGTAAAATGTCAAAGAATAAAATTAAAGAGTGCCATCCTGATGGTGCAAGAACACTTAGAACAAGATAAAATCGACCAGTTTAAAAGAACAAGTCAAAGGTGATAGTATAAAAAATAAGGGACATTGAATAAAAAAAACACATAAAGCTTGACATTGCCGAAAAAAATAAACGGGAATAATTGACCCAGTTCTCATTTCTCAATAACTGAATGCGAAAGCAGGAGCGACCGACCTGTAGATGTTCGGATCGTGCAGGTCCAAGGTCTCGCTGGTGTAGTCTCGTAGTATGAAGGGGAAGACGGGATACTGCATGAGGTCGTTGAAGGATCGTCCGGCGTGCTTGTTGAGGTGCGTCAAGTACTCGAAATTTGAGATCTGTCCCGAACCCCAGAGCTGCGTCAATGCCGACATATTGCCATGCTCTAGAAGGTTGGGTAGCTCCGACGTCAGGATGTTGTGGAACACATCGTCGCGGAACTGCAGACGGGGATGACGGGACAAAATTATGATAGCACTATTTGGAACATCTCTAAAGGCTTTAGATTTGAAAATATGATCACTTGAAAAAATAAATTCTGTTTTGTTTCCAGCCGAACATGGTTCTCACAGTTCTCCTCAAGATTATTCAAGTATTCCCTGGTAAACTTCAAGGTGATCCTCTTCTAGATCAACAGTTCTCTTTAGAAAATATCTAAAAGATCTTCTTCTTCTGGTTTGTCCAAATGTTCTCTCACTAATTTGAAAAATATCCTCTTCAGGATCACCCAAAAGCACGTTAGAAAACATCTAAAAATCTCTAGACCACACAAGTGCTTTCTAGCAAACATCTGAAAAATCCTTTTGTAGATGATCCAACTGTTCTTTGGAATATTCCATTTTATTGAAACATCAAGTCCGCTCTAGAAAACCTCTAAAAGCTCCTGTTCAGAATGAATTAAACGTTCTCTAGCAAACTTCTGAAATATCTTCTTCTGGATCATTCAAGGTTTTCTAGCCAATTTCTTAATGACCCTATTTTTGATCACCTCACTAGAAAACGTCAAAAATTATTCTTTTAGACCATAAAAGTCTAAAAACATCCTCTTCTGGATCACAACAGTACTCCCTAGCAAAACTCTGAAAAATCATCTTATAGACCCAGGGGTGTCAAACTCATTTGAACTCGGGGCCCACACCATAGAACAAACATTCTGTCAGGGGCCGGACTAGTAGATTAAAGAGAAAGGAAAAGAGAGATAAAGAAATAAGAGAAAGAGGGAGGGAAAAGGAGAGAGGGCGGGACAAAGAAAGAAAAAGAGAGAGAGAGGGAGAGACCGTGAGAAACAAAAGATAAAAAGTCGTGAGAGAGGGGGAAAAGAAAGGGAGAGAAAGAAAAAAATCCAAAGAGAAATGGAAAGACAGAAGGAGAGAAAAGAGAAAAGAAAGCGCAAAAGGTAGGAAGATAGAGAGAAAAGAAAAATAGGATGTTAGAGCAAAAGGGGTTAAAAGACAGAGAGAGAGAAAGAGCAACAAAGGAAGAGAAAAAGAGAGACACAGAGAGTGAAAGAGACAGAGTGGAAGAAAAGGGTGGAAAAGAAAGAGAGAGAGAGAGAGAGAGAAATAAATACAAGTACAGTGTCTTTGTGAGAGGCACCAGGCTTTGGCGACATCAAGTTGACATATTTTCAACTTGCAGCTTGTTTTTCTCTTGCGCTTCTCTGAGTGTTGTCTCGCGGGCCGGATCCAATCCCGCAGCGGGCCTAATCTGGCCCGCGGGCCGCCTGTTTGACACATGTGTTACAGACCCCTAAGAGAACTTGTAAAACAGTCTTTACCGGATCACTAAGTGCTTTCTAGCAAACGTTTAAGAGACTCTCTTCTGGACCACCAGGCTGCTCTTGAGCAAACTTGGGAAAGATCCTTTTCTGGATGATCAAAATTGCCTTGGAGAAAACTTCAGAACAACCCTCTTCTGGATCATCCAACTGCTCTCTAGAAAACTTTAAAAAGACCTTTCTGTTCTCTGTAACAAACTTCTAAATAGTCCTCTACCGATCATCTAAATCAGGGGTCTCAAACTCAATTTAGTTGGGGACCTTAGAAGCTGGGATGAGGATGAAGTGGGCCACAAAAAAGCACTGTTTTTATGGGGACAGAGTTTGATATTTGTCCACTAGATGTCGCTGTCGAGTTTTACTTTTAGTCTTATTTTTCCTATTTTTTTTTTGCCTTATTCTATATTTTTCATATTTTTACTTTTGGTCCAATTTATATGTCCTTTTTTCATTTGTATCTTATTTTTTCCCCCCTTTTTGTCCTTTTTTCTCTTTTTTAATTCTTATTTTCTTATTTCTCTTCTTTTTAAAAGTATTAAGGTACGTTTTGGTCACTTTAAGTCTCCGTATTGTGTCTTCTTCCGTCGTGTTTTTAGCACTCGATTTCGGTGGCATGGCAGACTACGGCGACATCTAGTGGGAAAATAAAACACATGATCCCTATAATTACAATATTGTGGCAGGGGCCTCAATCCATCATCCTGGGGGGCCGCAATTGCCACAATCTAAATGCTGATCTAAATGAAAGCTTTGAAAATATCCTCTTGGGGATTTTCAGAGGGCAGCACGGCGGTGCGGTGGTTAGCGCGTGTGTGGCACAGTTCTGAGGTCATGGGTTCCAACCTTCCTGTGCGGAGTTTGCATGTTCTCCCCGTGCTTGTGTGGATTTCCTCTCACATTCCAAAAACATGCATTTCAGGTTAATTCACCGGTCCAAATTGTCCCTAGGTGTGAATGAGCGAGTGAATTGTCTGTCCCTGTGTGCCTTGCGACTGGCTGGCAACCAGTTCAGGGTGTTCCCTGCCCGGATATGGCTGGGATGGGCTCCAGCACCCCTGCGACCCTACTGAGGATAAGCGGTGCAGATAATGGATGGATGGATTTTCAGAGTGCTCTTGAGCAAACTTCAAAAATTTAATCATCTGGATCATCAACATCCCTTTTAAGCATTCTTCTAAAGGATCCTCCCACTCTCAAATCAGTGAAAGATGATCACCTTGCTGTTGTCGAAGGCCAAGAGCAGAGTTCGCCCATTGGTGAGAAAGATTTCCACGGCGTTGTCTCGCAGTTGCCACCATCGCTTGTGCACCTCTTTGATCTCCTCGTAAGTCCAAGAGAAGGACGGTGCTTCCGTCTCGCCGTGAAGGCTCTGCTGAAACGAGATCGGGCGCTTACTTGAACAAAAGTGTCTTCTCGCTTATCTACTTTCCAAACAAATTGAAAATACTCTATAGATGTAGTCGTCCTGTTCCTTCAAATGTTGGGATTAGAGTTTCAGTTATTAATTTATGACAACTCCGGTTATATTTACAAAGATTTGCTTTCTGACTTATGCTAATGAGTTTTAGAAATGATGACTATTCTTATTATTTACGAGTGCAATGAATGCATTGTTTATAAATTAAAATTAAAATGATCTGCATTTATATAGTGCTTTTCAAGTCAATGACTTCCCAGAGCGCTTTACAATGTGCTCCCGTTTCCCAATAGCGGCCTTGCAGCCATGTAAGGCGCTAACCTGCTTATTGGGGGTATTAGGGGTTCAGTGTCTTACCCAAGGACACTTCGACATGTAACACGGACAAGCCGGGATTTGAACTGGGATCCCTTGATGCCAAGACGAACGCTCTACCTCCTGAGCTACTGCCGCCCCATTCTTGTAATGCCCTCTGGAACTGTGATTGCTTTATAACACCTTTCTCTTATATATCCATTTGTGCTTAAGCGTTATAAAACATAAGATTTGTCTGTAATTATTGCAGTTTTCACATTTCTGAAGTCCCTTTATCACACTGGATTAATTTATGACCCTTCTGTCATACTGATACATTAAGCCGGGATATTTATACAAGTAATCAAATTTGATAAACGACGGTAGTTATTGCTCTCTTGAAAGTCCTGAAAATGATTTATAAACTGTGATTGATTTATGACCCTCATGGCAGATTCGTGCAAATGAGCTGTCAAGTTGAGGTCAATGAGTTACAGAAATGTGATTTCTGATTCGAGGGCTCATCAAGGAATTTCAGAAAGTTTAAGCATACAAAAAAAAATCAATAGATACTCTCAGAAATCATATCTCAATAAGTGCTTAAACTCAGCATTAGGGCTGCTCCGTGTTAGATGCCGAAGTGTCCTTGGGCAAGACACTGAATCCCTAATGCCCCCGATAGCAGGTAGTTGCCTTGCATGGCTGACGCTGCTATCGGTGTGTGAGTGTGAAGCACATTGTAAAGCGCTTTGGGTCTTCATTGACTTGAAAAGCACTACATTAATGCAGACCTTTTTTTTCTATGTACAAATACATTTATAATTCATCATATCATTCTTGGTAGGTCCTGAATTCCAAGAATGCAGTAAATTGAGTCATAAACCACATTTTTATACAATTCAATCATCAATCAAAATTCATGAAAGACAAGAAAAGAATTTAAGAGGAAAAAAGACAAAAACAAAATAAATGCAATTTTCTCTCTTTTAACTTTATTTTTCGCTTCTTTTTTTCTCTCGAGTTTTACTTTTAGTCTTATTTTTCCTTTTTTTTGCCTTATTCTATATTTTTCATATTTCCATATTTTTACTTTTGGTCCAATTTATTTGTCTATTTTTCATTTTTATTTTCTTTTTTTCTACCCTTTTTTCTCTTTTTTCTCTTTTTTAATTCTTACTTTCTTATTTCTCTTCTTTGTAAAAGTATTAAGGTGTGTTTTGGTCACTTTGGATCTCCGTTTTGTGTCGTGCTTTTATAGCACTCGTTTTGGGTGGCAAGGCAGACTACGGCGACATCTAGTGGGAATTTATAATTCATCATATTATTCATGGTAGGTCCTGAATTCCAAGAATACAGTAAATTGAGTCATAAACCACATTTTGATACAATTCAATCATCAATCAAAATTCCTGAAGTCATCTCAAGAATGTGAAGAATGCCATAAATGTAACAAATTTGGGCACATTTGACCGATGGTTTGCATTATGAGTCATAAATCGAACGCAAACATGATTTTGACCAAGTATTTCTCTGTAAACACAAATCTACCTGTCCTTCGTGAGCGTCGGCTGCGTTGTCCTCTACGAAGTACATCCCGGACTTCCCTGCGAGACGGCAAAAGGTGAGTCGGACATAAACCACGCATGGAGATTTTGTCTTACCGAGAAGAAGCTCCCCCGCCGTCTCTCGGGAGGGAGCCACGCTCATGCAACGTCTCGTAAACCTGCAGGGAAGAAAATTAACAACAAAATTCTGAAATGTCCCTCTCGGTTCTGGACTCAGGACAGGAGTGCAACACTAAGGTTGAAAGAGCATAACCAAGCTGAAAGTTACATAGTAGTAGACTCATTTTTAGCTTTTTTTTTTGTAATATAATTGACTTAGGGCAGCTGGGTGGTTAGCGCGCCCCAAGGGGCAGATGTCACGGGTTCGAATCCGGCTACCAGCCTTCCTGTGCAGGGTTTGCATGTTCTCCCCGTGCTTGCGTAGCTTTCCTCCAGGCACTCTAAATAATAATAATAATAATAATATAATACATGCATGTCAGGTCAATTGGCCTGTTCTAATTGTCCCTAGGTGTGAATGAGTGAGTGAATTATCTGTCTCTGTGTTCCCTGCGACCTGCTGGCAACCAGTTTAGGGTGTCCCCTTTCCACTGCCCCAAGACAGCTTGGATGGGCTCCAGCAGGATAAGCGGTGCAGATAATGGATGGATGGATGAATGGAGTTGGGTGTGGCCAAGCGGGAAACGACTCATTGCCACTAGTGCTTTAAGTCTCAGGCCGACATGAAATGTAACCATCGGTAAAAGGCATGCTAGAGAGGGGATGCTAACCAGTAGATGCTAACAGCTACATGCTAACACGTCATGCTAACAAATACAGATTAACAACTACGTGCTAAAAAGTCATGGTTACAGCTACATGGTAACGAGTAGATGCTAACGGCTACTTGCTAACAACTACATGATAATGAGTAGATGCTAAAGACTTCATACAATGGATTGATATTTAACTTAATTCTAAAACAATTAGAAGAAAAAACAGTTTTTAAAAGAAGCAAATATGTATTTTCAAGCATATTTTTCTCATTGTAATTTGTTTTGTTTTCTCTTTCGCTAACAGCAAATATTTTTTCATATA
Source organism: Urocampus carinirostris (assembly GCF_059441175.1). Taxonomy (NCBI): domain Eukaryota; kingdom Metazoa; phylum Chordata; class Actinopteri; order Syngnathiformes; family Syngnathidae; genus Urocampus; species Urocampus carinirostris. Next base: position 36,344,918 of record NC_142361.1, read on the forward strand.
AACAATATGATCTACTATTACTTTTATTATTTTTAGAATATACTACCCCACCCCACCGCCCCCATCCAAAAGTTACAACTAGAAAAATGACACTTCTCCGGCATCACAGACATATAGCGAAAAAAATGAAAACGAAAGTCAGAAAAAGTAGTGCACCTGATGGGTTCGCTGGTGGCTTTGTCTTTGACGGTGGACGAGAAGGACGAGTGCGTCTTGTCCTCGAAAAGGAAGGACAGCGGCGGCTTGATTGAGTCTAAAACGAGACGAGAACGTGAAAATGAGAACCCTAAGAAAAAAATTTGCAAAAAAATAAAAATTGAGAGGGGGACCTTCGGGTTTGCGTCGGTCTTTGAGCAGATATTTGTTGGGGATGGTGAGGAAACATCTCTGCAGGCGCCGTCTCTCTCGATTCGGACCCTCCGTGGGGTCCAACTGCCAGGACGTTGGGTAGGACGTCGGGTCGTACCAAACCGCCCTGCAACAAAGGGTGGGATAAGGTTGGGGACGCACCGAAAACCGTTCCACGTTGGGTCGTACCAAACGGCATGAACAGGGCGGGAAGAAAAAAAATAAAGGGTCACTGCAACAGATTGAAAAAATACCATGAGGGATTTATTCATGACCACGCAGCAAAAAAACAACAACAATTTTTGGGGGTAAAAATCATGAGGGACGCACTAAAAAACATTCAACTTTGCATCGTACCAAACCGTGCTCCAATGGAGAAAAAGCAAAATCCAAGAATTCATGAAGGATACACCGAAAACGTTTAAAGTTGAGTCATACCAAACAGCACTTTAACCAATGTTGGGCACGTGACTTTAAAACAGGTAATATGTTAGTTACTCAGCTCTTCTTCCAAAAAGTAACTCTACAGTAAAAGTAACTAGTTACTAGGGAAAAGTAAATAGTAATGTGACTTGTTGTTGTCACGGCCAGAACGGAATCAGGACCCAATTGCGCAACGTTTACCACAAGCTTTATTGAAAGAAAGAGGAAGGGCTACACCCACGATCCAGTGCTCGCTGGACGCGGGAGGCAAGTCGCTCTCGCAATCGGATTGCGATCAGAATACGGGAGTGGAGAAGAATTTGAAATTTACTGAACAGCATTTGAGTCAGTAGAATAGAGAAGAACAAATAGGTAGTTAAAGACTTTGTGGTATGAATTGCACCTCACCTGTAACATATTTATGCTACACGTGAAGTGCAACAAAATAAACTGTAAACAATATCATAAAAAAACAAGCAGTAAACAATATAAAGTGAGATTAATAAATGAAATCTAATGGTCTGTTGTGGAGATGGGATTACTGACTGTTTAGAGAACCAGCTTTTTCGGCTTGGCTTACTAAAAAGAGCCAACTCCTTCAGCTCCAAAATGGCTCTTTAGGTAGTTTGTGTTTATCCCATATATTACAATTTATTATGTATTATTATGAATGACTTATAAAGAGGGAAAATAAAGCAAAATTAACACTTAAACGTTAACTAGCATTGAATATCAATACAATTTTCCACAGGCTCTCAAGTTGGACTCTGGATTTTTGGTTTGCTGATTCAGCAGCTTTCCCAGAAAGACATTCTACTCTCCCAGGATCACAATCTTTGACAATAAATCATGTAGGTGACTCTAGAGTAGAATGACCTTGCCAAAAAAGAAAATGCCACCCAAAAATGGTGCGGAACCGTTCTAGTTTATTCTCTGTTTCGATGCCCCGTCTACCTAGCGCTTAGATCATCGCAGATTCACTCCTGCAGATTTTGAATTGAATTTCTCTTTATTGACATTGATATCGTCATATTAAACATCGTGTTCTGTTAGAAAGCCCAACACATTAGGGTAGGTCTCTGATTGGCTGGTGTAAACTGCAAGCCTCCGTAAACGACTGCAGCGTAGTCCAAGATAGCTTTAAGCGGCTCACTACATAGAAAATAAATTCATCAATTAAATCCGACTCTGAGAAAAGTCAGGAGAGGTGTAAAGTTGGCTTAAACATATTCACTCAAGGTGTGTATTTCTAATCAGTTTGATGTTCCTTTTGGCGTCTCTTAGTCTTCCTGCCTTTGTTTAAAGGTGTTGGTACTTATCCAGGGGGGTGGTCTTTGGTCTTTTGTCTTTGTCTCAACATACTAGTACTTTTCTATGTCTTGTGATCTCAATAATACACAGAAGCAGACGGGGGATGAGCGAGATTGAGTAAGAGAGTATGGAAAGATCTCATCTCCCCAGTTGCAACTGGTTTAAAAACTTAAGTCTTTGCCTCGTGCATTTTCTTCTACGGTTAGCCAATATTTCTTTAGCTCTCCCACACTTCAGTGGTCGTTTTAGACCCAACTAGAGGGCAACAAAATTTTGATCCACGGTTGCTTTGTGGGATTCAGAAGCGATTCAGGCGGCGTCTGGAAGTAGGCAGGACCGGTTGGTTCTACTGGTCTGGCCTAATGCTGATGGCTAGGCTAACAAGTCTTCGACTGAGAGGAACAATTCATGAAACTGCTACCTTCGAGACGGTCTTATTTGAATCATCGCAGCGATTAGGATTTATTCGAGGACACCCGACGCTAGCCGGTCGCTTTCTAAATTGCTTTCCAACACTGAAAGGAGAAGCCCTCCGGTTTCTTTTAGTTTTGTATAATGACTGTAAAAACATTCGTTCAACTGCAATTACGTGTCGTGCGTCATGTGTAGATGTATAATTGTTATCTTGTGACCGTCGTGAACTTTCAGTTTGTAATGACGCCATCTGGAGGTAAATTTAACCCTTTGGGGGCTGTGTGGAATTTCACTTTTGGCGGGCGGGATCTCGGTACGGATTTCGCTCGGGGACCCACCGGTCGTGCGTGAACTGCTGCACCAGCTCCTGCCAGTGTCGGCTGGCGCTGAGCTCGGTCTTGTAGAGTCCTCGGATGTGCTGGATGACTTTCTTCCTCTCCATTCCTTGACGAAGCGAAACGTTCTGCGTGATGTCGGCCGCGATTTTGGAAATGTCTTTGGACTTGCCCTCGAGTCTCTGGATCAGACTGCAGCAAGGAAAAGAATATTGTTTCTATTCCTTCATTTTTTTCTAATAAAATACATTTTTTTAGTTCTTTTTTGCCAAGTTTAGTTTAGAATTTCTTTCACTTTACAGATGGGAAGCCATTTTGTCTTTGCACTCATGAACTGAAATATCGAGCTGACATTTTATCTATCTTTGCTAGTTATTAAGCTAAATTTTGGCCTCCTTTCTAGCTAGACAGCTAGGTTTGGGGCTGGCTATTTAGATGGCTTTTACTCTTTTATCAGATGCGGAGATTATAATTCACATGTTTGTTACATCCCGTCTCGATTGCTGTAATGTACTACTCTCCGGTCTCCCAGCAAGGCTTTTAACTAAGACACGAAAGTTTGATCACATGACCCCGATTTTAGCTAACCTGCATTGGCTCCCTGTTAGCTTAAGATGTGATTTCAAGGTTCTGTTGGTAGTATACAAAATCATGCATGGCTTGCTCCCTCATATCTTTCAGATTTAATTTCCCCCTATGTTCCGGTCCGGAGCCTTCGCTCTGAAAATGCTGGTTTACTAGCTATCCCAAGAGCCAAGAAGAGATCCTCAGTTTCGAGAGCGTTCTCCATTCGGGCCCCGATGCTGTGGAATGCTCTTCCCCCTGAGATTCGATCTGCAACCTCAGTGGAAATGTTTCAATCTAAGCTTAAAACACACTTCTATTCTATAGCATATGAATAATTTACATTTCATGTTGACCATCTGTGTAGTATTTGCCCTCATGTCGGTTTTAGATCAGGGGATGGTGTCATCATAGTCTGTAGTTTGCAATAGTATGTGGTCTGTGCAGCCTCTTTGTGCTTAAGGGCGTCACAAATAAACATGACTTGACTTTTAGCTAGCTATGTAGCTCCTTTTTAGTTTTTTTCCCTGAATATGAACTTAACATTACAATATCATTATCATCGATATAATCATATTTGGCATTTGGATTCCAAACCAAGTTACTTTTTCCAGATTTTGCTCAAAATATTCCCGTCCCTAAAAAATATTTTACTAGTTATTTTGTTGTTGTTCTTGTACTCTGTGCAGCCCTTTGAGACTTTTTGTGATAAACGACTATACAAATAAATGACTCGACTTGTTTTGAATTAAAATATGGGACTCACTTCTTTTGAGTGTTGCTCATTTTCTTTTCCCACGCTGCCTTGCTGGTCTTCTCCTCAGTTTCATATTTAAATTTTTCCTGCGTGCGGGAAAAAAAGTCACGTTTTGCATATGTTTCTGGTTCTTTTCCCCTCTTTCCTCATGCCTTTAGAACAAAATTGGTGCACAGATTGCTTACCCGGGAACAAATTTGGTACAAGTTGTAACTGCGCTAGTGGCAGGTGAGCTTGCTTATTAAGCCTCATAAATAAAAATACATTCATAAAAAAAGGACCAAGCTTCAAAAACTGCAAATTTTTTCCCCAGAAGATGTCAGTTACGAAGCATATTTTCTCCATCTTACAGCGTCGTTTAGAGCATTTTACAGATAAGTACGTGAGAAGTAATGCACGTTAAAAGAAGACAGCACGCCGATGCTCAAAGATAATGTAGAAAAGTACTGTCGTTATGACAACACCGCCGCTGTGAATTGCGTCAGGTCTGCGCAGGGGTTGAGGTGTGCACAAATAGAGTCACGGTTCAACAGCGATTGTTATGTTTTAAAAATAATGACACTGTGTTCTATTTAACTGACATAACTATTCATTCATATGCAATCAACGCCCAGAATTTTAAGGTTCTTATGGTGTCCTCGAGTACACACATACACATTCTCCCTCTGATCCTACATATCTATATTGTGGCTCATACAGGAACAACAAACCGATGGGAATTCAATAAGGCAAACATGAGCACAGAATTAATGTTAAAAGTGTGCTGAATTTTGGTCATTTTGTTGGCAAGACCATGCCTGTAGAAAAAAACCTTTTGGACAGTACCCAGAAATTGAAAGGAGATCTTGGAGTGGTTTGAAGCCTAGGGACAAAATGGATATGGAGTGTCTCAGCTAAAAGTTGGCTTGCAAGAGCTCTTTTTCAAATGAAGTAACTAACTAATGACCAGCTTTCATTAACCCGCAAAACGCTGCATCGACGTGACGAACCTCCTTGATGGCTTTGAGAAGGTCGTGCTTGTGGGGGACGTTCGGTGGCAGGCATCGGTGGCCGCAGAGTTTGAGCGAAGTCATGAAGACCACCACGGCGTTGTGCTCGTCTCTGCTGAGGACGTCCTTGTGCTCGTGCAGCATTTCCGACAAATACAGCGACAACTTGGGGCCGTGCTACCAAAGACATGATGCATTGCGTTAATATGCTATTCTAGCCGAAAGTAGGAAGGATGGGAAAATGGGAAAATTATATATAATGAAGATTTTTCAAAATGTAACGATTATTAGGGTTAGGGAGTTCCCGAGTTCACTTTTTCATCCGCAATACTATACGGACATGAAATAAATACAAGATTAAAAACAAAAATAAATAAATGAATTATATAAAAGTAATAATAAAATATACAACAGAAAATATATAACGTAGATTTACAAATACATTAACAAAAACAAAATAAACAAATTAATGGAATACAAGAAATAGCATAATGCAAAAAATGAATAAAATGTAATATATAAAAAAAAATCAAAGGACGTCAATAAATACATGTATTATACAAAGTATCAATGACATGAAATCTTCAAAAATTAATAGCAAAATAGATCAAACAGAAATGAAAACAAATAAAATATACAAAATATTGAAACAGTTAAACAACTGAAAATAAATAAATGAAATATGAAAAATATTAATAAAATAAAACTCATCATATAATGAAAACATTTTCAAATAAATTAATAAAAAGCAAAATTAATAAATGGGCATGTAAAATAATAATAAAAACATAGCTGCATTTATAAATGAAGAAAACAAAGTTTAAAAAAAATAAAATAATGAAATGTTGCAAACAAATAAAACAAAAATAAATGATTATTTAAAATAATATTTAAGGTAATATATATATATATATATATATATATATATATAAAATAAATCAATATTTTTTGTTGAAAATGTTTTTCAAATAAAACGGTTAAATGAGAAATATTTAAATCAAAAAGTTTTAAAAACGTATATCACTATAACAGGTAATATATAAACAGAGAAAATAAAAAAGTTGGAAAACTAAAATAGGATAAGTTCAAATCAATAAATGGATGAAATAAAATAAAAATAAAAATAATACACAAAATATGAAAAACAATTCCGTATAGTTATAAAGTTAAATATAGTAAAACATTAAAAAATATATTAAAAAAATCATTAAAAAGAAAATGTACCAAAATAAAATAATTAAACGAATTTAAAAAATAACATCACAGTACAAATTATTCTCCAAAAGCAATATTATCCGATAACAGCAAGAATGATAAATGAGTATATTACGCATACCTCAAGACCAGGACTAAGACTCTCTTTGAGGATGTCCAAATGTCTTGGATCAAAAACAAACTCCAGCGCTTCCTTCCTGTCTGACAATGGCCGAGTCGGACTGAGCGTGTGCACCAATAGCCGACCGATCTGGACCCGGAAAGTGTCCCTGCAGGACCACAAAATCCTTCGCCATTGCTGATGTGGCGCTCCTCCTCGGCCGGTGCTGCCCTAAAAATACGCACAAGTCCATTCCGGTTATCGAATTTTCCGCACAATACGGTGCATCCGATTATAAATGAGTCTTTTGTGATATTTCTTTCGTATATAAGGTGCACCGGACTATATGGCGCATGGAATTACAACAACAGTCAGAAATAGGCTTTCACTAAGATTAAATAAGTATCATATTTGTGCAATCAAAATGAACCGCTGATCACATTTGCAAAAACTGTGTGCAACGAGAACTGAACCGGGATCGCGGTTGGGAGGGGGCTGGATTCAATCCACTGAACAACGAGGGACATCGACACATTAAAAGGCATTAGGCTTTATGTCATCATCGCACCATTTTTAGTCACTGCTTCACATTGTTGATGTTATAATTGGGCCAGGCCACGAGATAGATATTAAACCTTTTCTGTGATACATAAAAAGGTTGGGGACTGCTGAAATATAGTATTGTATATCCAACTCGCAAAGTATTTAAGAAGCGCACAAGATTATAAACTGAATGAAAAGAAAGGTATTGTGGGAAGTAATTTGGTTGTCCTCAAGATAAAAATAAAAGCAAGGCCGAAAGCAAAGCGCTCATCTTGAGACAAAAGGTTCCAGGTTCGATTACCAGCTCCTCAGAGTTCAAGGTGGAAGTTTCCTTGGGCAAGACACTGAACCCCAAATGCCCCGATAAGCAGGTAGGCGCCTTGCATGGCCGACTATAGGTGTGTGTCTGAATGGGTAAGTGTGAAGTACATTGTAAAGCTTCAGTGACTTGAAAAGCGCTGCATAAATTCAGTCCATTTGCCATTACTTACAGTGCTTAGTTTGAGCTGAGAAAAAGGCATTAAAAAACATGATTTTTAATCACTTTCTATGCTCGTTTCTCTAACATCTGTATCTGGTACTGTGACTTAAAATATTGTTGTGATGAAATAAAACCTATTACCTTTTACTATGTCATCTGTGTCTATAGTGGCTTGGTGGTGATGATTCAGGGCTCTTACTGCCGTTATCAGGGTTTGATCCCCGGTGACGCCATTCTCATGCAATTTCAGTTTAGCGATAAATAACGAATCGAACAAATACGATAATACATTTTTTTCCGTAGCGGATTATTCATTTGTGACCGAATTGGGGGTTTTGTAGTCTGATCTTAAGCTCTGCGATGTCCTTACCAGGCTGATTTTGATTCCGTCCATCATGAGTTTGAGAATGTCTTTCTGCAAACTTTTTTTGCTGGCAGGCGGCAGCGTAAAGGGAATGGGCGAATGCGGGGCGGAGGCGGAGCTTCCTTCGTCGTGGGAGTGGTCTCCGGGTTCGGACGGGAAAGGATGCGGGTCAGGGGAGTCGGGGATGTTGAGCAGGTCAAACAAATCTTGGCTGACGTCTAAAATGGGGGAAGGAAAAGATCCGTATGTATCGCATAAGCATTCATTGGAAATTACAACGTTATAGTTATTGATCCGATATCAAAATTATTCAGATAATTGGTCGATCGGCCACGGTATTAAATTCCCAGCCGGTTAGTTTTTACATAACATTTACAATGATGTAAATGTAAACATAAATAAAAACGATGGATAACAAAAAAATATTTATGATGTTTTGTGTTTTTGTTTTTTTAAATGCTGTAAAAAAATGTGTTTTTTATCATATCCTTACACTTATCATGCTAGATTTTTCTGGATCATTGCTCTAAAATCTTTCATATTCCAATGATTATTTTCTATTCTTTATTTTTTTAGGAGAGGTTGTGATTTTAAGTACTTAGTTTATATTACATCAGTGGCGCAGAGAGCATCATGAAGAACGAGGAACACGCCAGGCAGGTCCGAGATACTGTTGTGGAGATTAAAGCTGGATTTGGATATTAAAAGATTTCCCAAGCTTTAAACATCCTAAGGAGCACTGTGCAAGCAATAATATTGAAATGGAAGGAGTATCAGACCACTGCAAATCTACCAAGATCGGACCGTCCCCCTAGACTTTCAGCTCATACAAGGAGAAAACTAATCAGAGATGCAGCCAAGAGGCCCATGATCACTCTGGATGAACTGCAGAGGTCTACAGCTGAGGTGGCAGAATCTGTCCATTGGACAACAATCAGTCTTTTACTGCAAAAATCTGGCCTTTATGGAAGAGTGGCAAGAAGGAAGCCATTTCTTAAAGATATCCATAAAAAGTGTCGTTTAACGTTTGCAAGCCACTGTGTATAAGATTTTATCATATCCTGTTTTGAATCCTGAACTTGCTTTGTCAATACTGTAGATTGAGGCTGCAAAGAAAATGTCATTGGCTTTTAATGTTAATGACAATAAAGACAATCTTAAACCTAATAATCATATTCTGACTGTGCGCTACCGTGGTAAATGAGCCTGTTGACGGCCAGTACGACGAGCCTTTGCAGACGCTGCACGAATTCGGTCTCGCTGGCCCGGATTGGATTCTCTTGACTCATCCTCCTCTGCATCATCTGGTTCAGCTCGTCGCTCGCCACGGAACGCATGCGAGTCAACAAAGAGTCCGACTGCGCCAGCGAGAAGCGGCGACGGCCTGCCGGGAAAAAGGAACAGTTAGAAAATGTAACATTCATCAAATAAAATGCACGTCAAATCACTGCACACAGAAAGGCATCCATGATTAGTGATCAGGGATAGCGGGAATGCTCGACGCTGATTGATGCCTGGAAGACACGATGCCATCTTTGAGGTATTTCACAACAGAACTTATTTTGTTGAAAACTTTCATGAACATTCTTCCAGGTTCCTATAAAATTTCATTTATTCAATCAAATTTTTTTCCAATGAATTTCATTTATTTATTCAATTGCAATTATTTGTTTGTATTCGTGATTGGTTTGATTTATTATTTTAATTGTTTTAAAATAATTTTTAATTATTAACTTTTTTTATGAGTTCTATAATTATGTTTTTATACTTTATGTATATAATTTGAATTCATTATTTTTGATTTATTGGTTTTATTGAGGTAATTGTTTGATTTTTTACTATCTATATATTTGTGTAATTTAGATTTTAGTCATTCAAAGTATTTTAGGGGTATTATTGTATGAATTATGTTTTTATATATCTTGACATATTTTTGAATTGTATCTATTTACTTTGTTTGTATCCATGAGTTATTTAATTGTTAATTTTCTCTTTTTAATGGTCTGTTATTACGTATCTATATTTGATTGCTTTCATTTATTTGTATTCATTTAATGCATTTCTTTATGTAGATTATGTATTAATTTCCTTTTTTATAAATCAGTATTTTCACATTTAAAAAAAAAAATATATATATATATATATATATATTTTTTTTTCTTTTTCCATTTATATATATTTTTAATTTATTTTATTTTATGCATTTAATTTATGTATGAGTAGTTCCATTTTTTGATGGATTCATTTTCATTCCCATATCCATTTATTTTTCCATATAATTCTGTTTTTTATTGATATTTTCATGTTTCATTTTTCTTTTGTTGTTGTGTTTTGTAATTAGTTAATTTCTTATGCCTTTTTATTTAATGTATTATTCCATGTATTTCTTTATATTGATTATTATATTGATTTATTTTCATTTATTTAATATATTGATTTTATTTTTATATTTTTCAAATGTATTAATTAATCAATTAATTAACTAAATACATTTATTAAATTGATTTGATGTTTTGTAAACTATGTATTTCTATGTAATTCTTCTATTTATGATTGTTTTCATTAATTGATCCATATTTCCATCTAATTAATTATATACATTTTTTTTCATTCATTTGTGTATTTTTGTAATTATCGATGATTTTTTTTAATTCAAAATGTGTGATTTATTATTTTTAAATGTTGTATTTATATGTTTATTTTCTTAATTTATTTTATATTCATTAAAAGAGATTAATTATTCATTTAGGGCGCATTTAATTTTTTTCATTTTTTTATTGACTCAATCAATTGTGGAGACAACTCAAAGCTGTGTGACCAGGGCGGAAGGTAAAAGCATCCATTGATCGGTAAGCGGCAAGAAGTTGCAAAGGAAAGCACACCAGGCAATTTAAAATGCCCCCCAACAAGAGATTGTATTCACTGCAAAATCTGGAAACATGCCCCCCAATACGGGGATCATGTTTTCCGCCGTGGACCGAAATCCCAGCTACCTGCTTCACAGTGCTGCATGTAGGACGGGCCCCCGGTGGGGGAGGGAAGGGGGGAGTCCTGGGACAGGAAGCTGAAGGGGGAGGGAGAAGGGATCTGCCCGTAGGAGCAGTAGTGCTGCCGGGGGACACGAGGGATAATGGAGTCTTTCAAGGCGACCGAACCTTCAAAGTGGGACCAGGAGAGCATCGTTGAACCCCCAAAAATATCGATGATGCAGTTGACCTTGAAATGGGTTGACCGTGACCTTGACAGGTGCGTTTGAATTAAGTGTCTCTTACCTGCGATGCTCTTTCGTTTCTGGTAAATGTTGTGGTGAGGTGAGCTGGGCGTGTTGTGGGAGCTGCTCAGCTTTGCGGGCGCCTGATTGGCTGTCGTCTTGATGAACTCGATTGCTGATTGGAGGACGCGGAACTGAAGGGCCACCGCCATTTCTACCCAAAAAGAATCAAAACGTGACAATCCAGGCAACGATTATCCTTTTTTTTGAAAGTTTGAAGCTCATAATAATGTATCTGTTAAATTAAACTTCAGTAGACACTCGAAAGGAGAGAGGACATAAATGGATTTTGAACTTGCAAGGAGGACCGGGAGAGAAGTCTTCAGATAAGAGAATTCCACTCCCATTCTTAAACCCTTCTCTGAGCCCCCACTTTTTTTCTTTTATTAAATCCTTAAGGTAACAAAAAGCAGATCAGCCTTTAGGGATGTGGAAATCCAAGTACAGCAACATAATTGGCCGTTAACAACAATGATGTAATAGTCAAAACAACAAACAACAGTGCACAATAACAATCAAAATAACGAACTGGCATCCTCTGAATGCTCTCAGCTGCCCAGTATTAAAAACAGAATAGTGATATCAATTCCACTTTTGAGAAAATTATAGTTGACTATAGGTCCGATTTCTAAAATACGTAAAATAAAAAAAGGGGGGTGGGAGAAGGTTTTTTTTTTACTTATTATTTATTTTTAAAAAAGGTTTGTCCACGTCTGGGGAACAAAAGCTGGATGACATGCATAGGTCTTTTCCTGACCGTGAATTATACACTTATGTTTTATTTGGGGGTAAAAAAGTTTGATTATAGAGAAAAAAATGAAGGTGAAATTGCTTACTTCAACCAGAATCTTTAATTAAATAAACTTTTTGGGGCATCTGGGACATTTTAAATACCGAAACATTTTCTATCAACATCAGTGACATCTCAAATATTCAAACGTTTTATATTTTATTTTTGCCATGCATCAAATATAACAAAAACACCCCAAAATGTACTTGGATGGCAAAATAACCACAGAAAAAACATCAGTGTTGGATAAACCTTGAATAAACCCTGAATAAACGTTTTTCTCAATGAACCAATGGAATAAAATATACAGTATTTTAAGAAAGGGACAGGACAATGCAGTTTACTCAGATATTTGATTGAAATATATACATATTTTCACATCCAGGTCAAGTTATTTTCATGTCCGTGGCACTGAATGAATTAAATATGGTGATAACTCGAAAAAAAGGAGAGAGGCAAGTTTTTCCAAATAACAGCGACAGCAAACTAAGCAATAAAAATTATTATAAAAAAATAAATAATATTAATTGGGTACTGCAGGTATCATGTGCCCCCCCCATTGGACGATTAAATATATATTAACAGTTCAATATTTTCCAAAAACATGTTAGTGGCAATAGATTATTTAATTGATTTTGCTGCCTGGCTGATCAAAATGGACGTGTTTAGCTGATAATGGCACGAAAGGTGTTATTAGTCGGGCAAGACAAGCTATAAAATGATGAAGATTTAGAGCGTGTTAAGGGGTTAAGGCACAGGTGTCAAACAGGCGGCCCGCGGGCCAGTTTAGGCCCGCTAAGGGATTGAATCCGGCCCGCGAGACAACACTCAGAGAAGCGCAAGAGAAAAACAAGCAGCAGGTTGAAATATGTCAGTTTGATGTTGCCAAAGCCAGGTGCCTCGAACAAAGACACTGTACTTGTATTTATTTCTCTCTCTCTCTCTCTCTTTCTTTCTTTTCCACCCCTTTTCTCCCACTCTGTCTCTTTCACTCTCTGTGTTTCTCTTTTTCTCTTCCTTTGTTGCTCTGTCTCTTTCTCTCTCTGTGTCTTTTAACCTCTTTTGCTCTAACTTCCTTTTTTCCCTTTCTCTCTTTTCTCTTTCTCTCTTCATACACTTTGTGCTTTCTTTCCTCTTCTCTCCTTCCGTCTTTCTCTTTCTCTTTGGATTTCTTTCTTCCTCTCCCTTTCTTTCCCCCCTCTCTCACAACTTTTTAATCTTTTGTATCTCACGCTCTCTTCCTCTCTCTCTCTTTCTTTCTTTGTCCCACCCTCTCTCCTTTTCCGTCCCTCTTTCTCTTATTTCTTTATCTCTCTTTAATCTATTAGTCCGGCCCCCGACAGAATGTTTGTCCTATCGTGTGGCCCCCGAGTTAAAATGAGTTTGACACCCCTGGGTTAAGGTAAGGGTTAGGGGTTAGTGGGTAGAGTTAGGGGTTAGGGTTAAAGTGGGTCAAGGAGGGAAGGGTTAGGGTTAAAATAACATGTAAAAGAAATGGTCCTCACCCTGGGTCCTCCGCATCTTGCTGCTTTGCATGTGACCCAGCAAAGTGACGAGATCCTCGATGATGCGGAAATACTGCGACCCAGAAGAGCTGCAGGAGTGGATCGTCACGGCCACCAACAGCTGCTGGATGTCGCACACCAGGAGCTTGTAATCGTTCAGAGGGATGCTGACGGAAAAAACATTCCAGGGGATTCAGAAGATGGATAGGAATAAATCATGCCTCACAGGTAAGGAATAGCACCTACGTTGTGGAATAATAAAGTATTTAGGAAACAACCAATTGTACAAGTTCTTCCACTTCAAAGGATGAGAGTCCTCCTCTAAATTGTCCACATGATCCCAAAAAAATTCCCCCAAATACTCATCTTGATCATCTAAGGGCTTTTTGGACTTCTAACCGATCTTTTCCTGGATTACCTAAGCGATCTCCAGTTTATGATAGAGTTATTGGATGATTCATAAGCTCTTCAACGTATCCATATGCTCTCCAGCAAACTTCTAAAAGATCCTTTCCTGGATCATCCAAGCACTCTCTAGCAAAATGATCTGTTTGAAGTTTACTTGAAAGCACTTGGATGATACAGAAGCTCCTCAACTCATCCAAGCACTCTCTCAAAAACTTCTAAAATATCCTCTTCTGGACCATCCCAAGCAAGAGGATCCTGTAGAAGATAGCGGTGGAGCGCCAGGATAATCTGTAAAAGGATTTTTCAAAAATTTGTTATAGGTCGCTTAGATGATCCAAAAGAGGATCTTTTAGAAGTTTGATAGGAGCAATGGATTATCCGGAGAGACCTTTTAGGAGATTGCTCGATTGAACTTGGATGATCCAGAAGAGGCTATTTCAGTGGTTGGTTACAGATCACTTAAAATATCTAGAGGAGGATATTTTAGAAGTTGGGTAAAGAGTTCTTGGGTGATGTAGAAAAATACAATTTAAAAGTTTGCTAGAGAGTATTTGGATGATCCAAGGAGGACTCCCATCTTTTGATGTGTGAGAATTTGCACAATTCGTGGTTGACTAATGATCTTTATCCCCACTGTACATCATGCATCATAGATAGATAGATAGATAGATAGATAGATAGATAGATAGATAGAGATGGAGATAGAGAGAGTGAGATAGAGCGATATAGATAGAGTTGGAGAGAGATAGATCGATATAGATAGATACTTTATTCATCTCAGTAGGGATATTCACAACATAGACAACATAGTAGTGTTTTAGTGCGTTGTGATTGGTCGTTTTAGGGACCGTACCATGTCTCCATGCCGTTGAGGGTGGACAGCGTGTTGAAAAGCACGTAGAGCAGGCCGTGATCTAGAAGGACGTCGGCTAGCTTGGGGCAAGCGTTGAGGAGCTGCAGCAGCATGCACAAGATGTTGTGCACTAACGAGTTCTCGCACAAAGAATTCTCAATCAGACCCAAAACCGGAATGATGCAACGCTTCGTGAAAGGAGAGATGTTTTCCATTTCCTCCACATCCAAACTAGACAGTTAGGGATTAGAAGTCCATTCATTTCAAGAGAAAAGTGACATTCGGAGGGATGCACCGAATTTTAAGCATAAGAAAATGCTTTGGTTTCAGCCATAGGAAAACCCCAAAAAGAGGAGAAATTTGTTGTGATGAAGTCACGTCTAAGGTGAGGGGAGGCGTGTGAAGCTGGCTTTCACTACAGCAAATTAGTGTATGTAGCCTCAGCTTATTTTTCATTTTTGTAAACCTAGGAGGATAGAAATGGAGGTCATGACCTACAAAATATTTTTCGTGTGTCCCTCTGCTTCCACATTTTTGCCAGCCACTAGCCGGACTTTGGGTAATCTTTACATGCTAACACATCAGAGTTAACGTTCTACAGTTGAGCAGTTTTAATTCGTAGGCTCATACTTTTTAGCAACATTAAGTCCATTTGACCCCGAGGTTTTTGTGAGCCACTAGCTGGACTTTGGCTAATGTTTGAATGCTAACCCTACAGAGACAGTTGAGCATTTTTAATTTGTAAACACATATTATGTGTGTGACATTTCGATAGTAGTCCCTAAAGTTTTTGTTACCTGTTAGCCTGACTTTGGCTTATGTTTACATGCTAACCCTTACAGAGCCAAATGATGACAGTTGAGCAGTTTGATTCATAAACACGAGCTTTGTGCACGACCTTCGGTAATCTATTAAATTAAAGACAATTTAATTTAATATTTTTCTTATTTCTGTTTGATAAATATGAGAGTGTGGCTCGTTTTTTTGCACCAGACTGTGCCAGCTACCGCTACTTCATCTTCACTTCTGTCCTACTCCTGTTTTCTTGTCACAGTTCATACTCCTTGAAACTAAAGTGGCTGACAAATAAGTAACAGTTTTAATTCTTTATTCCTTTGTTGTTTTACTGATTTTTTTATCGAGCCCTTAAAAAACAATTTTTGTTATTTTATGGGGATTTACAAAACAAAACCTTTAGAATTAGCATCTAGTAATATGGCTAATGACGCTTCTAAGTTATATATTCGGTAAGTCAGTAAACCATAAGGATTTAATTTTTTAATTTACGATTTTGCTGGTTCAGTTTACGGTTTGGGCCCCAAATTTCTATTTCGGTGCATCCCTAAATATAGCAGTACATGAAATATTTGCCAATACACATACTCTTCCTCCAGACCGACTGGCCGTCCAAACAACATCTCCAAGAAGCACTCAACCAATCCCTGACTCCCCTGGTGGATGTAGAGCTGATTGGCCAGCAGGGAGAAACCGTGACTTTTCAAGAACTTCTCCTTCTGCTCCTTGTTGGCTCGGCCAAAGTAGGCGTCCAACAGCTAGGTAGGACGGACAAAATGTGACAATGTAAATCGAATTCAGAACCGATTTGGTTTTGTGAAATGGACCTTCATGACTCCTTGCTGGATGAGAGGTGAAGAGTGGTTGACGAGGACGATTAAAGCCTCCGGTTGGACAAGTTTGTCCATCACGTCCTCCAGCATCAGGTCCGGGAGGAGGAGGAGGACACCCCTCAGAAGGTCGTATAGACCACAGCAGATGAGGACTAGACAGTCCTCTGTACTGGACCTGTAGAAAACAACGCTTGGGATTATCATGTCCGTATCATCTTTAGACTCTTAGGAATCATCTAAAATATATGAAATCAGATAAATTCCATTGTGAACATGAATTGGTGGTCAATTCGTATATGTACATGAAAACTAAATTGAATGAATACTAAACAAAAATCGATAAAGAACAGTTATTCGGATGAAATCAAATTATTTTTTTTGTGGCCTCGTCAAAATGAAACAGGAATGTATTTTTTTCAGAAATAAAGATGAGATTCAAATAAGAAAATAAATCTGCCTATGAAACAAAACAAAAAAACATTTTCAACTTTAGGATATTTTTTTCATTATTATTTTTATTTTCTTAATTCACTAGAAAAAATGTTTAACATAGTAAAATAAACATTTAAACTGTATTCAAAAATATATTTATACAGTTAAATCTTTTACAATGTTTTCTAGAAAAACAAAAAATAAAATAAGATAAGATTTTTGTAAGAATAAATGGTCAAACTTGACAATGATTATTAATACTTTTTAGTTATAATTTGGCTGAAAACCTATGAGAATATACTTTACTATGTTTACAAGAACTTTAATCAACAGTCAATCTTTTATTTGATGTTTGCACTTTAGCTAGTCGTCGCTGTTTTGTGAAAATGAAATTGTCATTATTAAAATCGTCCTTCAAGGTTTGAATTGTTATTTAACCCTGGAGAACCCAAGAACCCTTTTCTTCTTGGAAAATGATGGTTGGTTCTCCAAGGTTTAAGAGTAATCATCTTCTAAATCTCTCAATATTGTATGTAATTGGTGCTTTTATGTACAAAAACAAAAAGAACCCAAAACACAGTTGCATAAAGGTTAGGCTAGGCTCCCACAGACACCTATATACGTCAAAGTTCCATATTAGCTAGGCTGCCATACACATGTAGAGACATCAAAAATCCATTTTAGCTAGGATGCCATAGATGTATGTAGACATCAAAGATCCATGTTAGCTTAGGATGGCTGTATACGTCAAAGGTGCATGTTAGCTAGGCTACCGTAGACGACAATAGACATTCTAGCTAGACACACATAGATGGCTACAAATGTCTCATTTTAGCTAGGCTGTCTTGGACAGCAATAGGCGTCAAAGATCAATTCTAACCAGGCTGCCATAGATGGCTAGAGATGTCAACAATTATTTTTAGCTACGCTGTCATTGTCGACAATCAAAGTCAAAGATCAATTTTAGCAATGCTGCCATAGAAAACTTTGGATGTCAAAGATCTATTCTAGCTAGGCTGACATTTATGGCTACAGACCTTCAAGATCAGTTTTAGTCCGACAGCAATAGGCTATGGACAACTAAGATCCATTTTAACGAGGCTGCCATAGACAACTTAAGACGTGAAAGATCCATTCTAGCTGGCTACCACTGACGGGTATAGACATCAAATACCCATAAACTGAGCTGCTATGGAAGGCTGAAGAAGTCACAGGAACAATATTAGCTAGGCAACAATAGACATCAACGATTCATTCTATTTCAGCTGTGATTTACAGCTACAGATGCCAAAGATCCGTTCTAGCTACGCTGCCATAGAAAACTTTAGATGTCAAAGATCTATTTCTAGTGAGGCTGACATTGATGGCTACAGACGTCCAAGATCAGTTATAGCTAGACAGCAATAGACTATGGACAAGTAAGATCCCTTTTCACAAGGCTGCCATAGACAAGTAAAGACGTCAAAGATCCATTCTAGCTAGGCTACCATTGACGGGTACAGGCATCAAATACCCATAAACTGAGCTGCTATGGAAGGCTGAAGAAGTCACAGGAACAATATGAGCTAGGCAACAATAGATATCAAAGATTCATTCTATTTCAGCTGTGATTTACAGCTATAGATGTCAAAGGTCCATCTTAGCAAGGCTGGCAGCGAATCAGTCATGTCTGGAGTTCTACATACCGATCATTGGAATCCGTTTTACTGTGCGCCCTCTCGTATCCGGGCGAGTAGGTATAACTCTCCCAGTCTTCGGGCACAGCGTTTCGATCGGCGGCACCGGGCCATCGGCCGACCGCCAAGGATCCGTTTGGAGCCGGGAAAGCCAAACCAAGACTGGCCAGGTTGCTGTGGCTCCTCTGGAAAGACTGGATCCCCTTGAGACTGTCCGGGCGCCGAGGCGCCTCGTCGCTGGCCCATTCGAACTTGTCCTCGGACTCAGCCACGCCCACGCTGCCCTCCGCCAGGCTGTCCCGGTCGTCCTCCACGCTGATGGACGGCGTCCTCGGAGCGCCTCCGTCGTCCTTCCAGTCGCAGATGGTCTTTGCCGACTCGCAGCTGCTCAAGAGCTGATCGTCGGCCTTTTTCAGGGTCTCGGTGCTGCCCAGGGCCTGCTGGGTTGTAAGTGAAGCCCGTTGGATGTCGCCCGGGTGGGCCAGGCGGGGGGTCGCTAAAGGGGAAGCGTAAGGCGAGGGGGCCAGGCTGGGGGGACGCAAGGACTGATCGTCGCTGCCGAGCTCGGGCGATGGACCGTGGAAGTGGCCTGTGGGGCGACACGTTGGGCATTTTGCCATTCATTTTTCAAATATTACTAAGAGTAATATTTTTTGTCATTGTGAAAGAAACATATTCCAATTATTGTCTTTTTTTATATTGTCTTCCCTTGTTTTTATATTGTAAAGGAAAAAAAAATAAAAACCTCTCTTGACAAAAAAGGAAATAAATGACAAATGATTCAGATAAAATATCTAATATAATGTATTCATAAAATTTAATCTTGCAGGTATAGAAACACATTTTGGAGAAATGTTGTATGTATATTAGCGTTAAGATCTAAGAAAAGAAAATCTAGCCCAGGCCCGTGGGTATCCTCTTAAGACCTGGTGTCCACAAGCGTGGACATAATTGCTGGACCGATTAACTTGATTTGTAGGACCAAGCCTGGATAAAAGCCCAAATTTCATATTTAATTTGTGAGACCCTAAGTAGGAGGAGAGGTGTCTTACGATAACAAACAAAAACCTGCCCTTTAAAATAAAATCTAAGTTCAACAAGACGGAATAAACATTTACATCTTTTGTATTTCTCCTGCAGAGGTTAATATCAACCGACAAGTTTTCATCATTGACAGATTTTTGTAAGAATTTATGGGAATATTTTAAGGCCGTCACGTTTTTACGGTTTGGGCCATACGCCACAGCAGCTTAAGAATATAGCGAGCACTTTAAAAGAAAGAGAGAGTCAGAGAGACACAGAAGAACAATGACAGGTGGGGTGGGGGGAAAGGCAGCAAGAGAGAAGCCTGTGCCAACCTAAACATAATCACTTACATTTTAGGCCGACCTGCCCTAAAATTCGGGACAGATCGGGTTTGAGGTGTTATGTATATAAAATAATAGAAAATAAATCATATAGTCCTATAAAAATGTTTACATTTTGAAACGATTACTAGGCAAAATTTTCAATAGGACAAAAATGGAGGCGAATTTATTCCCACCTTTATCGCCATTGTTAAATTTAAATTTTGGAATGTTAGTGAGGGACTGGAGTTTAGAAAATATAAATATAGATTTATGTTTTTTATCAATGGTTTTCTTCGTTTTTAATCCTTATGGAATAAATTATATATATATATATATATATATATATATATATATATATATATATATATATATACCAGAACCATGTCCCCCTTGTGGGAGGTGGCTAGAGTCTTTTTCTGACTCTTTCTGGGAAATCAATACAGAGGAGGGGATTCCCAGCCCCCTCGCCCAACCCAACTGATGTGTTGGGAGTAATTAGCTGACCAAACCCCCGAATTCCAGCCCCTAATGCCGAGCGCCAAGCAGGGAGGCAATGAGTACCAATGTTGTAAGTCTTAGGTATGACCCGGCCGAGGCTTGAACCAGCGACCTCCCAGTCTCAGGGCGGCGCCCTACCCCAAGGCCAATGGGGAATAAAAACAGAGCAAAAAATAGGGGAAGAAAAAAAAATTCTATATATTCTATCTACCTACCTACCTACCTTGGTCATATCCCTCAAGAGGGGTGACCGACAGCAAGACAAACACGTATACAAAAACAAGGAAAAGAAAAAAAACGGAAAAAGTAGCAAAAACCACAAAAATAAATGACCATGGCCAACCAAAATGCCCAAACACCCAAACATAAAGAGCGCTCGTCTTGGGATCAAGAGATCGCAGTTCGAATCCCGGCTCCTCCGTGTTACATGTCGAAGTGTCCTTGGGTATGACACTGAACCCCTAATACCCCCAATAAGCAGGTTAGCGCCTTACATGGCTGCATGGCCGCTATTGGGAATTGTGAAGCACACTGTAAAGCGCTTTGGAAAGTCATTGACTTGAAAAGGGCTATATAAATGCAGATCATTTCATTTCATTTCACCTCGGCATCCAAGTTGGTCATGCTTTCGTCCCTCCAGATGAAACGTGACACGAGAAAGCGGCCATGTAAATCAGGTCAGGGTGACACAACACACTCTTCTGTTCAACAGCAGGGCCTGACAGCTTTCACTTGTTTACCCCTGCTGCATCATACAGGTGCCCTGCCCATCCCTTAGAACACGTCCAAATATCCCACTATCCTTTTACAACAACTCTCCACTCATTCCTATTACCAACAAGAGCTCTAGCTTCCACTATATATATATATATATATATATATATATATATATTATACATACATAAATGTAATCCTATAAAATCATCCCGCTGGAAAAAGACATATCCCCTCTTTATATAATCTTTTTTAACCTCGTTTACATTCTATTGGTGCAAAGACATACACATGAGAAAAATAGGAATAAAACATTTTTCTTCTTAATTTTCATCCCGCTAAAAGTTTTATTGAGGCAAAACAGAGGAAAAAAAGGTAGATAAATATGAAGAAAAATGTATCTGCCCAATCTTGGTCTTTCTTTGTTTTACTTTTTCACCCTGATAACATCCCTTAAATTAAAAAAAAGATTCCTTGAAACAAAAAAGGATAAAAAAACGGTCTCCATGTTCACTTTTTTGCAATAATGAAATCCGAACAAGGCAAACAAGTATGACGCAAATGTTTTTTCACTCGACAATTGAAAGAAGCGAGCGTACCTTCGTGCGGGCCGTCTGCAAAAACGGTGGGGGAAAGGGAAACCGAACTGCTGGCCGACTTTCCTCCGCTGTGGGAGTGGCGAAGGTGCATGATGGACTGAAGCTTGTCTTGATACAGCTTTCCGTCTGAAAAATCATCAGAAAACAAATCGGGGCGTTCAAAAATGCAAGTATATCGGTTTATTCTTTGAATGTCAGAATTTTACTAAGAGTCCTCAACACAGTGCTGGAGGACAGTTCTGACTCGGGCTACTGCAGCAGAACCTTACGGATGGCCATTAACAAAGCACCAAAAAGTATGGGCTACTCTCTGTCCAGTCTTTAGGACAGTGCCGACTCGGGCTACTGCAGCAGAACCTTACATATGGCCATCAGCAAAGTACCGAAAATGATGGGCTACTCTGTCCAGTCTGGAGGACAGTGCTGTCTCGTGCTACTGCAGCAGAACCTTACAGATGGCCATCAACAAAGTACCAAAAATTATGGGCTACTCTCTGTGCAGTCTGGAGGACAGTGCTGTCTTGTGCTACTGCAGCAGAACCTTACAGATGGCCATCAACAAAGCACCAAAGATTATGGGCTACTCTCTGTCCAGTCTGGAGGACAGTGCTGTCTCGTGCTACTGCAGCAGAACCTAACAGATGGCCATCAGCAAAGCACCAAAAAGTATGGGCTACTCTCTGTCCAGTCTTTAGGACAGTGCCGACTCGGGCTACTGCAGCAGAACCTTACATATGGCCATCAACAAAGTACCGAAAATGATGGGCTACTCTGTCCAGTCTGGAGGACAGTGCTGACTTGGGCTACTGCAGCAGAACCTTACACATGGCCATCAACAAAGCACCAGAAAGTAAGGCCAACTCTCTGTCCAGTCTGGAGGACAGTGCCGACTCGGGCTACTGCAGCAGAACCTTACACATGGCCATCAACAAAGCACCAACGATTATGGGCTACTCTCTGTCCAGTCTGGAGGACAGTGCTGACTTGTGCTACTGCAGCAGAACCTTACAGATGGGCATCAACAAGGCACCAAAAAGTATGGGCTACTCTCTGTCCAGTCTGGAGGACAGTGCTGACTTGGGCTACTGCAGCAGAACCTTACACATGGCCATCAACAAAGCACCAGAAAGTATGGCCAACTCTCTGTCCAGTCTGGAGGACAGTGCCGACTCGGGCTACTGCAACAGAACCTTACACATGGCCATCAACAAAGCACCAAAAAGTATGGGCTACTCTCTGTCCAGTCTGGAGGACAGTGTCGACTCGGGCTACTGCAGCAGAACCTTACACATGGCCATCAACAAAGCACCAAATATTATGGGCTACTCTGTGTCCAGTCTGGAAGACAGTGCTTACTCGTGCTACTGCAGCAGAACCTTACAGATGGCCATCAACAAAGAAAATCATGGGCTGCTATTTGCACAATCTAGTCTGGAGAGCATTGCCGGCACATGATGCCGCAGAAGTCAAGTCGTATTCAGTTGTATAGTACTTAATCACAAAATGTCTCAAAGGGCTGCACGATCAATCATGACACCAACCCCTGATCTGAAACAAAAATGAGTAAGAGACGGGAAAACGATGGACTGCTCTTTGCCCAGTCAAGAGGACAGTACAGGCTCTTTTCCAATTCTAAGAGAAATTGTTCCCTGACACTCCGCAGGATGAAGATGATAAAAAAGACCCAGTGAGTAGACACAAGGTGAAGTAATGGGATTGTCCCCTTTTCCCCCCGTCTTTTCCCTAGGGCCTTCAAAAGGAGAGAAGTCTGCTTCATTCCTCTACAAATTTGAGGAATGTCTAAATTTAGGCTCAAACCCATTACTTCTCCTTCCCCTCCATTGCTCCTTACTCTAACAATGCAAGGTCATAAGGAGACAAAGACTATCCCATTCATTTGCAATGCATAGTGGAAGGGGGAAGAGTAAGGGACATTTTCATCCCAGAGTTCCACGTCTTATCTCGTAACCACCGAAAATAAAAGCACTTCTGTTGTATTCTATTCACCGATGTGCAGTGAAAAGTAGAAACTGGACGGGGTGTGGCAGACATAAGTGTTGGTGGGCGGGTGAACCGCAAGAAGGAAATTGGAAATGAGCTTGAGCAAATTCAGGTCCGGCGGCGATCCCAGAACTTCCTGGATGATTTTTACAAAAGACAAGCAGACTTCCTGCGGGATGGCTGTCAGGTGTTCGTCCCGATGCTCCTGAGGACAAATATTGGACCTTAGATGTGGTCAGGAAATTTTGGGGGGGCATTTCGTCCAATCAGAACCTGTAAAACTTGGCAGGTGAGCAGGAAGCGGTCTACCACTTGCGCCTTGAGGAACTGACGGATGTTCAAGACTTGGTAAGGATGGTGGACCCGGATCAGGATCTCCAAAGCAGCCAGGAGCGTCTCCCACACGCCACACTAACAAAATAAATGACATATATGGAATTTGTTTTGCTTATTCTGTAATGACATTTTATGTTGACGTTGTTACAGTTTTAAGAGCAATATCCCGGATCCAAGTGAAATGTGACGGGTGTGAATAATTTTTATTTTAGATGCGAATTCTTTCTATTAGATGGGAATATTTTACATTTTCCATTGATTAGTCTTTATATTGTATATTTAGCCAACTGGAGTGCAACCGTAATTTTGTTGGAGCAATACAATGATAATAATGGCGATTCCAATCACTTTTCATTGAGCAAAAACAAAGATTACTAGGGGATCTGGGTATCAAACCCTATTATAGTTGCAGTCATGTAAAAAAAAGAGCATGATTTAAATTGTCCCTTAATGGTTAATTTCAAGCTTATTTTGGAATCTTTGTCCGTCCGTATTAAATATATAGTTGCTTTCATGTAAATAAAAAATCTCCAAAATTAATTTTGTTAGAAATAAGTGTTTTATTTTATTCTCCAGGAAAAAAAGAGAATGATGAGGGTTTTTATTTTATATGTGTATGTATAAAATAAGAACAAATAAGTAGTTAAATAAACAATGTATTAGTATAAAGGTATCTTGCAGTAAGAAAAAAGGGAGATAAGTATGTATATCTTGTATGTATATTATAACAATATTAATTACAACAATAAAAAGATAAATAAATTAAAATACATACGTACATATTCATATGAAATAATCTCGATGGGGAACATAAAAACAAAAACAGAATTTGAATATAATTGTATTGTTTGCTTACATTATATTAATATAGAAAATAAATAATTTGAATGAACAAGTAATGTAAACATACAAAATCATCCATTTGGAAAAGAAAATAAATAAGTGTATACATACATTTTATATACAATATCGAAAATAATAATAAATACAAATAATAAATTGATCTAAAATCGTCCCTTCTGAATAAAAAAGGAAACAGTATACATTATATATATATACACACACACACACACACACACACACACACACACACACACACACACACACACACACACACACACACACACACACACACACACACAGGCAATTTTAAATCATCTTTTTTTTAATCCATAATACATTTCGGTCCAGTTGAAAATTTTCCATCTAAATAATATAGCATTGTCCAAAGTTTTAGTCATGGAAAACAATTAATAAAAATGATCTTTACAGTAAATCATGGATCCTCAGTCAAAACTGGTAGATAACTACTAATTCCATGAACTCTTCTACTAACATTCGTGAAGCATTTTAATAATGATGCATGATAAGTGACTTTACGAAATCTTTTTAGTTCACACAAATATAAATCTTATTCGTGTGTTTGCATTTTTAAAACTTTTGAAAATTGGATTTAAGAAATCCATCTATTTTCTTCCGCTTATCCGGTGGTCAGCAGGGAAGCCCAGACCTCCCTATCCCCAGCCACTTCATCCGACGGGATGCCGAGGCGTTCCCAGGCCAGCCTAGAGACATAGTGTCTCCAGCGTGTCCTGGGTAATTCCTGGGGCCTCTTACCGGTGAGACATTTAAGACATTTCAAGGCCTTATTTTTAGAAAAATGAATTCAATGCTTTTTAAGACTTTTCAAGGATCTGTGGAATTCTGTTGTATATAAATCTATGCATAACATTTTTATACGTGTCATTTTTTTGGATTATTATTAATAATAAACAAGTATTCTTTTTGACATTTTAGGTATATTTAAGGTATGTAAATAAAAATAATAATGAAGAAACAAACTGAAAACACCCAAAAACGCCAGGCAAACACCCAGAAAATTTGATTGGGTGAGCTGTTGGGGTGGCCGGATCCTCCTGCACACAGAGCGCACTACCCTGTTTTGTGTCCCTTAAGGGCTTTTCTCATTCTTTGAGCACACACACACACAGTGTCCCCAAAACTTGTTAGTAAGGAAATACTGGAGATTAGAGCCATTGCTGTCCTTGTTTGTCCCCTGCCCACTGCCCGATGATTGCTAGGATGGGCTCCAGCACCCCCGCGACCCTAATGAGGATAAGCGGTGTAGCTAATGAGATGAGATGAGATGAAGAAATAGATCATATATTCATGTAAAGTCATCCTGCTGAATTTTTTGGGATGAGTATAGAAATTTGATGTACATGTATAAAAATGAATACAAAAAATAATGCAATTAAAACATATAATTAAAAAGTATATATGACAGAAAACTATTCATTCTACTCACAATATATTTAAATCCATTTTTTTTCCAATATCATTTTATTGAAAATGCAGAACAATGATGCTTAAAATGGATAGATAGATAGATAGATAGATAGATAGATAGATAGATAGATAGATAGATACTTTATTCATCCCCGAATGAATTGATTACCTGGCATACATTTTAAGTCACTTTTATGATGTCTTTAGGCACAAGATAGACCCCAAGGACCACAAAGTAATATTTAAAAGGACTTCAACCATGGGATCTATTTAAGAAGGTTCATTAAACATTTTTTAATTAAACCCAGATCAATTATTGGCTGTGTAATAACCTTAATTACAGCAGGGCCTACCTGTGCTTTGGCCCAGACTTTCCAGTCCAAGAGGATGTCTGAGAGCAACCTGATGTCCTGCACCACGGCAATGGATTCCGTGTCCAAACGGAACTGACCTTCCTCAGTCAGGACTAGGACGGGTCCGCTGCAACACCCGTCCAACAAAGTCTAGAGAACAAACACCATGTGTCAAATTACCGTAAATTCGTATTAAAACGCGCACCTGATTAAAAGCTGCATGCTCAAATTTTGTCTTGGTACGGGTCGCACAGGATTTTAAGACGCAGGCTTCAAGGGCCATAAAAATGAACTCTTTCACGTCCATTATCTTACATTTTAAGCCCGGGCCTTCAGATGCGTCGTTTTCAGTTTCGCTCAGAGTTGCTTATATCACGTGTTTTTGGATCGTGTGAACATTCAAGATGGTGATTAGGAAGATGAGCCCATATTCACGACTGCACTGAAAAGTTGAAAGAGGCCCGGATCGCATAAAATGCAAAACCTATATTTCTTAAAAACAGCGCCAGGGCAACCCCATACTGTGAAGAATAGTGCCAGATTGCAACACAGACCCTGGAGTCATTTTTTATTTTTGTCTTTGGCAGTTGCTGCGCTAATGGACCAGATTACGTACACTTTTTATTCTTTCTCGAAGATTAAAGGAAACTTAAGTCCCCTGACATTGACGCAGATGATACGTTTTTGAAATATGTCTTCCACTGCTGTTCAAATCAGATTTCTAAATTGAGGACTCGATTTGTGGGTGAAAAAGTTGAAATATTGTGTGTATGTTGTAAATCAAGCCTATTGGATGATTTAATCTGGGTTGTCAATATTTTACAATAAAATAATTTAACTTAAAATAAAATTCATAAATGTCAAAAAAAAGAAGCAAGTTTCTAAGTCATTTCTATCAAGTGTTTCGAGATTTTTGAAAGGGCGGCGAGAGGGCAGGGTTGAGTTTGCATAGCATGGTGAGTTGGTTTATGTGTAGAACTAAATCCACTCAACCGCTAAAATAAACCAGTTAACACATTCAATGGCAAACATGAACCCCCCCAATTGTATGTGAAGAAATGTGTTGCATTTAGAAAAGATCCGCTGTCATCCATGGTTACATGATGTAGGGTAAGTTACTAATGTAGGCAATCATAATACTAAAAAACAAAGCTACAAATTTGGAGTTGACATTCTATTACTGATCAGAACAGAAAGTCGAAATCCAGACCCAGAGCCAGACAGTTTGACATCCCTGTTGTAAATATTCAGTAAAGTACTCTCTTGTAACTATAGCAATATGTTATGGATAAGAGCAGCTCGCCCTTTTCCTTGGTGCGATTACAAAAAAAAGAATAAGCCGGACCATGTCTAAAGCCGCAGTGTTTAAAATGCAGCAAAAAAGTAGAGGCTAGTAGTGTGGAATTTACGGTATACGCAAACCTATGGTGTAAAACGTAGAAGGGGAAAAGTAACCTGCATCAGTGTTATTTATACGACACAATGCTTGGTAGCAGTGTAGAACATTAACCCCTTCACGTTCCTGTAAAATTCGCCTAAAATCCAAGACGTACCCAAAGTAAAGTGAATGGTTTTCTTGAATTGTTTGGAGAATTTGGACGGTCTTGGTCCCTTTTGAAAGGTAAGATTCTGAAGTTATGTCCCAGACTCAAATAATCACTGCAAGTGCTACTAATATTGAGTCATCCGAGTTGGAACACACAGAAAAAGATGTTTTTTTATTCTTGCCTGGACCCAGGTCAAATTTGATCATAATCTGAGAAACTAAACATTGTTTTTTACACGCCTTTGTAAACGTATGTCAAAGCGTTTCCAAAAGTGGCCATTTGGAGACGACCGGTTTACTGCCCTAAAAACTTTGCAATCGTGTATTTTACTTCAACCAATATTTATACATTGTACAATATTTGTAAATGCTTGACTTTTCTTTCCAAAAATTAATCCATGTTTATGCACACTTGCATTTGGAAGTCTGTTTATTTTTTAAAGGGAATTATGGAGCGAAACAAACTGATTACGACAAGGATCGTCATTCCATGCAGGAATGCTTTTAGGTGTTTTTTTTTCTTTACTTTTTTTTTAAATCTGTCGGCATGATCGTCTGTTTTGGAGCAAATATTTTACACGATTGAATTCAGTGGCTGGTCCTGAAATTACGACACCACGTTTGCAAAAAATGATCTCATTAGCTGAGTACCAGGGGATGTTTCTGGTGAGCTATTCCAGCTATATAATTTATTTCTATAGCATATCTTGAATCCCAAGAGCTGAATCCTTTCAAATATATGTGGCATGAGGTATTTCAGTGACTGGGGACATTGTGAAGACTTGACTGTCTTTATCAACAGTCTGATGGCTTGCCAAGCGGGACGTTAGGGGTTAATAAGGGTGTGGTCCCGACTATCGAAATTTCGTCCTAGAAAACCAAAACGGTCATTTATGTGCTTTGCAGATGATTTATGCTACTCACTTTGAGCATATGATACCCAACGACACACTTGGGCTTGATGAGAACTTGGTGTATCATGGAGTAACCATGGTAACAATCCATTTCATGAATGCGATGCTGGTTGAACTTGGACAGAGACAAAAGTATCTGCAAGGCCAAAGCTTGGGTCATCTCACGGTCGCTCAACTCCACGGTCTGAGGAGAACAAAATCCGACTTAAAGATATCTATCTTCTCAATCATCGCAATAAAGGAATTTTTGTTTCGTCCCACCTGAGCGAAAAGAAAGACGATGTTTCCCGTCCCGCCGATCTTATGGAGGACGCTCTGCAGGCCTTGGGTTTCGATGGGCTGTAACGCCTTGAGAGCAGCGGGTTCCAAAGAAAGACTTTGGACTTCTCTGGAACTGAAGGGTCTTTGGGTCACAACCGTCTTGGCTTGTCCTTTCAGTCTGATGACGGGTTCGTAGATGGTGTAGACCCGTGGGCTGCTGGGGGCGTAGACCACTGCCAGGCTCTCCTGTTATCAGATTCCACACAAATTGAAATGAATTGGACTGATTTTGTAGAAAAAATAGGAACAAAGACTTTCTGCTCTTTTCCTCTTACAATCACCAAAGCTCCCTCCGCAAAACCATTAGCCCGGGGGTCGGGAAAGTAGGGCTCGCAAGCCATAAATGGCTCTTTTCGTGAGTATATAGCTCGGAGTTAAACAAAGAACCAATGCAATTTTTTATATATTACGTCTCATAGAGCAGATTGTCACATAGGCGAAGGCGAGACAATAATGAGGGTTCAGTGCATATAGGACACAGTTTTAACTACAGTTTACAGTCAAGGTGTCATGCCAACAGACCCTGTGGCTGTAAATTGCTAAATAAACCTTTATAAGAAAGATCATTAAGCAATCTAAGTTCATTGTTGAGAGACTTTAGGATGAAAAGCCACAGAAACTTTAACCGAAAACAAACGTTTAACCCAGAAGCTCTAGCAAAGCACCTAGAGCAATTTGATGGGGTAAAGCGGTAGGAATGGGAAGAGCTATACATAGGGCACACGCACTCTTCTTTGCCCAGCGCCGTCTGCACTGAAGGTAAATACGTCGGTATCCTCATTTGCAGTATTTGTGACATTTTTACAAAAGAGCTTTGCTTGCACCTTGTTTTGAAACAATTTTTCAGGACAAAACTGCCAGTCAAAATGAGCCTTGACACTCTAATGTTACTGCGGGAGGGAGACCAATTCTAAGTGGTATATTTTCTATTATTATTTTTTCAGTTTTTTTTTAAATGATCTAACATCACACAGTGAAATAAAATGCGCAGAAGAGTAAGCTTTTGTCTGGAGAGCGGGTTTAGCGGATTTGTTGATTTTTTATTTTGTTTTAAATATATGGTGTGGCTCTCTCCCCCAAAATAATACAAATAAAAATATTCTTGCTTTTATGGCTGTTAGGGTCAAAAAGGTTTCCGACCATTTCTGAAAATTGTGTGTGAAGGCAAAAAAGCTCAATGGATTTGATGGAAGTATTAAGTATAGGGTTGAATGAGTGACAATTATAAAATAAGCTGAATATAGCACATAAAAGTTTGAAAATGTGATAAAGCCAGTGAGAATATTAAAAATACCAAACAGTACCAAAATGAACTGAAAAGTGAAAAACACCAAAAGAAAACTGAAAAGTATAAAAAAGTTTCGAACAATTTGTAAAGCCCGTTCAAGGTTTCTCATTTTCCTCGTGCTGAGGTTTTGAGTTTTTTTCTTTCCTGCATGTTGCATTAAGATCAGGGGATCATGTCATTGTAACTCGTGCGGTCCTTTGAGACATCTTGTGATTAAGGACTATACAAATAAATGTGACTTGACAAGTACTGAAAAGTATGTACAAGTACTACGAAGCTTGAAAAAGTACCTAAAGTAATAAAACGTGTGGAAAAACTACCTGAAACTGAAAAATGAATATGAAAATGAAGTACTAAAAGTGCTTAAAAAATACTGCAAAATTGAAAAAGTTGTGAAAAAAAAGTAAAAGGAAAAACTAGTTTCAAGTAGTTTAAAGTACTGCAAGGTACGAAAAAGTTGTGAAAAGTATTAGAAATTACTGGAAAGTATGAAAGATACTGAAATATAGTTGAAGTACTAAAAAATACAGGAAATCGTTTATCGGCTGAGGTTTTTGCGATCATTCTGTAAAGTAACTTCCCTTCAACAAACCATCCAATTATTTTTTGTCGTTTTGATAGAAACTTACAACCAAAGCAGCGGTGTCCACCTCCTTGCTTTTCATCAGAAGATCTCGAACTCTGGCACACTTGAGTGCTTCCTGAGTAATAAACTTGGAGAAGGACCCCGTAGGTCTCCCGTAATTGCACGGCATAATCGAGGTGAGGTCGGGTCCGCTGGAGTACAGGAAGAAAGCTTCTTCCGATCCGACTCTGGCTCCTGGAAAAAAACAAGCTTAGAAAGAATGTATTTTATTCCTGAAATATTTACTAATCTTCCAAAAAAATTGACTGCACTTTTTCCCAATCATCCATTCCAAAATTATCGGAGTTAGAATTCTTATTGATTGCAGCCACAAAATAAAGGAAGCTCTAAATAATTCAGATTCAGATTCAGATCTACTTTATTGTCATTCTAGTACACATGTATACAGAACGAAATGTCGATACATCTGACCCGCAGTTTCCTTGAATGTACAGATATAAATATAAATAAAATGTTGCATTGAGTTGGAGTATTGAGTACTAATAATATACTAAATAATTATGGCTATGTATAGTATTTTACAGTAGTGCAAAGAGTGCAAGAGGAGCAGCTAACCAGATGTGCAAAATGGGCAGTCAGGTAAACAAGTCAGGTAAACAGTAACAATAACACTGTGGTACAGAGTGCAGAGGAGAACAGCTGTGCAAGGAGTGGCTAGCTATAAAGAACTGCCGGTAGTGCAAAAAAGTCAAACAAAACCAACACATGTACAGATTAGCAGCAGTTTAGATTTACTATGTGTTTGATTGACCATTTAACAGTCTAATGGCCAGAGGGACAAGACTATTGTGGAACCTGGTGGTCCTGGATATATAAATAAGATATAAATGAGAGCTCAATGCCATTGTTTCCCCTCAATTTTAGAATAGAATAGAAGAATAGAATATACCTTTATTGTCATTGTTACAAAATGAGTTAACATATTGTGACAACGACATTGGGCATGACACTCCAGTTTCACGCATTCACAGTGAGGTAAAAACCCAAGAAGATAAAGGAACAGAGAAGATAAGGTTGTAAAACAAGGAGGATAAGGTTATTTTATTTCTTACTCTAGCAATACAAGTTCATGAAGAGACAAAGTTTGTCCTAATTGTCCTGAAAGCTTAGGGGATGAGTAAAGGACACGCAACTCCACTCCACTGGCAGAATTATTACTTATTTTGGGGTTACACTATTTTATTGTTGGAACCATTCCAATATTACGGTTTTGATTTGAGTAAAGAAAAAAAATAATTGGATGCACAATTGTTGCAGGTAAGCACGTCTTCCATTCCAATTTCTGGAAGAATGAATCCCGTTTCCTCACTCAAAAAGTGGTAACATCCGGACGAAGATAAGACCAAGCGTGTAGGCGGAAGGGAGAGCAATGGGATTTCCCCCTCCCTTTCCCTAGCGCTTCCTTTTCTTATCTTAAAGAACGAATACCTGTAGGCCTTTCCTCCCTTTAAGTTCATTTGGTTGCCACAGACTTTGAAAAAGGAAAATCAAGAAATTCCTACCGTTGAAAAGGAGCACCGTCCCCATGCTCCAGTTGAAATATAGTTTCGTCCCCTCCTCCAAGGACGGCAAACAGTGACCCAACATACAGAAGGTCTTGTTGCTGTCGGAAGATAAACTGGATTTTCTTGGTAAGGTGTAGTCCAAGAAAACTTCACATTTCCTGAAAAAAAAGAGAAGAGGTGTAAGATTGAAAAAAGTCAGAAGTTACTTGTCAAACATGGACTCACATGATGCCGCAAACCCAGACAACCACTCGGCCGTGAATGTTTTTCTTGCCCTCGGGCTGCTGAGTGTAAGTCAGTCCCAAATGTTGCCAACGGCCCGGTTGAAGAAGACCCTCCACCGAGTCGGCTTGCGCCAACAAGCCGGCCTTTATTTCGTCATTCGGGTCGATGCAAACCCTGTTGGAGCAGAGACCTCGGAATATGAAACGCGACTGTATTTCCCGACGATGAGGCACGTTGGATTAGAAAGCACCCTCTTCAAACTGGACTATAAGGCGCAGCAGATTAAAACGCGCCCCCTTAACACTTATGTTGGGGTCGGCAAACAACGGCCCATGCCTAACGCAGTTGGCTTTTTCACTTGGCTCGCCAGACAAAAACGGTCTAAATTCAAATGATGATCTATATCAGGGGGCTCAAACTTTCCTTACATATGAATAACTATATTTTATGTTTACAATATCAGTGTATTATTTGCCCTCATGTATGTTTTAGATCAGGGGATGGTGTCTTAATAGTCTTTTGTGTGCAATAGTCTGTGGTCTGTGCAGCCCTTTGAGACTCTCCCTTCTCAAGGTATCTTCATTTTCCTAATGTTGAGGTTTTTGAGTTTTTCCTTGCCCTCATGTAGGTTTTAGATCAGGGGATGGTGTCATAATAGTCTGTGGTTTGCAATGATCTGTGGTCTGTGCAGCCCTTTGAACTCTGTGTTTAAGGGCGTCACAAATAAAGACGACTTGACAACAAATTATTTTGTCCGTCCAAAACCGTAAGACACTTTGCAGTGTCTCTAGAACCTTGTATGCTTTAAGTTGACGTCTTAGCAATCCTGGTCTGCAATTCGTTTGCAACACGGCCTTATAAAAATGCAGATATGCTATTGCCTGAACTACCTCCCACAATGCCTTTATCTGTCGTTACTCGGTTCAGAGTCTTCATGCTTTGTAAAGACTTTGTGAGTCAGCGATGCAATACTTTATTTTTATTATTATATTTATTTCCTATTAGGTTTCAAGAATTGCGAAATTGCTAAAGAGAAAAGCAAAAACAAGTTAACCATAAAATCAGTATTAAGTTAAAACAATCTCCATCTTTGTCTTCATTTAGTTTCAAATCTCGTAGGCTTCGTAAAGACTTTGAAAGCTGGCCATAACATTTTTGTGATGTAATTATTTACAATGAGTCCCAAGGCTTCCAGTGATGCTAAAGGGAAAAAAACATGAAATCATGGTAAAGAAGCTTTTGATAATAAAAGTATATAAAGACAAATAAATGACTACCCTTGCTAAGTTGTGTGCCCGTAACCAATAGTCAATCAGGACTATTATCAAAAACAAGGAGGTGACGAAAGCAAGTTTACCTTTTAAAGGCATGACAATCCGAACAAATGGACATTTATATATATTGCCCACTTCTCAGCCCATCTGCATCCACCCGCTACTCCAGCTGAAGTAACGTCACACCAAAATCGAATCAAATTTCATTTTACTTTATTTAAAGAGCCCATTCCATATTTATAGTACTGTACTTGCTAAATCAGGGACTGACAACCCAAAATGTTGAAAGAACTATATTGGACCCAAAAAAAAACAAAAAAAACTAACAAACATATGTTTGGAGCCCTAAAAAAAAAAAGTTTCTATAAGCTTATTAGTAAGGGAAAATATACTGTATGTATATATACCGGTACTATGCATATTTATATTAATTGGAAAAATATACGAGTGTGACATGTAAGCCGTCCTACAGAATTCATATGATTTTCCATCATCAAACATTTTGGAAAAAACGACAGGGAGCCACTAGGGAGTGGCAAAGAACCGCTTGTTGCCGACCCCTGTTATAAGGAAACCAATCCTCAAAAGTGGAAGACATCGTTTTTATTGTCATTACGTTATCATAAGATGAGCATTAAAACAATTCAAGTCAAAAATGTACATTTTATTCTTAATCCGTCACCGTTTTGTCGCTCCTCTGCATTCACCCATTACTTCACTAACTAACTCAAGTCACGTAAAACCAAATGAAAATGTAATGTCATTTTTCCTTTCCATGCGTGTTAATTAATAATTTAATTTCACATTTATTGAACATAAGTAGTATTTACTATGTACTCTTGTTATTTTAATGTTCTGATCTGTGGTACCAGCAGTTCAAAACGCATTTTCTAATTAGCATGAGTCTTTATCCCCGCTATATGGCAATTCTACTTTCATATCCTGAGGTCGACTTTACTACCAGTGTTATAATTACATCCTTACGTAACTGCGTTTTTTTTTTTCGGTAATCTCCGCTGTTACAACATTGTTACCGTTGCTGACTGTCGAACGCCGTGAGTTACTTTGGCTACAGCATTTTAATTATATTTCCTGTGCGTTGCTGCGGAATGCTCTGCACTATGAGATTCAATCTGCAACCTCAGTGGAACTGTTTCCATCTTGGCTTAAAAAACACTTCTATTCTATATATATTTAAGGTTTCAAATAGACATGACTGTGTTTTCAATGTTAATGTGTTTATATAAAAAGTTCAAGTTCAAGTTATCTCTATTTTTTTGTTTCGTTATTTTACTTTTGATCATTTGTTTTTCCTTCTTCTTACCCCCATTTAACTCATTCCATGCATATTGTTGCATAATAATTGGTAATTTGGGGATTAAAGCAACAGATTAGGATTATGACCCAAAAGACCGAGTTCTTTTTAGTGAGCCGAGCAGAAAATCGGCTTCTCTAGAATTATTTAGAATTCCCATCTCTACAAGTAAACTCCGATCAAAGACGTCATCGCAGTGTTCTGTATTTGCTCAGAATATTTCAAATACTTTGACATACAACAACCTTTTATTGTATATAAAATAGTTACTTGCCCTGGTAACTAGTTATTTTTACAACATTATCTGCACCGCTTATCCTCAGTAGGGTCGCGGGGGTGCTGGAGCCCATCCCAGCTATCTTCGGGCAGTGGGCAGGGGACACCCTGAACTGGTTGCCAGCCAGTTGCAGGGCACACAGGGAAAGACAATTTGCTCGCTCATTCACACCTAGGGCCAATTTGGACCGACCAATTAACCTGACATGCATGTTTTTGGAATGTGGGAGGAAACCGGAGTGCCCGGAGGGAACCCACGCAAACTCCACACAGGAGGTTCGATCTCATGACTTTAGAACTGTGCCGCACACGCGCTAACCACTGCGCCGAAATACTGCCCCAACTCACGAATTAAATAGTGAGTAGCCATAACTAATTACTTTTTTAAAGTACGGTAACTGGCCTAACACTGTTTGCTACACTGTGGCCCCCCTCAACCACACGGGTGGTTGGGGCACCACTTCCTGTGGTGTGTCCTGGAAAAGTAACAGCCCGGTGGCGCCCATCCCTCTCCAGGCCAACAAATGTTTCCACCCGGTCTCGAACAGGCGACCTTTGGCATGTTAAGCAAATGTGCTAACTACCTCGTGAAAACTCACCTGAACGTGAGCGAGCCGGTGGCGAAGTTGGCCCACACTTGAAGCATGAGTGCTTTGGAGCCCATTGACAGAATATGAATCAGGCTTTCCTCAACTGCTCTTTTTCCAGCCTGTGGCGAGCCGTGGTGAGTTTCAGAGGTGGAGGAGTTTCTCTTTTCTGGGAAAAGAAAAACAAAATGTTCATACTCATAGGTATCGGTGGCAATCTTTACATGCAGGGGATAATCCGATCTGAAAAGGAGTATCGGTGAGTGAAAAGATCTACCGCTCACCATTGTCTACGTTTCCTGCTTTTTCCTCTTGCTCCGCCACCCTTAGCCACATGGAGGTGCTAAAACCGCTAGCCATGTGAGGCCAACAGTTTTGCCCTACCAGGGGCAAGTGCAAAGGTGCCGTGTGCCAAGGAGATGATCGTAAATGACCCGCTCTGAAATCTCCATCTCCGTCTCTGCGACCGGGAGTCAGTTTTCCTTTCCAGATCAGACCTGAACTCTTCCCTCCGGCAGCGCCGTTCGGTCTGGAGTTCGGAGACAAACCTCCGGGGGTCGAGGCGCCGAGGATGATGGGAAAGTTCAATAGGTGAAGGGGTTCGATGTTCATGTTGGCTTCCACGATTTGTAAGATGCCTTTCAGTAAAATCTCCTGCATATGAAGAGAAAGGGTTATTTCCGTTACGTTTGTTTTTAGCCATGACCAAGAAAAGGATATGGTAAAATCTGGACGTGTGAAACTTGAAAAGATGAAGTACACATTGAGAGTGTCCACCACACATTTCTTCCAAAAGTGGCTTACCCTAATCCAGTACTTCAATTATTTTCTGTGGCACCTCCCCTCAGAAGAAGAAATCCCCTCCCAACCCCCCATAGGATGTAGATTTGGGCTCGGCATTGGTTAAAAATAAGTCTCAATATATACTAAAGGTTATGCTTCTGGTAGCAAAGAAAATTATCACACTGTCCTGGCTGAAACCAAAACCCCCTGACATAAAACAATGGAGAGACAAATTAAAGCAACTGTACATTATGGAAAAGATCACTGCAAGACTTCAACTGAAACTTTATCAATTCGAGAAAAGATGAAAGCCCTTCACACAAATTTTGCTTAATGTCTAAACACCTGCCCTCCATTTTTATTGTATGGATTGTATTGTATTACCTTTTTTTTTTGTATTTTTTTTTTCCTGTTGTTCCTTCTGTTATTTATGGGTGTGTCAAGTGTATATGTTTTGTGTTTGTGTTGATGTATTACAGGGAATCAAACCTCTGTCAAAATTTGTGTGAGAAATAAAAAGTTATATATAAAGTTATATATATATAAAAAAAAGTCTTAAGTGAAATAGGGGAGAAGCACCGCCAATACATTTGTCTTATGCGTCAGTGCTTCAGGAGAGAATGTGATTTAACCCTTTATGCGCTGCTAGGATCGATAGAAAATATTTGTGGCATCAAAACAATCATTGCTCAGTATTGGCGGGAACACATCACCATGGCAAACCTCAGCCTTTCTTCAAATCTGCTGATGAAAACTTAAGCAGGATTGGGGTGTAATGTCTTAAAGTGACTGTTTAATTTATCTTGAACACATTTTTAACAGAGAAAGCCCATGGGGTCACTTGAGGGTCCACTCTACTTCGCGTCAAAACCTCATACTCAACACTCTTACTCTGTGCTATATGCTATTTGGAGGCTAAATGTAAACAAATCAATCTGCCAAGAGAGTGCACTGCTCCCCTAGTGTAGTTTAGGCAATGTTCTCTCTAAGGTGCGCGCATGTGCAATTGCGCACTGCCCAGACCTTCTTAAGGCAAAAGAAAATATATCCAACGCATAAGAATCAGGGCTCAAAATTGCAAAATAATTTCCTAGAAAATTCGGCCAGTGCATGCGGGTAAAAACAACGTGGGTTTCCTCTGTGTGTTTTGAAAGCGGTATTTTAAAGTCAATATTAACACGAGATTGAAAAAACGAAAGTAAGCGCCCATGAGAGCTGGAGCTGCAGAGAGGAGGGTGGGGCACACCTGATTATAAGCCTCCTGCTTTACTTTTGAAAAGAAAAAAACATTTTGTAACAGAACGGGAAAGCCGTATCCCGGGGTTCTACTGTATTTCAAGCTTCTGCCCAGCAGTAAGTGTGACCGATAGCTTTTCCGACTCACAGTGGGCGGAGTCTTATCCAGGAAGAGACGAATCAATAAGGCCAGCTCCTCTGCCGTGATTCGCTGGCTCACCATGGCAACCAGCAGCTCCACTATAACAGTCTGGCAGTCTGCAAGGAAAACCAATTACAAAGATTACGCACTGGCGCAATATTTTACAATAAATCTCCGTCAAAATAGAAAACGACAAACCTTTAAGGGATGGGTCCGCTTGGCTGAGGAGGTTGTGGAAACCAGACAGGATGGTTTTGACTCCTCCCTGTGAGCATGCAAAAAGTTAGAGATAGTGTTTGAAAAATAAATGAGAGGTTGTGAGAGCGAATCTGACCTGTTCGTAGAGCAGGGCAGCGTTTCGGGGCTCGGAGCGAACCGTCCTGAGCAGGCTCCGGAACACGTGACCAATCACGTCCAGCTCGGGGGCCCCGGCGGACAGCAGTTGCAGCTGAGTGGTGCAAATCTCCGGGAAAAGAAGAAGGCCACGCCCGGGACCGTCAGTTTGCGTCGAGAACTCGCCCTGCGCTAGCTCCGCCTTCAATCCTGAGGGGGCGGCCAATGAGACAAGGCATTAATCAGAGAGGAAAACTCAGACTCGTAAAGTTTAAACTGCTTCATTTGTTTATTTGCACGTAGCGGGGTCTAGTTCAGGGGTCAGGAACGTATAAGTACAGACATGCTAATATAGCCTGTATAATTTTAATTTTGTTTTATGCTCAGCCAAAGCAACACAGTTAGGGCTGTCACGATTAGGAATATCTGGAGACCGTTATTTGTCACACAAATAATTACGATTGATGAACCTGTTTTCGTCAATTTTTCTCTCCTCTGCATTAAATGCTACCATGATAATATGAGCTTAATATTACATACATTACGTATATTACATTTTATCATGTTTTTAAACCAAACGCTTGTTCTGTTCCGCTGTATAGCATTAATGATCATGATTTGCATGTTGTTACTGAACATAAGGATCTGGGTGTCACTCTTACTTCAAACCTAAAGTTTATCACGCATATCGCTAAAATTACCAACAAAGCCAATAACGTAGCATCAAACATTTACAGAATTTTTTACAACAATAACCCAGCATTCTTAGTTCGAATGTTATGTGTGTATGTTAGACCCGGGTTAGAATATAATAGCGTTGTGTGGAACCCTTACTTACTCAAAGACATCAACCTACTGGAAGGAGTTCAACGTCG
The DNA here is from genome assembly GCF_059441175.1 of Urocampus carinirostris. NCBI lineage: Eukaryota > Metazoa > Chordata > Actinopteri > Syngnathiformes > Syngnathidae > Urocampus > Urocampus carinirostris. Next base: position 36,384,730 of record NC_142361.1, read on the forward strand.
GTATACGAAGCGGATACCTGGGATACTTGTCATATCCGGAAAGACTACAAAGGCTGAAACTTGGACTTTTTGGAGCTGAGCAGAATTCGATTTGATTTAATTTTTGCGTTCAAAGTACTACACGGAATGATCAATGTGCCCCTTTGATCAATTTTTTGAGTTCTGTCGTGTTGATGGTTTACGTGGCCACAGATATAAGTTACAGGTGCCTAGACCTACCAGCATCTTGCATGGAAACTTTATTTCTTTCAGGATACCAAAAATGTGGAATTTTTTGCCTGACCGGGTTGTTAGTGCAAATTCGGTGCAAACTTTTAAGCAAAGGTTGGCAGGGATAGAATTTTCAAATTTTCTTAGGGGAGGGGGCGCAAGGTGACCAAATTTGGCCATGCTCACTCTCTGCATTAGTTTTGTGTCATGTTTTGATTAATGTATCTAACAATACTTTCAATAAACATTACATTACATATACTACACCCCTTATTAAAGAAGAGCAATTAAATGGTCAAAATATCATGTTTAACTTACCAGTCTGTTCCTTTTATTAAAACAACTGGATCAGAACAGGATTTCAGCCTGTTTGGTTTAAATCTTTTCAGTAAAAATGCACAGGTGAGGTAACTAGTCTTAAGGACTCAACTTTTCAGTACAAAAGTGCAAAATTGAGCAGATTCCCAACTACAGTCACAGTGTTACACTAAAATACCCTGTATTGGCTGTACATGGAATCATGTATATTGGAGTTCATGAATTTACTCAGTGTCATAATGTATAAATATGTGTTCAGAAGCATTGTCCCTGAGTGTCAAAACGTAATTTTTTGTTTTTGTTTGTTTTATTTAAAACAAAAAAAACTATTCTCATGGCTTTGGGGTTGCTGATTAGTAGGTATCAAGCCTGTGGGAATGATTTCAGTATGATAAATCACCACTAAATGGCAGGAACGGCGGTGAACAGATCTTTGTCCACACATGGAGGAGCCCACAATTATTTGTGTAGTTTTGATTCCCCTATCCAGTGATTGAGAATGTGTGGGCGGCTCCTGAGTGACCAGAAATCGTTTAATGTTACCTGAAACATCAGGCGCTGAAAAATTATTGCAAAGTTTATGCATTGTTCATGCCTAAGTTCAGTGTTTTTGCAGTAGAATGTTATCTTGCAAGCAGAGTACCCCTGTGTTTATGGAAAGCGTTGTTTAGATATCGGAGGTAAAGGCTAGAACAGGGGTCGGGAACCTATGGCTCGCGAGCCATATATGGCTCTTTCTATGAGTACCTGTGGCTCAGAAACAAATTTGATTACATGCAAATTTTCTCCATCTCGTCCAAAACATGAGCTACTAATCCTGTTCAGATACACACAGAGCCAAACCAAAGCTAACAGTGTGGCAGTACTTTGCAGTATATATAGGGCACGTTTTTCACTACAATTTACAGTCAAGGTGTCACAAAAAAAAAAAAAAAAAAACTCATTCTGGCTGTACAACGCTAAATAATCCGTTATATAAAACATCACTATATTATCTGTCTTCAGTGTTCAGATAACTTATGATGAATCCACAGAACAAACTGTAAATCCGCCAAAACACCAGAAGAGAACTTAAAGTTTTTTGATTGGGTGAGTGGGAGGGATGGGTGGAGCTATGCAAAAAGTGCAAGCACTCCCTACCATCTCTCGCCCTATGCCGTCTGCGCCATAGATAAGAACATCAGGCTCCCTGTTTGCAGAATGTTGTGACGTTTTTACAAAATAACTGCTTACATCTGGTTTTGAAACCAATATGTATGAAAAAAAGGGTCAAAATGAGTTTAAATTGGTATGTTTGTTGATTTTGGGACACGGGCTCTGGCATTATTCTCTTTTCATAATTTTTATCAAATCATCAAAAATAAATGTGCTGAAGACTAAGCTTTTGTCTGGGGCGCGAGTTTAGCAATTTAGTAAATTTGTCTCGTAATATATGGTGTGGCTCTTTCCCAAAATAAAATTGATATATTTTGCTTTTATGGCTCTTTGAGTCAAAAAGGTTCCCGACCCCTGGGCTAGAAACATACTTTTTTTCTAATGGAAGATGAGGGTTCAAACGTTGTTTGAGAATAGCAAAAATTGGTTGGCACTGGCTCTTCCCATTTTAGAGAGATGTCTGAAATTAAATGGGTTAAACAATCTACGTTTACTTTTGGGACGCTTTATGATAAAAACCCACAGAACAAACACACCCAAAAATGCCAGCCAAGCACCCCGAGCAATTTGATTGGGTGAGCAGTAGAGGTGGCCAGATCTCTGCTATTAAATACATCTGTATCATTTTTGTTCGCTGTATTTTGTGACTTGTTTAAAAAAACCTCTGCTCACACTTTGTTGATAGCATTATTTACGACAAAAAATGTCAGTCAAAATGTGCCTCAACAATCTTAAGTAACTGCGGGAGGGAGACAAATTTTGAGTGATTATATATATATATATATATATATATATATATATATATATATATATAGTAGCATAGCGGCGCAGTGGTTAGCACGTGTGCGGCACAGTTCTGAGGTCATGAGATCGAACATCCTTTGTGGAGTTTGCATGTTCTCCCAGTGCTTGCGTGGGTTTCCTCCGGGCACTCCGGTTTCCTCCCACATTCCAAAAACATGCATATCAGGTTAATTGGCCAGTCCAAATTGTCCCTAGGTGTGAATGAGAGAGTCCCCGTGTCCCCTGCGACTGGCTGGCAACCGGTTGAGGGTGTCCCCTGCACACTGCCCAAGGATGGCTGGGATGGGCTCCAGCACCCCCGCAACCCTACTGAGGATAAGCGGTGCAGATAATATATATATATATATATATATATATATATATATATATATATTGATATGGGACAAAGCTCTGGCATAATCATTATTTCATAGAATTTATTAAATTATCAAATGACACACAGTGAAAAAAAAATGTGCTGTAGAATTAGCTTTGTCTGGAGAGCGGCTTTGTTGGCTTTGTCTCAAAAAATATGGTGTGGCTATCAAAAATGTTTATTTTTTGTTTTTTTTAGATTTTATATATAATTTAAGTATTTTTGTGGCTTTTAAAAAATTCCTCAAAATTCTTTAATGCACGGTAAACAACAATTACATTTTTTATTGTATGTGGCTCTTGAGACAGTTAAGCCCTTCTGGTCTAGAATGAGGTCGGTATTTTAAAATCCAGGTTTTGGAACGTATTCCAGGAAGTAGAAGGAGATTTGACAAATCACAAGATCCGGCTCATGCGCTACAGTGAGCGAAAAATAGCCTGAAAACAATGAGAGCATTCTGAGGAGGTGAGAGAGAGTTTTTTTTTTTTTTTCTTGATCGGACTGTGCCTGAAGGCTACCAGAACAAAGCAAAAATGCGGTAGGTTATATATACGCTCGAGAAAAAAAAAAAAGAAGTCTGCAATGTCATGCAAGTATTTAGAGCTTGCAGTATTATCAAGGCAGATGATGTGGTATTATATTTGAACATAAACATTGCGTTCAGTCCTCCAACATATACTGGGTTGTCTTACTTCTATGGTTTGTTTAGTTAGAACTAACATATCACATTTGTGTTCCAACATATCCTATGTATTTGTTCTTTCATGTTTTGTTCAGTTACAGCGAATTATCATCCCTGCATTGTATTTTATTGATTAATGAAAATTCAGATATGCGATACACCCGGTACTCTACTGGACCAGCTCAGGGTCAGGTCACACCAAAGATAAATACAAATTCATTTTTCCTTTACATGTATATTCATTAATGTAATCATTTACATGTATATTACATTTAGGTAGGATGAACTATGTACTGTTTTGTTATTGTTATGTTTAAATCTAGGGTACCGGGGGTTCTGAGCTAATAAGCTTAGGTTTTTACCCCCTGTTATGCAGCAACTTAACTATGTGATCACCACCTACTCAGAATCAATTCATATCCTAAGAGTCTACCCAAGGGTTAGGGAACCTTTTGGACCCAAAGGGCCATAAAAATGAAAATATTCTGACACCATATATTTTTAAAACGAACTTAAATAAAACCACCAAACCCGCTTTCTAGACAAAACCCAACTCTTTAGCACAGTTGAATTCACTGTGTGATGTTTGATGATTTGATAAAATCTATGAAATAATAATAATGCCAGATTCTGTGTCTTGTTTCAATGTAAATATACCTCTTAACATTTGTCTCCTCACGCAGTTACTAAGTTAGTAAGAGTGTTAAGGCTCATTTTTGTCCTCATGTAGGTTTTATACCAGGGGGTGGTGTAATAATGGTCTGTAATAATAGTCTGTGGTTTGCAATAACCTGTGCAGCCCTTTGAGACTCTTTGTGATTAAGGGCTATACAAATAAAAATGACTTGACTTGACTTAAAAACAAGGTGCGAGCAAAGTTCTTCTGTAAAATGTCACAAAATACTGCAAACGAGGATACCAACGTATTTACCTTCAGTGCAGACAGCACTGGGCGATCAGAAGGAGCGGAAGCGCTCTGTGTATAGCTCCGCCCATTCCCATTGCTCACCAAATCAAATTGATCAAGGTGCTTTGCTAGGCGCGTCTGGGTAAACGTTACTTTGTGGCTATATCATAAGTGACTCAATGAATATATATTGTTATTTGAGATTCCAAAAAAAGGATTATTTAGCGATTTACATCCACAACGGGGTCTGTCGGTGTGATACCTTGATGCAAACTGTAGCTAAAATTGTCTGCTGTATATACTGGACCAAACCCTTTGTACATGATTCCATTCTCGGCTTCTCATTTGTGTCGATCGGAGGCGTATGTATGAATATATAGAATGAATGCACAAGCTGTTTTATCTCTGAATACTCATGAAAAGAACCATAAATGGCTCGAGAGCCATACGTTCCCGACCCCCGGTCTACTGTATTACCATTCAGGTTTCGTACACCTGCATGGGCAAATTCAAACACTTTTTACGGACTTTTAAAGCCAATTATCCAATTTTTTCCAGTCGCATTCAAAGAACAAAACCAACCCTGATCAAAAGAAGCTAAACCTTAGCTTCAAACCCTAACTCTAGCCACAACCTTATTTCTTAAGCCTAGCCCTTCAATAACCCTAGCTGTAATCCTAGCCCGAACCCTGTTTCAAACAGTAACCCTAGCTCCAAAGTTCAAAACCCTTTAATGAACACCTAACCTAAGAAACATGGAAACAATTTCAAGCATTTACAAGCACTTTTCAAACCTTGAAAACACAACATTAAAATTGAAAAATTTTGAAGAATCTCAAGCACCAGTACGAACCCTGATCATTATATTTTTATCATTTTTTTCTTTTAAAGGCCGGATTAAAAACTTTGTGGTCCTTAATATGCCCCCTCCTGGTTTTAAGTCACAATGAAAAATGCTTCGAAAAACTTACTAGGAAAATAAAGAAAAAAACCTTCTCACCAAGAGGAGGAGGAAGCTAAACAAAGTTTGCTTATTCAAGGTTAAAAATACATATCTCGATCCGTCATGATGACATTTGTTGACATTCTACCAAAATAAAATAGTAAAGGAGAAGTAAACAAACACGATTTATGGTGTATTTCCAAAATGCAAAGTATAAATACCTTCGTCGTGGTGGTCCAGGTCTTCGGGGTTGCTTTCGCTGTCGGCATCGTAGCCTTCTTCCTCCTCCTCGTCCCCTCCGGTGGGCTTGACGCTGCAACTCTGGACGCCGTCCGCCTCTTCCGATAAATCGCCCGCTGGTGTTGCCCCCTGCGACAACGCTTGCAACTTTAGACAAAGAAAAAAGAATTTGTTGCATTTTTAGTTTATGTTTGATCACAAAAATATGATAATATTATATTCCATCCATCCATTATCTGCACCGCTTATCCTCAGTAGGGTCGCGGGGGAGCTGGAACCCATCCCGGCTATCTTTGGGCAGTGGGCAGGGCACACAGGGACAGACAATCTGCTCGCTCATTCACACCTAGGGACAATTTGGACCGGCCAATTAACCTGACATGCATGCCTCTGGAATGTGGCAGGAAACCGGACTGCACGGAGGAAACCCACGCAAGCACGGGGAGAACATGCAAACTCCACACAGGAGGTTTGATCTCATGACCTCAGAGCTCTGCCGCACATGCGCATACCACTGCTCCGCCGTGCTACTATTATATTGATGAAACTATAAATACAAGAAGTGGCACAGAGCACTCAGGCAACAGTTCCCCTTTTGATATAGCTCCTCATCATGAGTACAGTAAAAAAGAGCTTAACGAGAAATAGGACATGGTGGAGGTGCAAGATGTTATTTGGGACAAGCAAGAAGACATTGCCGATGGGCAAAAGGACATTTGAGACGGGCAAGTGGACATCTTAGATGGGCAAGAGTACATTTTGGACGGGAAGAACAGACGGCGCCAGCTAATAAAGGCCAGACAAAGTTTTGAAAAAGTTTCACAAAGATGCAAAGAGCAAATGGTGCAAAGAGCCGGGTTTCTAAATAGAACTGTCCTTTTGGGTTCAATAGCGCTTCATACGAGTATACCATAATGACTGAGAGGCGTCAGTTTCTTCATTTGTTGCATGGTCTATAGAGTATAACTGCCAGGAAAAATAGCAATGGCAACAATATGAAGCATTTTTAAGGACTTCACCAACCATTCAAGCCTTTTCCAGACCTTGAAAACAACATTAAAATTCAAGCATTTTCAAGGGTTTCCAGCTCCTGTACAAACCCTGACTCATGGAAGAGTGTATGTACTGGTAGGTCATGCATTTAAGAGTTAAGTACTCATGAAAAACAAAAACAAAATTGCAATACTGTGTATTATTTGTTATTGCAACATCCATTGCAGCCTGGTCGTCCTGGAAGGGGGATTACCACATGCGCGCTCCCTTCTCAAGGTTTCTTCAATTTCCTCTTGACTGAGGGTTTTGAGTTTTCCCTTGCCCTCATGTAGGTTTTAGATCAGGGGATGGTGTCGCAATAGTACTGTGGTCTGTACAGCCTTTTGAGAGCCTCTGTGATTAAGGGCGTCACAAATAAATACGACTTGACATGCCTACTAGTCTGAAAAGTCCCAATCGGGTTTTTTCCCTCCAAAATCGTGCAGCTCTAAAACATCCGCCAAGGAAGAATACAAAGCATTTGACACCGTGCTGTCGCCTTGAAACCAAAGAGAAGAATTCGAAAGGGATCATGTGACGGGCACCACTCCATCATGAGAAAAGGGCCAAAATCTTCCTCAATGAAGTGGAATTGATTATACCAAAACAGGAACATTCCTCAAGCCAATTCAAATGAGGACAACCAAAACTCGAGTAGAAAAATTAATAGAATGTTTTTTTCTGTTGTTTTCCAGACGATAAAGCGCGCCAGATTATAAAGGCACGGATTCAAAAATAGTCTTTGCGAAATATTTTCATAAAGCACACGGGTCTATAAGGCGCATTCATTTAAAATGACTAAGAGCTTGTGTTCATTAAAAAACATCAGAAATTTAAAATACAACATAAACTTTCATTACAAAATCTAATTACACCAAAAAGTTCATATGAAAACGAATCATTCTTAAATGGTAACTACAGGTAGCCACATTTCACAGCATTTAAGCATGTTTTTATTTACTGTATTTTACGGTCTGAAATTTGGATCATAAGCTGCAATTTTAAAATACCGGCAAATTTTTTTTTTTTTTACATTTACGTTTTTGGGAGTTTGGAATATACAGGAACATACGGTATTCTAATTTCCTCAAAATTGGAGATATTGACATATGTATTTACAGTATTTTCGATTCCATTTGGCAAAATAGACGATAACAAGATTTCAGATTTCTGGCAATTTTTCAATTTTGGGGTGTGCCTCAGTCTGGAAAATATTGCATTCTAATCTATCCACAATTGAAGCTGATGTGTTTAATTGTATGCACTGTATTTTCCAATATGTAATGCACAACCAAGTATACAGCGCACTGCAGAATTCTTGGCCAAATTTGGATTTTTTTTTTTCGGGATGCACCTTATAGTCCAGAAAATACAATATTATAATCATCCCCAAATTTCAAGATATCTATATCTCTATCTACCCTGGTTACATCTCTTGAGAGGGGTGTCAGACAGCAAGACAAACACAATAACAAAGAAAATAAAAAAGGGAAAAATTAGCAAAAAACATACACAAAATTTTGTGGACCAAGGCCAACGCAAATGCCCAAACACCCAAACAAGTTCAGCACCTTGGCACCCAAGTTGGTGTTGCTTTTGTCCCACCAGATGAAACGGGACACAAGAAAGCGGCCGTGTCACTCGGGTCAGGGTGACACAAGACACTCTTCTGTTCAACAGAAGGGCCTGACAGCTTTCACTGGTTTACCCCTGCCGCATCATACGGGTGCCGTGCCCATCCTTTAGAACAGGAGTGTCAAACTCATTTGAACTCGGGGGCCACACGATAGAGCAAACATTCTGTCGGGGGCCGGACTAGTAGATTATGGAGCAAGAAAAAGAGATAAATAAATAAGAGAAAGAGGGAGGGAAAAGGAGAGAGGGCAGGACAAAGAAAGAAAAAGAGAGAGAGGGAGAGTGCGTGAGAAACAAATGATAAAAAGTCGTGAGAAAGGGGGAAAAGAAAGGGAGAGGAAGAAAGAAATCCAAAAAAAAATAAAAAGACAGAAGAAGAGAAGAGAAAAGAAAGCGCAAAGGGTAAGAAGAGAGAAAGAGAAAAGAGAGAAAAGGAAAAAAGGAAGTTAGAGCAAAAGAAGTTAAAAGACACAGAGAGAGAAAGAGACAAAGAGCAACAAAGGAAGAGAAAAAGAGAGACACAGAGAGTGAAAGAGACAGAGACAGAGTGGGAGAAAAGAAGTGGAAAAGAAAGAGAGAGTGTGAGAGAGAGAGAAATATAAACAAATACAATGTCTTTGTTCGAGGCACCTTTCTTTGGCAACATCAAGTTGACATATTTCAACCAGCAGCTTGTTTCTCTCTTGCGCTTCTCTGAGTGTTGTCCCGTGGGCCAGATTCAATCCCATAGCCTGATCTAGCCCGCGGGCCGCCTGTTTGACACCTGTGCCTTAGAATGTGTCTTTACATCCCACTATCCTTTTACAACACCTCTCCACTCATTCCTATCACCACACCGTATTTTACCATCTATAAGGCACACAGCTTATAGGGCAGAATTTTGGGGAAATTATTGGTTGCGCCTCATAGTCCAGAAAATACGAGTCTATGATAAAAATAATAATAATGATTTAAAAAAAAAAAACGCATGCAACTTACAGCATCTCCAAAGGCAGGACTCACCCGGTCTGGCTTCTCGTCAGGGTTCTCTGGAATGGAGGACGCGTCAGCTAAGGCAACTCTTAGCAGAGAGTCAAAGAGCGGCACGGCCAGGTCGGATTCGACAACCCCCGAGCACGATAGCTGCTCTCTCACTTCTAGCAGGGTGTCTCCGACCGACTGGAGCTACAAAGAGGACGTTCATAAATGGAATAATGATCTCATTAGGTATGTTTACCTGCAGGAAATAATCCAGTTGGAAAAAGAATCTTGCCAGTATTCTGATTGCTTCAGCATGTATCATAATTTGAGTAATCTGATTACAGAGAGAACCCTTATGAGTATTATGAGGAGGATTTATCAGTTTTATTTTCTGCTCTTACAGCAAAAATGCCACACTTGTGTCCATCTATACATATAGTACATGCCACAGTTGTATACATCCATATTTGGTGTATGTTCCTCTTCAGGGTTGGGTAGGGTTACTTTAACTGGATTACTTTCAATTACTTTGGGATTACTCCAATACCAAATATGCTAATAAAAGACAAAAGAAACTAAATATGAATAAAAATATGACTCACAACACGTGGTAAGCTTTCTCTCCTGGCTTTGATCTCTCTGATCATCGGCAAAACTAACATAAAATGCGAAAGAAACAAAATGAAAATAAATCCAAACAGCTTGCCAACATCATTTTTGCGATTCCGTGTATTCCGTTGCTCCCCAAGCCTGCACAAAATTTAGTCATTTTATTCATATTTAGTTTCTTTTGTCTTCCATCCATCCATCCATCCATCCTTCATTAGCATATTTGGCATTGGAGTCATCCAAAAGTAATTGAAAGTAATCCAGTTAAAGTAACCCTACCCAACCCCGTTCCTCTTGTACCCATCTACATGTAGTGGATTTCTTCACAGTTGGATCCATCGATATATATATACGTTGGATTTTACAGTTGTATCCATCCTATACAAAGTGGATTCCACAGATGTACCTATCCATATATAGTAGATTTATAGTAGATATTTAGTGGATGGAACAATTGTATCCTTCCATTTATGATGGATGGATTTTTTTAGTTGTATCCACAATTGTTTCCATCCATTATAGTGAAAGCCACAGTGGTATCCAACTACTTATAGTGGACGCTTCAGTTATCCATCAATATATAGAGTAGGTCTTTGCTTTTGGCAAGCAACAAATAAGCACATCTGGTATACAAGAGACACAAGCACATTACTTGGTTGAATTTGTCGAGTGACATGAATGAAATGATCCGTTATTTTATGTTAATGTTGGGGGCGACAGTGGCTCAGGAGGTAGAGCGCTTGTCTTGGGATCAAGAGATCGCAGTTTGAATCCCAGCTCCTCTGTGTTACATGTCGAAGTGTCCTTGGGTAAGACACTGAACCCCTAATACCCCCAATAAGCAGGTTAGCGCCTTACATGGCTGCACGGCCGCTATTGGGAAATGTGAAGCACACAATAAAGCGCTTTGGGAAGTTTTGACTTGAAAAGCCTATATAAATGCAGATCATTTCATTTCATTTCACTTCATAAACGCAAAAACAACATCCATTTAAGTGATGCCATTGCTCCCGCTTCGCCCTTGTATTCAGATTATTCTGAAACACAGAGTAAACGGGGCTATTTGTTTGTCTTTAAGTGACATTCTTATTCATTTCTCCAAGAATCAAATATTCCTTTTCCAAAGGGATTGTTGCCTGCATTAAAACATCTTCAATGTCTGATGTACGACGGAGAGTTTCCTACCTGATAATTGAGCTCTGAGTCGGTTCTCTGCAGGGCCGAGTTTAAACAAATGGCCAACAAGGCCTCTAGAAGGCGAACACTTTGCAACTGCCATTCCTCCTCCAGTTTCTTTGTTAGTTCTCTGGTTTTCCCCTCAGTTTGAGCGCTCCTAATCGAATCAGGACATTGTTCCTCCACCACTGCGGACTCCGGACTACTTTTGCTCTTGGGTTCCTTTTTCTTCTTTGCTTTGCCGTCCTTGGTTTTACAAGACAGTTTCTGAATCACCATGCTCATGAGGCGGAGACAAACATCCAACCCCCCAAGTCGGAAAAACTGCCTCTGGAACAACGGGTTGGCCAGATAGACGAACCGACACACCGTCCAAACGTCCGCAGCCCGTCGGATCTGCTCTTTGGACGGCAGGGTCACGCTATCTGGGGACAGGTAGGCCAAGCGTCCACCTAGAGGCTCACTAGCGGTGCTGTCATAGCCAGAAGTGTCCTCGGAATCATTAGCAGAGTCCCTGTCGGAGTCGGCCTCTTTGCTGACGCATAGAAAAGCGACGCAGAGGAAAAGGTTGATGACGTGGAGGTGCGTCTCGGCCTGGGTGCGGCCTGCCCCTCGGCCTTGGCCGCTACGACTCTTTCGACGAGGATAACCCTCCTTTAGAACTTCGTAGAACTTGCTGAGGCTCTGTGGACCTTCTCCAGATCCTTTAGTAGCAAGATCCTCAGTCAGGTGGGAGATTTTCTGCTTCTCTTCGGCGACAGCGATCTCCAGTTCCTGGAGGGTGCTGTCGGCCTGCTGGTGTCCGAAGCTTGTTATCAGGGTTTCGAATACCTTCAGAGCTAAAGGGCACGTTTGGTCCAGGTAGACCAGCTCTGTCATCTGGTTGAGACCGTTGCAACTGATGAAAAGATCTCGGATAACCCTGTGAGGGAAACATGAAGTCATTTTACACAACCCAACATCTAATACGGTGACCCCTTGCTACTTCGCGCTTCGGTAATTGCTGGTTCACTCTTTCTCGGACTTTTAAATTAATTGATTCTGTCTTTGTTGTCATTAATATGATTGTCTTGTGTATTGTGTTCAGTGGGGACAGAATAAGAAGATAGATTTGGAGGGGGTGGACCTGATAAGCTGATTGACTGTGCGTGTCGTTGTGATTGACTGACACAATACACCAGCCTAACACCGGGCGGGCGCTGCCTGAGTAGACAAACTGCTAAGCATAGCATCTGCTAACTTTTAGCTACTCATTACAATGAAAATAAATGAATTCAATCAAACTCAAATGAAAACCTGAAAAACGCAAATAAAAGCTGATCACCAGCGGGTGCATCGAGGAGAAGGCAAGAACGGTGCTGCTGGTCTGCCTAATGCTAACGTCTAGGCTAACAACACTTTGAAGCCACCGGGGCGGACACTGTAATTTGCCAACGCCAGGTCCATTAGCAATTAAATGGATGACTTGTGCGAAATGACCAAATTCAGGACGGTCTTATTTTGATCATCGCAGAAATCTGCCTCCATTCAAAGACACCCAGATACTAGCGTGTAGCTAGCCGGCCACTCTCTAAATTGCTTCCTTACACTGAAAGGAGATACTTTTGTACAATGACAATAAAATCATTGATTCAACTGCTATCATGTGTAGTGTGTTATTATTTGTAGATCTAGAATTGTATTTTGTTTGTCGTATATTCTCAGTCTGGAATACGGTCATCTTGAGTTCGGATTTTATTTAGTGGGACGCTGCCGTGCGGATTTTCAATTTTCACGGGTGGTTCTGTTTCCCTTTAACTGTGAAAACAGAGTGTCCTCTTTACCTCAAATAAAGTAGACCCTCGAGAAATAATGCCTTACGACATTTTTACTTTACGGTGTGTAATAAGACGTGTTTCAGCTCCTCTTTGTGGCATTTTCCCACCATGTGACATCATTAAGGCGTGCCTAGCTCATAATATTATCAGGTTACTGTGTATAGAAAGTGTTTATATGGACCCACGTTACAGCACTTTACCTACCACTCGACATCAACGACACAGCGTCCCTGGATTACGATATTGTGGAGAACTATGTTTTTCTGGACCCTTTTTATGGTGTTTCCCTACCACACGACAACAAGTCGGCGTCCCTAGTCTATGGCATTTTCAAGTTGGTATATGAAATACAATGTGTTTTCGTTGTAACTCGTTATAACATTTTTCAAAATACATGACACCAATAACAAAGTTTTTTGTGTGCCATCTGGGAACGAAACTTTGTTGTGTTAGTGCATATGATGATTTGTCCCTGGTCACTCTCATATACAAGGCTATGGGCTGAACTCCCTCCCACAATGCCTTTACCTCTATCTAAGGACGATACAGAAAAAAAAAATAATAATACATAATTATATTTAATAGGGGAAACAAAGCTTGTGGTTATCAAAAAATACGAAAAAGGTAAAACCTATGGCTACCCTGACTAAGTTGCGTGGTCATTACCAATTAAAAATCAGAACGATTATTAAAAATAAGGAGGTGATTAAAGCATTTCAATCTTCTAAAGCATGACAATCCTCGAGAGTGAAAGTTTTAAAAGGAGTTTGATTTTTAACCCGCAGCTTCCTCTCTTTTGCATCCAATCACGCCTCCACTCGACCAGCTCAATTACCAGTTTTCCTTTACATGTGTTGTTATATGTTTTGATTTTTTTCTGGTATATTCCCTAGTAGTACTACAATTTTGTTATTCGAAGGTATTTATCTGGGCTACCTGGTGTTCAGAATTCATTAGCTTTGCGGCATTTTTACTTTACGATCCCCACCTCAGAACTGATTCATGTTGTATCCCAGCGGTCAATTGTAAAATTGACTGAAATCTCACCTGGATTTAAGAAGAGCAGGTAACGCCTGCAGATAAACGAGTAGCACCTCCACAGGCAGGCACTGTGTGTGATAGCTACAGACTTGGGTGCAAACCGTAGAAACCCCGAGCTGTTGAGCGTGATGGACAAGCTCTACCCCTCGCTGCAGCACAGGGTTGAAGATGTGCGTGTAAAGCTGCCACTGCACGACCGCGTTGCCACGCAGTGTTAAATGGCACACATGACCGGCTACCAGTTGGCTCAGGTGCCAGTTGTCTCCAAACACAAGATCTTGGTATGCCTCAAGAGCGTCCCACTTCCATAGCATGTCCTCCGCGCCCCCTCCACTTGGTAGAATCCCCTGAGAACGGTAGCACAAGCTGCTTGAAACTGCCGAAGGTTCCCCGTGTTGAAGCGTCTCCTCGAGGCCTGGCAACTGACTTTGGTCCAAAGTGCAAATGTTACATGAAGCAAGCTTGGCCCTCTCAGAAGGTTGTCCTCCACCAAGCTGTTCTAGTATCAGTCTGCTGAGAACATTGAGAACATGAGTCTGGTAACTACGTAGACCCGGTGCTCGGAAAGCGTCTAATAGCGGCCGGACTACAGAACGAGGATCCATGCAACAGCAGATCCCGACTGCCTGTACGCCGGCCAGAACCTGTAAAATTGCCGGTCCGTTTGGAGACAAACGTTGCAGAAGACGAAGGAATTGGTGAGCACAGGCGGCCAGGCAGCAGCAGCGTTCGGGGTAACAGACACCGTCCTCCTTCAACCCTTCCTTTCCTTCGCCGTACTCCTCGAAGGGGTTTCGCCTGGCGGCCATCTTGAAAGCAGAGACAGGCAGACCCGACAGGTCTCTGTGGTGATGTAGAAAGTGTGAATATTCGCAGCGCCGGTGGCGACGTCGAGCGCACACCGACTGGTGCAGCTGCTCTGATTTTGCTTTCTTAATGGCGCTGACAATCTTGAAAACCCCGGCGATCAGGCCTCGGAGTCGTTCCGAAGCCTCCCCTCCTACTTCAGAATCCCTTGCTGTGCTGAGTTCCTCCAGACGCAGGACTGTAGTTTCGAAAAGTTCCAGGCCACGATGTTGGACGAACTCGTGGATGAGGTCCAGGGCTTGGCTAAAGAAGAAGGGGTTGGGTGTTGAGGCCTGCAGGCAACCGAGCAGGACTTGCAGCACACCTTCGAGAAGCTCCGGCAGAAGGAGCGCTCTGTGACGAAAACGTGAAAAGGAAAAATCTTCTTGGACTTCTTGCAAAGTTTTTTTAGTTCGAGGAGCGAATGGGTTTGTCTGTCTGTCCAGGCAACTTTGGATTTTTAGAGTAGCCCGAAGCAGGTCAGTAAGACTACGTCTCAAGCTATCCGGAAGGGTTTCACTGTGACTGACGTCCACCGACATCAGGTGCAAAATGGTGCGCAGGAGCATCCTCTGCACCAAGGCAATCGGTTCCTCCGTCCAGCCCCCAGCCAGTTCCTCTGCCCCCGCTCCGCCGCCACCTCCCGGACCACAGCAATCTCCAAACTCAGTCAGGATCTCCGTCAGGGTCGGGACAACGCTGACCGCTAATCCTGGGTTGTGACTGATGCTCATATCGAATTTACAAACTTTCTCCAGTAAAGAAAGTAGCACGTAGCAGAGGTCGAAGGGAGAGTTCTCCATGTGATTAAATATGGACATGGCAGCGGGGTCAGTCAGGGTTTCTGTGTCCAAGGCGTGCGATCCGGACAATCTGGGATGGGGGTAAGGCGGACTCATGGTTTCAGTCATGGCGACAGGCGAATCCATGAATGAAGTTATTTCCAAACGCTGATGAAGATTATGTCCACGGACGGGAGTGCCGTGCGACCTTCTGCTTCTGGTCCCACTTGGACCCGCCTTGTCTTCAGCGTTGGCTTCGGAGTCTGAGGTAGAAACTTGCGAGCGCCGAGCATCCTTTGCCGAGTATTTCTGGGACATCCGTCGCGACCTTCTCGATTTCCAGGTGCCGCTGCCGACCCGCGGCCTTTTTCCTGCGTCCTGTTCATCAGGCTTCTGTCCTGCTCTAAGAGGTACGGCCTTTACCTCCCGGCTAAGGAAAACTTCTAATAGCGACGGCAGCGTGAAATCTGTTGACATAGAGATGTTTAGTTTATGAGCTTTGTAGAAACAAATACAAAGAACTTGAGCTTATATTAAACATTTGATTTCTTAACTTGGTGGAGCACGTACACGGATGTGATTGTAACAACCCGCGACCAACATGGAGTAAAAAAACAATTAGAGTCGACAATGTCGAACATCCGTGTGACTGAGGATCATCAGCCCAGTACTAAATACCCGTGTCATTCAAAGGTCAAAGGCTCCTGGAAGCTCCACGGTTCTTATTTTAAGTGCATATTCTTAGGAAAGTACAACAATACACAAAAAGCTAATAAGGCAGTGTGCTTTAAACGGGGTATTTGAAATTCAGTGTACATGGCTGGCAGCACCCGCTAAGATGAAGAAAATAAGGCAAAGAAAGATAAACAAAGAAATAGAGCCAAAGAGAGACCAAGGGATAAAACGACAGAGAAAAAGACAGAAAGACGGTCACGCAAAATAAAAGACTGACAGAGACCATCAGAGAAAGTGAGATACAAATACAGAGTGAGACAGAGAGGAGGAGAGAGAAAGATAAAGAGAGAGAAAGAAAGACAGAGACCAAGAGAAAAAGTAAGAGACAAAAGCAGAGACAAAGGTAGAGAGGACGAGAGAGACAAAAAGAACAGAAACTAACAAAGAAAGAGAAAGACGGAAATACAGTGAGAGAAAGAGAGAGGAAGACCCAGAAAAAAAGACAGAGAAAGAAAGACTGGAAGACAGAGACCAAAAGAGAGACAGAGAAAGGTCGAAAGAGAAAGACTATGAGAAGAAAAGTGAGACAGCGTCACAGATACAGGGAGAGACAGTGAGAAAGACAGAAAGAGAGAGATACAAAAACAGACATATAGAGATTTAAAAAAAAGACAGAAGGAGAGCCAGTGAGACAAAGAGACAAACAGAGAGCATTCTCAATAATAATTATTATTTTATTGACTAGTAACTGATTGCTCTAAGGGTTTAACTGTTTTAAACAGTCCAACGATTCCATCAGTCTAAAACTTTTCAAGAGATAGCTCCTGAAAACCGTTGGTACTGAAACCTTAATTTGTTTGCACATTTAACAGTAGCGTAAAAAGAAGAAAAATAATAATACTCAAGAGCACAAACCTGGTGCTTTTTCTTCCTGCACGGGGATCTTCCACACCAGTGGCAGCAGAGACAGCAACAATGTGAGCAGCTCCTCTCGGCACGTCAACTCCTAAGTGAGCACACGCACCGCCGTTACCTCGAAAGCCTCGCTCGCACTCGTATGTCACATTAAGACACACCCATCAAGATGCACTAATAACCAACAGTTGCCTCGTTTTTATAACTACGAGTTCAAATTTGGCGGATGAAATGAATGATAATACACCTCCTTTCCATTCGATCGCACTCGTTTGTCACGTTCGGACACACCCATGAAATTGCAGATATTTACCTCAATTCTATGAGAAAGATCTCAAATTTGGAAAATAGTATGAACTTTGAAGCTAAAAGCTTCCCCTGAACTCGCTCACACTCGTATGTCACATGAGGACAAACCCATCCAGGCACCAATATTTTGTTTTCATAACCAGTAAATTCAACTCGGTAGATGAAACTAACTTTAACCAAAAACAACCTCATCATTTGCTTGCACTGATACACCGAAAAATAGATATATTCACCTCAATTTCATAAAAAGGAGCTCAAATTTGAAATATTAAATACACTTTGGAAACAAATGCCTTTTCTCGATTTACTTGCACTCATAAATCAGGAGAAACCCATCTAGACACACAAATAAGCCAATATTCACCTCATTTTCAAAACCAAGGAGTCAAATGTAGACAAATGAAATTACCAATGAAACGGAAAGCTTCTTATGCATTTGCTTGCACTCGTATGTCACATGAGGACACACCCATCCAGACACACATATAACCAATATTCACCTCGTTTTTACAACCAAGAAGTCAAATGTAGACAAATGAAATTACCTATGAAACTGCAAGGCTCCTTTCTTTTTTTGCGCACTCGTATGTCAAATAAGGACACACCTATCAAGAGACAAAAATAACCGATATTCATTTTCAGAACTACAAGTTCAAATTTGACACACAATTTGAACCACGAAAACGAAAGCCTCCTATCCATTTTCTCGCACTCGTATGTCACATAAGGCGACACCCGTCAAGACACAAAAATAGCCGATATTCATTTCCAGAAGTTAAAATTTGGGAAATGAAATCAACTCTGAAATCAGAAGCCTGCTCTCCATTCGCCTGCACTCGTATGTCACATGATGACACACCCATCAAGATAGATAACAGATAGTTATAAAAATAACGGTACTAAGAGTTTGAATTTGCCAAAACATATTAACATAGAAAACCAAAAGCCTTCTCTCCATTCGTACGCACTCGTATTCCACATTAGGACACGCCCCTCCAGACACAAAAATAACCGATATTCACCCTGTTTTCAGAAGTAAGATTACTAATTTGGTAGATGAATTTAATTTTGAAAAAGAAAGATCCCTCTCCATTCGCCTGCATTTCATAAGTCACATGACGACACACCCATCAAGACAGACAAATAACAGAAAGTCCTTTTTTTTTATAACTACTAGTTCGAATTTGGCAGATAATATGAGCATTGAAACCAAAAGCCTCCTCTCCATTTGCTCGCACTAGTATGTTAGAATAGGAAACACCCATCAAGATACACAAATATACAACATTCATTTTCCGAATTACAAGTTCAAATTTGACAAATAAAATCAACTTCAAAACCCCAACCCACCTCCACGTTTTCTCGCACTCGTATGTCACATTAAGAGATTATCCAGACACACAACCAATATTCACCTTGTTTTCAGAACTAAGACTTTAAATTTGGCAAAGTAAATAAACTTTGAAACCGAAAGTCTTCTCATAATTCACTCGTATGACACAAATCAACTGATGGTCACCTCAATGTCATAACAAAAAGATCAAAATTGGCCAATAAAGATAGATAGAGATAGATAGATAGATACTTTATTCATCCCGGTAGGTAAATTCAAACTTCCAGCAGTATCCTTGTGTTGAAAAATAGCAAAATAAAAGATATAGAATACAAAAATACCCAATCTAACGTGTTGATATAGAGTATTTATATAGTAGTGCTACGGAAAATACACACCGTCATAAAAATAGGGTAATATGCAAATGTGGGGGTGGGGTTTAATGTGGGCTTTTACTCCCCTGGGTGGAGTTAAAGAGCCTCATTAGATGAGGAAGAAATGATCTCCTTAGTCTGTCCGTGGAACTAGACTGTCACAGCTCTTCTGTTTGGAGATGATGCTCTAAATTAAACTCTAAAGTACAGTATTAAGCTCATTTTCAAATCTCCAAATTGGCAAACATGATACAACTTTTTCACACTTAATGAATCGCTAATGAATCATCGGTTCGACTGTTTTGAGGAGAAGCAATGTAGCATCTACGTGACAGTCTTGTTTCCGAGACCTGAGGGGGATCCAATATCTCCACAGAATTCCTCACGGCTTAGAGAAGCGAATCCTTCAAGTGCTAATTAAAAACAATCGAGCAACTTCATGGAGTGTTTGTGAAAAAAACGAATCTCCCACAATTCCTTTCGCTCTTTTTCAGTTCAGAATCTCGTGTGCTTCGTAAAGATTTTGTGATTTGCTAGTACAATACAGTATTGCAGGTCTATATGTATCAACTAGAGGTCCCAATGCTTGTGGTTATGCCAAAGGAAGAAGCAAAAACATGATAACCATGGAAGCGAAACTTCAGGACGTGTCCCAGAGGTCTAATGTTAATATATTCCTAGAATAGACTTCTAGCAAATAAACAACGTTCTCACCTGGTCAATGATGGAATCCAAGGTACTAAGTAAGAGAAATCCTCTTCCTTTGACCAGATATTCACCTAGCGCCACCATGTGGCTTTCTTCCTCGTCTTCTTCCCGTGCTTCGGCCCTCTGCGCCACGGCGCTGCATAGTTGGTGGACGTCCGTCAGGAATTCCCGTGCTAGCGTGTTGCTAGCGCCGCTCATATCCGAGCTGAAAAGAAAAACATATTAAATGTTATTACTGGAGTAGCGGTAGGTGATATGAGGATAATAGATCATGATGGGTATAGATCATGATTTTCAAGTTAGCATTGTGGACACTGTCAATAGTTGCTCACAGTATCTAGAAAAAAAAGAAATATCGTCCCTATTGTATTTCGGCAGCGCCTGGTCTTGATTTAGCTTTAGCTGCTAGCATCACTTTAGGAAGTAAAGCCAAATAGTTAAGAAGCTAATGCTATTGTCACAGGCATTAATTACTGATGTTAGCATTGATAAAACGGTCAATAGCTGCTAATGGTATCTCTAAAAAGGAAATATCATTAGATTTTCTCTATAGTATTTCGGAAATTCCTGGCCTGGATTTAGCTCATTTTTCTCAAACGTCACTGCTAACCTCATAATAAAATAGCATTGCTTTGGTAGTTAGCTTTGCTTAAGCCACTAGCATCACTTACGGAGTTAATGCCAAATAATTAAAAAGCTAATGATAGTGTCACGTATCTTAACTAAAAATGCCATCAATGAGGGCAATCCCTAGCCTGGATTTAGCCAATTCTTTGCTAACAAAACTAATAACCACTTTAGAAAACATATTGCTATGGAGGCTAGTTTCACTTTAGCCACTAAGCATCACTTTAGGAGATAATGCCGAATTATTCAGAAGCTAACGTTTGTGTCACCGACCTTAACTTCCAATGCTAGCATTGGGGACATAGTCAATAATTGCTAACAGTATCTATCCATCTGCAAATGCTAGCTCCCCAAAAAATTGTGCAGCTGCTAACCACGTTAGAAAATAGCAACATTTTAGTGGCTAGCATCACTTTAAGAGTTAAAACTAAAATATTTTACAACTAATGCTAGTATCACACAGCTTATCTACTGATGCTATCATTGTGGACACGGTCAATAGCTGCCAATACAACCCAAAAAAAAGAAAAAGGAATTATTGTTAGAGCGTCTCTATTCAATGTCCGCAGTGCCTGGTCTTGATTTAGCTTATTCTTCGCTAATGCAACTGCTAGCCACATTAGGGAATAGCATCAAATCGGTGGCTAGCTTGGCTTTAGCCGCTATTATCAATTCAGGAGTAAATGCTAAATAAGTTAACAAACAATGTTAGACACCGACCTCAACTACTGATGCTAGCACTGTGGACATAGTCAATAGCTGCGCAACTGCTAACCACATTAGAAAATAGTATCGCTTTGGTGTCTAGCATTGCACTAGCACAGGGGTGTCAAACTCATTTTAACTGGGGGCCACACGATAGAACAAACATTCTGTCGGGGTCCGGACTAGTAGATCAAAGAGAAAGAAAAAGAGAGATAAAGAAATAAGAGAAAGAGGGAGGGAAAAGGAGAGAGGGCAGGACAAATAAAGAAAAAGAGAGCGAGGGAGCGTGAGAAACAAAAGAGATAAAAAGTCATGAGAGTGGGGGAAAAGAAAGGGAGAGGACGAAAGAAATCCAAAGAGAAATAGAAAGACAGAGGGAGAGAAAAGAGAAAATAAAGTGTGAAGGGTAGGAAGAGAGAAAGAGAAAAGAAAAAAAAAGAAAGTTAGAGCAAAAGAAGTTAAAAAGACAGAGAGAGAAATAAACAAAGAGCAACAAAGGAAGAGAAAAAGAGAGACACAGAGAGAGAGAGAGAGAGAGACACAGAGAGAGAGAGAGAGAGAGACACAGAGAGAGAGAGAGAGAGAGACACACAGAGAGAGAGAGAGAGACACAGAGAGAGAGAGAGAGACACAGAGAGAGAGAGAGAGACACAGAGAGAGAGAGAGAGAGACACAGAGACAGAGACAGAGACAGAGACAGAGAGAGAGAGAGAGAGCGAGAAATACAAGTTCAGTGTCTTTGTTCGAGGCACCAGGCTTTGGCAACATCAGGTTGACATAATTCAACCTGCAGCTTGTTTTTCTCTTGCGCTTCTCTGAGTGTTGTCTCACGGGCCGGATTCAATCCCTTAGCGGGCCTGATCTGGCCCGCGGGCCGCCTGTTTGACACCTGTGCACTAGCATCACTTAAAGAGTTAACGCCAGTGTCACAGACTATAGCGACAGATGCTAACACTGAGGATACGGTTGCTAGCCTATAATGCTACTGTTTTTGCATTAATTCCTCATGTTCAAATTTTGAAATTAAAAAAATGCACAATTTATATCGAGCCTTGTCCAGAAATTAGACCAATTCCCTAAGCTTTTCGGATTCTTCTTTTGAGTAATACAGGAAGGGGACAAAGGTCAGAAATGTGCTCCAGAGTCGCCCCATTTTTGTTTTTAAAGAATAGTGGTTAAATCAAAATTGTAATATTGTTTAAAAAATCTGGAATATAATATATTTTCAATGTAGCCCGAGTGAATAACATGTTTTTTTGCAACTAGATAGGGAAATAAATCAGTTGTTCACCAATGAATAATTGAATGAATGACTATTTCTTTTAACCAGATAGTCAAAAAACCCACAGAACAATCATTAAAACAGAACACAAAACAGAAAGATATAAGATTAAAGGGACAGTGTGTAATATCTAGTGCCTCCTAGTGGTCCAAAATAAGAGAATCAATGATTGAAATAATAGGCAAAAACACATGAACTATCATATAAAAGTTAATTATAACAAAAAAATCATAGCAGAATCAATACCTAACAGTTGCCAGCATCTTGGTCTGTTATCTTGCTGCTACGCCGTGCTCATTTGGCAATGCTTTTCGTTCGCATAAGACAATACAGTGTCATCTAGTGGTCAAATATTAAACAATGTACCTATAAAGGTCACACAAGTTCTTCCCTACCCATCAAACAAATAAAGAAAATAAATACAATTAAAATTAAATCTAAACAATTAGCAATTAAAAAAAAAAAATCAAGACTTACATTTTCATATATCTTTTAACTATAATCATCATCAGGATTGTTTCATAAATTCCCCCCACTGACAGTGAATGCAGTGATCCTTTTTTTTTTTTTCATCAATTATTTTATAGAAATAATGTTTTTTTTCATCACAAGTTCATATATTATCAGTGCTATTTTATAATTTAGTAAATCTCCAAATTTGAAGGCTTTGTGTACATTGTTACAAAGAATGACAATATAAAGGAAATTATTATTATTAATTGAATAGACAATTGATTGGTTCTCTGTAATGTAAACATGGTTATTTTTTTATTTCTTTAAATAAGATGAAAGTTTAGGGGGACGACCCGATTTTGGTAGATTTGCAGTGGTCTGATACTCCTTCCATTTCAATATTATTGCTTGCACAGAGCTCCTTGGGATATCTTTTTGTATCCAAATACAGCTTTAAAATTCTCCACAACAGTATCTCGGACCTGCCTGGTGTGTTCCTCGTTCTCCATGATGCTCTCTGCGCTCCAAACAGACCTCTGAGACTATCACAGTGCAGGTGCATACGATCACAATGTAATATTCAAATTGTAATCATGGACTGAGAGATCTGAGCTTTTTTTGTTTAATCTTTTGGTTAACACTTGACCCTACGGAAATGAATACCTTTAAAAGATAGTTAAATCTCAATTAAAGAGAAAGCATGGAGTTTTGAAAATGTTAATTTAGAGCACAGGTGTCAAACAGGCGGCCCGCGGGCCAGATCAGGCCCGCTAAGGGATTGAATCCGGCCTGCGAGACAACATTTAGAGAAGCGCAAGAGAAAAACAAGCTGCAGGTTGAATTATGTCTTGATGTTGCCAAAGCCAGGTGCCTCTCACAAAGACACTGTACTTATATTTATTTTTTCTTTCTCTCCCTCTCTCTCTTTTCCACCCCTTTTCTCCCACTCTGTCTCTGTCTCTTTCACTCTCTGTGTCTCTCTTTTTCTCTTCCTTTGTTGCTCTTTGTCTCTTTCTCTCTCTGTGTCTTTTAACCCCTTTTGCTCTAACTTCCTTTTTTCCTTTTCCCTCTTTTCTCCTTCTCTCTTCATACCCCCCGCGCTTTCTTTTCTCTTTTCTCTCCTTCTGTCTTTCTATTTCTCTTTGGATTTCTTTCTTCCTCTCCCTTTCTTTTCCCCCTCTCTCATGACATTTTATCTTTTTTTTTTCACGCTCTCTTCCTCACTCTCTCTTTCTTTCTTTGTCCCGCCCTCTCTCCTTTTCCCTCCCTCTTTCTCTTATTTCTTTATCTCTCTTTTCGCTTTAATCTACTAGTCCGGCCCCCGACAGAATGTTTGTTCTATCGTGTGGCCGCAGAGTTAAAATGAGTTTGACACCCCTGCTTTAGAGAGTATGTCGTTAAATTAAAATGATATGCTATTATAAACAGCGGTTAGCGAGGTTTGGTTGTAGATGACTCAATGGATTACACTTTTTATTTTTAAATATTTGTTCTTGTTTAGTACCACAAGAAGTTGACACAGGAGAAATATCAAATCGGATATTTTGTTAGAAAAAAATGATCTTATTTTTTTAATTTTCTTTTTATTTTGATTATAGTTACGGACAGAATAGAAAAATAAGCTCATTTGGTGGCGAGTTCCATGTTTGTTTGCGGATAATAATTGGCTGTCGAATAAACAAGCCCGGAGAATGGATTGCACGGTCATCGCTCACATGGGAATTCTCTTGAAACAGTTTGCAGGATTGTTAATAAGCACGAGTGGTTGAATTCCCGATCAAAACGCTGCCGTGCTCGAAAGGAATGTGATTGAACATGTGATAAGCAGTCCACGGTTATAAACACGCTCCTTACGGGAAATCGGCACAAAGAAACTACTGTAGTTTAATGCAGTTGATGTGCTAATCAAAAGCCCAACACCAAAATGAAAACATATTTGTTTGAGCTACCACCAAATGTAAACAATACACTGTTTTTCTGAAGTCTTAAAGTGACAGTGGGTAATAACTCACGAATAGAGTTTTTTGTAGCTAAAATGGAGCTAAAGCAAAAAAAGACACACTAAGGAAGCTTGGGAAAATTCTGAAGCCTAGTTCAATATTTTCATGAATGAGGAAAGATAAATTCTAGCGACTGAAAGGACATTAATGCCAGTGTTATTCCCTGCCAGCAACAATAAAAAAATAAGAGGGACGGATAAACCTGGAGCAGTTGAAAATAGCTGGAGTTGGTCAGAGCTGGTGTAAGTGGCTAACTTTAGCGGTTGGTAGTAGAAAAAAATTCAAGACGAAGCTTTATTTACACGGAGCAACCAGCCGTAACTAGCAGCCAAGTGGCTAACATGAGCGGCTAGAGAAAGAAACAGTGGAAAAATAAATGAAAGGTGCCTGAAGACTCAGCGACTTTAGTTTAATGACTAGCTATTCGAAGGCAACACTAAAGGACAAAGCCAGCTTTATTTACACGTAGCAGCTAACGATCAAAAACGGCTAGTGGCCAGCCATAGCCTGCAGCCAAGTAGCCAACACGAGTGGCTAGAGAAGAAAACAGTGAAGAAAAGTGGGAAGTCCCTGAATGAAGGGACTCTTCGACATTGGCTTGCATGGGCAGCTGAGGAAGGTGAGCTACACTGAAGAACGAAGCAAGAACAGCTAACAATAACAATAGCAGCTAGTGTAGAGCCATACTTTGCAGTCTAGTGGCTAAGAAAAGTTGCAAGAGAAGGAAACGGTTGAAGAAACTGCACCAGATGCCCAAATCTCAGGACTCAACGACGTTCTCCTGCATGAGAAGCTTTAAAAGGTGGGTGACAATGACGGATGAAGAAGGAGGAGCTAACAATAACAGCTAACTATAGCTTGAAGCAAAGTGACTAAAATGACTTGCTAGAGAAGGACACAGTTGAAAAAAGGCAAAGATGCCTGAATCACGGAACTTTGCATTGTCCAGCTGTGGAAGGTGAGTGACACAGAACGACAAAGCAGGAGGAGCTAACAATAATGACAGTAGCTAGCAGCAACCCATAACCTGCAGCTTAGTAGCTAACATTAATGGCTACAGAAAGAAAAAATAGGAGGAAAAATGGAAAATTTCTGAATCAAAGATTTCAGCACATTCACTTGCATGACTCGCTGGAGAAGGAAGCAATCTTTATTTACAAGAGCAGCTAGCTTACAACAATAACGGACATCCATAGCCTGCAGCCAAGTAGCTAATGTGAGTGGCTAGAGGAATAAACAGTGGAAAAAAAGCAGATGATGCTAAAATCAAGGGACTGGGAGACCATTGCATGGGGTCAGCTGTTAAAGGTTGCCGTTAAGTGCTAAAAGCACAACTGGGACAAGCTAGCTTGGCAAAATCCTCATTTGGGCTTCAGTTCTAGCAAGATGGCAGCCAAACATGTGAACTTCTTCAAGTTGTGTAGTGTTATTACTATTTTCTAATCCTAATATCATCTTGATGAGAGTACATGCGTTAAGAAAATCCGTTTATGAGAACACTGAAACTAGTACACAAGGTCTCTCTCCGAACATTGTTTTACTCAGTCTAAAACTAATAAATAGTGGAGTAAATCATATTACCAGATATTCTCGGGCGGGACATTTTCCTCCCGGTTTTGTCGCGTAAATCCCGATGGGGTCGGCGTGGCGACCGCCGCCTGTATCTGCATAGCGCCGACTGAGTGAATTTTCTGTTGTGCGGCGCAAATTCCATTAAACGGCAATTTGAAATGGAAGGCTTCCAGATTGGCAGCGGATCAGCGTATCACATGAAAGCATGTGATGTCACATGGCGAGGGAGGGGGCCCGCCTTCGCAATACGCGGCTGACCCCGGGAGGACCCCGGGGGCCCGACGCGAAACGTCTAAGGCGCTAATGTTGCCATGCTTATCCGCAGGGATAGAATTAGCTAATGAAGCTAACGACAAATGATGAAACTGTACATATAAAGCTTATCGGCGGGGATAACATGGTAAGGTTTTTGTTTAATATAGGAGAGGAGACATCAATGGTTTTTGAACTTGCAAGTAGGGCGGTGAGAGAAGCCATCAGATAAGAAAATTAATTCCCTGTTGAAATGAAAGTCAAGACTTCCCGAAGCGCTTTACAGTGTGCTTCACATTTCCCAATAGCGGCCGTGCAGCCATCTAACCTGCCTATTGGGGGCATTAGGGGTTCAGTGTCTTACCCAAGGACACTTCCACATGTAACACGGAGGAGCCGGGATTCGAACTGCGAACTCTTGATCCCAAGACGAGCGCTCTACCTCCTGAGCCACTGCCGCCGTGTTCTGTCCCTCAGGGTTCATACACCAAATTCAAGCACTATCAAGGCCCAAAATTTCTTGTGTAGATATTTTGTGTACATACATATCCAAATTCTTTTTAGCTTTTTTAATCTTTTATCTTTACAGTCAAAATGTGTTACTGGAGTACCACGTCCAATTTTGTTGTCACAATATGTTCAAGCTATTTTGTAACAATGATAATAAAGGTATATTCTATTTTATTTTTTAATTCTTTCAGTACCGCCAAAGAAAGAAATCCGACGCTCATCAAAAGAAAATGTTTTGTTGTTGTTGACTTTGATGACCAAAATAAAGTCGCTATCTTGGGGCTGGGACATACTCTGTAGATAGTAGATGGAAACAGCTCCAAAAAGCGTTTTGTGTCAATGGGCTGCTATAAACTGACATGAATTCTGCCATTGAGCTTCAACAATGCTTGGCTACGTCACAATTGTTTCCAAACAGGGAAAGGGCTCTATAGGTATTGGGTAAACATGGAGTTCAATAAGGACGACAAAAAAGAAAGAACTATAAGTATAAAAAGCAGAAAAATGAGCGAGATTTTGACTCATTTTAAGGATATTGATTGCTCCAAAGCAGAATGGATGCAATCTTTTAATCTCAGAGACTGCTGATCTTTTGCTTTTTGTTTTGTTTTAACTGTTTTAATTTTTATTTTTTTCACTTTTTCAGA
Source organism: Urocampus carinirostris (assembly GCF_059441175.1). Taxonomy (NCBI): domain Eukaryota; kingdom Metazoa; phylum Chordata; class Actinopteri; order Syngnathiformes; family Syngnathidae; genus Urocampus; species Urocampus carinirostris. The sequence continues at coordinate 36,412,604 of NC_142361.1, forward strand.
CGATCTGAGTATAAATTTGTTAAACTAGAATTGAAGTTAGTTTTTTTTTTTTTCATTTGTTTATTAGCACTGAATAGTTAATATTTTTTGCATGTTATCATTTTTTTTATAATATATTATTTGTTGCATAATGTTTGACTATTTTTGATAAAATATCATTTGAACAAAAATAAGTCTGGGAACCCATTTGAGAGCTTTTCTTAGTGAGCCGAGCCAAAAGAGCCAGTTTTCTAAATAGAGCTGTCCTCTTGAATCGGTAAAGGCCATGGCGCTTCACATGACAACAGTTGTGTCGGCGTCATCATCACGCACTTTTTCCCAAATCTTCCTTCATTTATTGCGTCTATAGAGTCAGACTGCCAAGTAACACGACAATCGCAACAATTTCAAGCATTTTCAAGCACTTCACTCAAAATGTAAGGCTTTTTCCTGTCCTTGAAAACACAACATTAAAATTCAAGCATTTTCAAGGATTTCAAGTCCCTGTACAAACCTTGAACGTACTTACCAAAATTTCAGGGCATCTTTGGTGTGATTAGGGTGACGCTGCACATAGTGGAAGAGACACAGGAAATTTTCCAGATTTTGAAGACTAACCTAAAGAAAAACACAAAAATAATGAACATTTAATCTATAAACCAGCACTAAATCACAGTATAATAAAATAGTGGGGGATGAATTTTGTAGCAGGAGTGAAAGTACTGAACAATAAACCTGGTTTTAAGATTATAAAATCATTTAAATTATCAGGAATTCTATAATAGCGTGTCAATATGATATTTACTCAGCACAGAAGACAGTTTGTTGCATTTTCTTTTGGTTCTGAGAAAGCATTGCATGGGTTGGGTGGGTAGGGAAGACTGGATGGTTCATGGAGTTTCCCCTCTGTTAAGAAACTGATCTTGCGGACTTCACGGGGGCTCAATAGGATGGAAACAATCTATAAGCCATCCAGGCCTCGTAATTGGAGTGCGGAAGGCTTTCCTTCCAAGGTGCCTGCTCTGAATCCCGGTCTTCTTTGTCCCGAGGGTCTCAGGGGGCAAAGGCCAAACAGGCCCTTTCCAGGAAAAGCGCGTGAATAAGAGGAGAGGCGTCATTCGTTACCGAAGGCGTGTCCTGTGACCGGTTGGAGTTCCGGTTAGTGCTTTTCAAAGTAAAGTTCTCCAATTGGTTGATTCGAATAATTGTTGATAATGGGAAAAATTTCTTTCAGACATGCATGCAAATCCCTTAGCATGAAGCACATATGCAAATCATTTATCTTTTGATTACAAACAACCACTTTGGGGGTTCAAATCTTTATTATACAGCTGGAGAGTACACTCACATCCTGTGAATGAATGCAATGTCTGTCCATGGGCCCTGTTGTGTGTGCTCTTGTGTACCCCTTTTAGGAAAAAGGAAGGGTTTTGTGAACGAATTGTGGGTCTTTTGAGGTGTTGGCAGTGTCGGTGGTTGGAAAAGGTTAGAGATTTGTGTCAGTTCAGTTCCCTACAACCACTAGGGGCACTCTGGCTCATTACAAAACAAAAAAAGAATGTAAATAAGAATACAGTGGGACCTCGGTTATCGCGGTTAATGGGGACCCAAATTTTTATTTTATTTTATTTTTTATTTTTTTTTAGACCCGGTTAATGAGGACCAAAACCACCCGCGGAAAGTGAAAATCTGCTTAAAAAATATATATTTTTTTTAAATTATTTTATTCTATTATTATTATTTTTTTAGACCTGCGAAGCTCTGAACCCGCGAATGTGGAACCACGAAGTAGCGACGCCCCTTCACAAATGCTTAAAAAAATTTTTTTTTTGTTTTTTAAAAATTCTTTTATTTTACTATTTTTATTTTTTTTAGACCTGCGAAGCTCTGAACCCGAGAACGTTGAACCACGAAGTAGCGATGCCCCTTCAAAAATGCTTTAAAAAAAAAAAAAAAATATATATATATATATATATATATATATATATATATATATATATTTTATTATTATTATTTTTTAGGCCCGCGAAGCTCTGAACCCGCGAACGTCGAAGCGCGAAGTAGCGAGGTCCCGCTGTACTTATTTAAGGATAATATGAAAATTGTATATTTTTCTGTTTCGATCCAGCCAATTTACAATCGACAGTTTGTCAAGGTACATCTTATTCATTATATATTTTTGAAAATATACAATTACAGTACAGTTGCTGCTTTTCTGTTTTATTCTTATTCATTTTTTTTAAATTCAGGTGCATCTTATAGTCGTGTCATCCAGAAAAATGCAATTAAAAATACGTTCGAGCGCTTCTTGTTTTAATTCTGAGGTTTTGAGTTGTTCCTTGCCCGCATGTTGGTTTAAGATCAGGTAATTGTGTCATTGTAATCCTGTGCAGTCCTTTGAGACATTTTTGTGATTAAGGGCTATATAATTAAGTTTGACTTGACTTGACAAGAGATTAAACATGATTAATTCATTCTCAATTATTGTAGGATATTGATGTATTTACAATATAATAGCTAGGCCACCAGCTCGGTGGCCTTGGGGGTAGGGCGCCAGCTCCGAGACTGGGAGGTCGCTGGTTCAATCCTCGACCGAATTATGCAATTATAATGCCGTGACAAAAAACTCCTGCTTGGCGCTCGGCATTAGGGGGTTTGGTCACCTAATGACTCCCAACACATCAGTTGGGTTGAGCGAGGGGGCTGGGAATCCCCTCCTCTGTATCAATCTCCCAGAAAGAGTCAGGAATATGTTCTTGACTCTAGCCACCTCCCACTAGGGGGATATGGCTCTGGTGTATATATATATCTCATCTCATCTCATCAGCCGTACCGCTTATCCTCATTAGGGTCGCGGGGGGGCTGGAGCCCATCCCAGCCATGTCCGGGCAGTGGGCAGGGGACACCCTGAACTGGTTGCCAGCCAATCGCAGGGCACACAGGGACAGACAACGCATTCGCTCATTCACACCTAGGGACATTTTGGACCGGCCAATTCACCTGAAATGCATGTTTTTGGAACGTGGGAGGAAACCGGAGTGCCCGGAGGAAACCCACGCAAGCACGGGGAGAACATACAAACTCCGCACAGGAAGTCTGGAGCTGGATTTGAACCCACGACAGGTTCCCATGACATGAACTGTGCCGCACAAGCGCTAACCACTGCGCCGCCGTGCTGCGTATATATATATATATATATATATATATATATATATATATATATATAATAACAATAATATAACAATAATAACACTAAACTTTCACTCTAATAGAGAATATCGGGGTTAGTTATGTTGCCATGACAGTGACTCATAGGCAAATGGTCATTGTGAAGAGGCTGCAGTTTAATTCAATTTAAAAAAAATTAAAAAGGCATTGTATAGCAGTTCCTAAACATCAGGGTTGACCGAAAACATTTACAAAAATGAAATATATGGTTACTTGATCTGAATTCTTGGTCAATTTCTAGGCCGACTTCAGAGAAATCAAAAGGATTCTGAGAGGAGTTCAACAGAAAAACAGGAAATCAGAGTGATTGTTTGTAGAAAGGAGGACACTAATAATTGATGCATATATTTGAATAAACAAGAAAAGTTTTTTTGTCACGGCATGATAATTGCATAATTTTTCGTTGTTAATCTTATTGATTTTTATTTTATGTAGTTGGTGAGTTAGTTTTTCTTTTCGTTTCCATTTTTTCAATGTATTTTTACTTTGTTACGGTAATCTTTTTTCACATTTTTGGATAATTCAACAGCATTTTCTATTTATTTGGACGGTTATTCTTATTTTCCTTGATTAGTTTGTTTTATTTTATTAAAAAAAGTTCTACTTTTAAAATTTTCTTTTTTATTTATTTGTATTTATTTATGTAGTCAATTATTTTTTTACTTCATTTCATCAATTTATTTCTTATTACTGGTCGTTTTAATTTTTTGATTTCATTTTAGTTATATTACTTGTTTTTATTCAAATAATTATAATTTTATTTTGGTTTATAATTTTTAATTAATTGTATTCAATCTATATATTTTTTTTTATTCTTTCATTGATATTTTTTTATTATTTAGTCAGCTTTTATTCAATTTCATCAATGTATTCTTATTTTTGATTTCTATATAATTATTTAGTTTGAATTTCACTTAAATTTCATTTTACTATTTAATCGTATTCATTTTGTTTTTTTCAATTTGTTCTTTTAATATATTATTTTTATAACTTGTTGGTTTAAATTGTATCTTTAGTCTGTTGCCTTTTTCATTCATTTGATTTAATACGTCCTTTTTGATGATTTATTTTACTTTTAATTAACGATTGTGGGGTAACCCTTCATTCATTGTTTTATTTCAATGTATCTATTTATTTTACTATATTTGATTTTCTCCAAAGATTTTTGCTTGAAATTTTAGTTTTAATTAATATTTATTTTGTTAGTTTTATTTTCATTTTTATTTTATGAATTTATTTTGATTTTATTTATAAATATCTTATTTCATCATTTTTTTATTCATTTATTTATGCATTTTTTAATAATTTTTTTCTAATCTTTATCTTATGATGTGGTCTCCTCAATGACCTGGAACAAAATCAAATCAGCTTCCGTGGTCAAATAAATAAAAAACTGAAAAAAATAAATGGAGTTTGAATACATCTGTCATAACAGTGATATAACACTCCTAAAAAAAATGGATCCTTCATTAAAATTCAAAGAGAATAAAAACGAATAGAACAAAAACACCACATCGAAATTCCAGAGTAGTGTAAACACATATTTACATCTTCCTAGAATAAAGGGAGTCACACAACTAAGAACTGACCGGCATTGACGTAAAAGCGACGAGACAACGGCGTATTGTTTCGAAGTAGGCGAGACGGATTTGGCCAACCGATTTCTGAAAAGGAATCTGTGTCAATTTCCTTTCGGTGTCGTAACGCTGAAAGTGAGTTTGGTCAAACATACGACTATTTGTAGCACTCGAAATTTCTTTGCATGTGAGCGACTTGCAAAACCGAGCGGGTCAAAATGACCCACGACCACCACAACGAAGAGATGATTATTTTTGCACTACAGACGGGGGAAAAGATTTTTTTCAGCAGGCGAGCAAAAAAATTACTCAGGATCAATGTTGCCTCTAAGTTGCGCGCGTGCACAATTGCGCACTGGTCGCACATTCTCAGCGCACAAGAAAATCTGTGCCAGCTCACAAAAATCAGGGCTCGGAATTGCTAATTAAGAAGCGAATTAAGTCAAAATTACAGTGCATGAAGGTAAAAATACAAGGGTTCCCATGACGTTGTCTTCTAAATGCGGTATTTGGAAGTCAAGGTCAAAGTAGAACGAAGTTGAGTAAAGTCAGTAGAGTTTTTCGAGAACCGGCTTCTTCGGCTCGGCTAACTAAAAGGAATCGGCTCTTTCGGGTCCTAAACGGCTCTTCAGGTTGTTTTTGCCTCTTTCATCCATATATGACCATTTTTTATGTAAAATTATGCACAAAATGAATTAAAGGAAGGGGGAATAGAACCAAAAAGAAAAAAATACCAAAATGAAAAAGTAGTGAAAAGCTGAGAAAAAAAGAAACAAACAGAAGAGAAAAAAGAAGGAAAAATTCAGAAAAAAAGCCAGGAAAAAAGAAAAGAAAAAGAAACACAGGAAAAAGGTAAATAGAGAACAAAAATAAAAAGGTAACAGTTAGGAAAAAATAAACACAATGAGATTTTTTTTAAAGGAATTAAAAAAAAATAGAAAAAACAGGGAAAAAGAAGAAAAAGTTTGCGTTGCATTCAAATAATTTCCAATTATACCAAGTCAATCTTGTTACCAACATTGTACTTCCACTAAAAAATGTGATTAAATACAATTGTGTATCGTGCAACCGACTAAATAAGCCCCAAAAAATGTTAGTATTATGCGACAAAAGATACCAGGAAAAAAAAGAAATGGAAATCTTGTTAAAGAATTGTTGTAAAAACAACGTTTGTAGGCCGTACAACTTTTGCAATAATACATTAAACTCAGCAAAATGTAACGTGATGTCAAGTTTTGGACATGTTTGATAATGACTTAGTTGCCACACTTGGGATTGCCATTGCTCACTGTTGTTTCAAGCGTTGCTCACCAACTTTGTGTGAACGCTCAGACCCCTGGACAATTACAGGGAACATTGCTCAGGATCCATCGGTACGGGTTTTTCAGCGCATTTGCCGATTATTAGTTTCAAGAGTAGGCCGATAACTACTGTAAAAACATGAAAATTGGCGCGAGATTTTTTTAATAATGCAAAAAGAAGAAAATTTGTTATAAATTCATAGAAAACCTAATTGCATTACAGCGAAAAAATTTAAATCTTTCAACACAACCAGCAGGAATAATCCTTCACTCAAACCAAAAACTAACAGTGCAGGAAATAAAATAAACAATAAATAGATACAAATGTCAATACAAGCAACATAAATTAAATTAACTTGAAACAAAAAGTGCATCGAAATTTCAATGGAGCGCACGAATTGGAAAGTGTGGGTGTTTCAGAGTCAGATTGACAAACTCATGTTACGGTAACAGCTAATCACTCAGCCTTCCATTTTAACGTGCTTTTTATACTCTGTCAATCAAAAACACACACGCTTAATTGACAAATTAATGTTATGATAAGAGCTAATATATCAGTCACCACCACGTGCTTCCCTAAAATGAGTCACCTACACTCTTAATGCCACAGGTGTCAAACAGGCGGCCCGCGGGCCAGATCAGGCCCGCTAAGGGATTTAATCTGGCCCGTGAGACAACACTCAGAGAAGCGCAAAAGAAAAAACAAGCTGCAGGTTGAAATATGTCCACTTGATGTTGCCAAAGCCAGGTTCCTCTCACAAAGACACTGTACTTGTATTTATTTCTCTCTCTCTCTCTCACTCTCAATCTCTCTCTCCCAACCATTTTTCTCCCACTCTGTCTCTGTCACGCTCTGTGTCTCTTTTTCTCTTTCTTTGTTGCTCTTTGTCTCTTTCTAGTTTACCTGACTGCCCATTTTGCACATCTGGTTAGCTGCTCCTCTTGCACTCTTTGCACTACTGTATAATACTATACATAACTATAATTATTTAGTAGATTATTAGTACTTCAATACTCCAACTTTATACAACATTTTATTTATATCTGTACATTCAAGGAAACTGTGCGGGTCAAATGTATCGCCATTTCGTTCTGTATACAAGTGTACAAGAATGACAATAAAAGTATATCTGAATCTGAATCTGAAATGTTGACCATTCAAGAGAAACATCTGGCACCGAATGAGTTTACCGTATTTTCCGCACTATAAGGCGCACCGGGTTATAGGGCGCACCCCGAAAAAATAGTTTTTGGTCCTATTTTTGACATACATAAGACGCACCGGATTATAAGGCGCTACAATGGGAACGTGGACAAAACAGTCAGATAGTTCAGTCCAACTTATTACCCCCTTAACATTCCCAACGCTTGCAAAGACGCAAATACGTGTCGAGAACACGTGCGGATGCGGTGTCCGTAAGATGTCACTCAAATGCATCGTTCCATCATTCGGAAGGTTAAAGTCTTGGGATTCAATAAATGATAACCATTCCTTCGTATCTATTTTCTTTTTCGCTCGCAACTTTACTGTGCATATGACAATAAACACTTGGAATTGAGTTGAATTTAAAAATAGACACTGCATTCCATCCATTATCTGCACCGCTTATCACAGAAACATCGAGTTCAGTCTGAAACAAGATACAGGGATAATATAGAAAGCCGGAGTAGCTCACCGAAGTCGTTGTGTTCATAATAATGTGCAGGCAATGTCCTCTTATATCCGTGAGGGTAGTAAATCCAGGAGAATACAATATTTACAAATACAGAATAGAAAAAAATGCTTTCTCTATGCCGTCAGCCACATGCTATACGCATACGTATTTTCGGCCAATTGCAGGCTTTGTTTCGCTGTTTAAGCCAATGGCAGCCTGTAAATTATAAAAAGGATCCGCCTCTTGACCTCCGAATAACTTTAGCCAATAGTGATCGTTTCAACTGATGATTGACACGTCTTTTTCGGCCAATTGCAGGCTTTGTTTGCCGTTTGAGCCAATGGCAGTCTGTAAATGATAAAAAGGATCCGCCTCTTGACCTCCGAATAACTTTAGCCAATAGTGATCGATTCAACTGATGATTGACACGTCTTTTTCGGCCAATTGCAGGCTTTGTTTGCCGTTTGAGCCAATGGCAGTCTGTAAATGATAAAAAGGATCCGCCTCTTGACCTCCGAATAACTTTAGCCAATAAAGATCAATTCAAATGATGATTGACACATTGGTTAGCCAATGAAACGCCGGTAAATAAATCCCAGCATCCACCGCGTACTACTTGGCGTTCGGGGGAAAATCGAGTCGGCGGCTGCAAGTTAGTTGGAAAACTTAATGTTGATCCATAAATAAGGCGCACTGTATTATAAGGCGCATGGTCAGCTTTTGAAAAAAATAAAGGCTTTTAGGTGCGCCTTATAGTGCGGAAAATACGGTAAAATGTTTTCCTTTTCATCGACGAACCGAAAAAATATTCAACCCATTATTCAAATCAGCGTGAGTCGCAGCCCTACAAAACGTCATCTTTCCACGAGTGATCGAGGCAGGAAAGTCATGGGAGCGTGGCGAGTGAGTCACAGAACCAACTCCGGACTTTCGCCGATTAATCGGCGACCTACGTGAGCTTTCCCACGTGAAAGGGGGGGGCAATGTTTTTTTTTTTGCCCTGGTACAGTTAGACATCCTTGCTGATTTAATTTGACTTTGGGGTGATGAGCGTCATGAGGAACTAGCTTAGCAGCTATGAGTCATACGTGACAACCGCCAGGGAAAACGGAGACTTTAATAAAACGGTGTTGAACCCCTTCACGTTCCTGTCAAATTCGCCTAAAATGCCCAATCTGAGACATACCCTAAGTAAATTGAATGCTCTTCTTGAACCATTTGGAGAATATAAAAGGTAACACTCTAAAGTAATAGGATGCCTGCAGATGAGTGTCTCCTGAGAATCTTAGCCAAAAAACAGCTGAGACAATAGCTTGAACTCTTATCCGGTACCTTGAAAATTTAAACACAATCTGAAAAACTAAACATAGTATTTTACACATTTTTCTAAAGTTATGTAAAAGTGTTTCCATTTTGAAGACGACCCATTTACAACACTAAAACTTTTGTAAATGTGTATTTGACTTTGGCCAATTTTTTAGACATTGTGAAAGAGTTGTAAAAGTTTGACTGCTCCTTACAGAAGTCAAATCAATGACTGTGCAAACTTGCGTGTAGTAATGGTGCTTAAAAATGAGTCACACATTGCCTTGCGCATGTTTATTCTCGACCTCCTGAAAATGGCATAAAATGATGTAGGGAATTTCATTGTCTAACCAATGTGTCAATCATCATTTGATTAGGTTACTACTGTCACGATTGCTGATTTAGGGCACCAGTGACAGCCCTGAGCGCTGATTGGTTCAGAGACTCTTTTTAAACCCCCGGCTTCCAAGAGGAAGCCGTCAGACCGTTTGCGAACCTATGCTCCCAGATAGGCAAGCTCAAACCTTCTGACATTTTCCTGCATGTTTTCTCCTGCCTGACACCTGTTGCCGACCTGTTTCTGGACCCGTTTCTGCCCTGATCTGCCATCCCGACCGCCAACCTGTTTTGCCCTGTTTCTTGCCTGATACCTGTTGCCGACCTCTTTTCTGAACTCGATACCGCCCTTGCTCTCCCGTCCCGGCTAGTGACCAGTATCCCTGCAGTCTACGATTATCCTCGCTCAACACGGAAGTGCCACTTCCGCGTTCCAGCCACCTGCTACCCGTGTCCATCAAACATCGGATCGCGGAAGCAAGCACTGCTATCTTTCTCAATAAAACTGAGTAAAACGAACGCTATTGGGTCCTGTCTCCGTTTCTGGAGATATTATCAATGAAGATATTATCAAACAGAAATGTATAGGTTAACCTAGAGCTGTGGATCACAAAAAAGCCTGCTATTGGCCGAGAATGACGTCAATCAAAAGGTCAGAGGTTGACTACCATTTTGGGAATAATTTTACCTTTTTTGGTTTCCTTTTAAAGAGGACTTTTGGAGCAAAACAAACAAATGACTACAAGGAACGTCCAACAAAGTAGATATGCTTTTAGGCGTTTTTTGTTTTTCTGTCAGCATTATTGTGTGATAAAGCTAGCCACCAAATCGATGCTATACGCCAGGGGTGTCAAACTCATTTTAACTCTGGGGCCACACGATAGAACAAATATTCTGTCGGGGCCGGACGAGTAGATTAAAGAGAAAGAAAAAGAGAGATAAAGAAATAAGAGAAAGAGGGAGGGAAAAGAAGAGAGGGCGGAACAAAGAAAGAGAGAGAGGGAGAAACAAAAGATAAAAAGTTGTGAGAGAGAGGGGGGAAAGAAAGGGAGCGGAAGAAAGAAATCCAAAGAGAAATAGAAAGACAGGAGGAGAGAAAAGAGAAAAGAAAGCGCGAAGGGTAGGAAGAGAGAAAGAGAAAAAAAGGAAGTTAGAGCAAAAGAAGTTAAAAAGACACAGAGAGAGAAAGAGACAAAGAGGAACAAAGGAAGAGAAAAAGAGAGAAACAGAGAGTGAAAGAGACAGAGAGTGGGAGAAAAGGGGTGGAAAAGAGAGAGAGAGAGAGAGAAGTACAAGTATAGTGTCTTTGTGAGAGGCACCTGGCTTTGGCAACATCAAGTTGACATATTTCAACCTGCAGCTCATTTTTCTCTTGCGCTTCTCTGAGTGTTGTCTGGCGGGCCGGATTCAATCCCTTAGCGGGCCTAATCTGGCCCGCGGGCCGCCTGTTTGACACCTGTGCTATACGCTAATGTGGCTAGCAGATGTGTTAGCAGAAATTTGCACTGAATCCAGGCCAGGGATTGAATTGAGCTGACTTTTTTAGGGTTTTTGAGAATCACAATCTTGTTTAAGACCTTCTAATAACAAAAACGTCAAAGATGAAGACCACCATCAAATGTCATCTTGGAGGAACACAATACAAGATCATAGAATATTGAGTTTCGTGGTAACGAGACGCCACCGGGTGGGAAAAAAAAACAAAAACATACCAAACCGTAATTGGAACCCGGCCGGACGTCACCGAAACCAGATGAATAATTGAAATATTCCGATAATCCGAGCAGAAAGCGGTTTTGGTCCAGAGTAGGGAAAATGTGCGGCCACGGGGCTAAAAATGTCTTGAGGTGACAGAAAATGAAAGTGACTTTGAGAAGTGAAACTACTTTTTTTTTTGCTTACAGTTTGAGAAAACATTTTTTTTTAAAATAGAAATTCAAAACATTGGGACTGTGATGATGAAAAAGAGAATAGTAAATAAAAAATAATAAAGAAAGAAATATCCATAAAACCTGTTGATACTGTCTTGAGGCAGTACCCTGAATGAACATATATATATATATATATATATATATATTTCTTCTAAATAATTGGTCCATTATTTTTTTACATTTGTCAGGTGAGATCAAAATATTTTGCTTTCGATCCCTGTAATCTAAAAAAATAAACATGTTTAGTTGTTCTTTTTCCTTTATTTCTTTCGTACTTTCTTTTCCTTCTCTTTTTTTCTTTCGCCTTTGCTTTTTTCTTATTTCGTTTATTTTTTCTTTTTGCTTTCGTACTTTCTTTTCCTTCTCTTTTTTTCTTTCGCCTTTGCTTTTTTCTTATTTCGTTTATTTTTTCTTTTTGCTTTCGTACTTTCTTTTCCTTCTCTTTTTTCTTTCGTCTTTCCTTTTTTCTTATTTTGTTTAGTTTTCTTTTTTCCCCTTTTTCACTTATTATTATTTGCCAGTACAGCAGTTATTTGTTAAATAATAAAAAAATATATAGAGTACTTGAATATCATATAATATTGTATATTTAATATACTCATTGTGGAAAAGTCAATTTCTTGGTCCCTTCTCAAGGTTTCTTCATTCTCCTCATGTTGAGGTTTTTGGGTTTTTCTTGCCCTCATGCAGGTTTCAGATCAGGGGATGCCGTCATAATGATCTGTAGTGCAGCCCTTTGAGACTCTCTGTGATAAAGGGTGTCACAAATAAACATAACTTGACTTGACTTTAATTCTTCCATTTACTTTTTTTCTTCCTTTTCCCTTTCATTCCTTTTTTATTTATTTTCCCTTTTTTATTCTCACCTTTACCTTAGTTCAAGTTTCCAGTTTTTCTGTTTCTCTTTTCCCTTTTACTTTCTTCATTCTATTATGTTTAGTTTTTCCTTTCCCTCTTTCTTTTGTCCATTGTTTTACTTTTCTATTCATTTTTCTCTTTTTGTCATTTTAATTTCTTGTTGCCTTTTCTTTTTTACTCTACTTTCTTTCTTTTTGTCTTTTTTCCTTCTTCTTTCCCTTTCCTTTTTATTTCTTATTTCCTTTTTCCTTCCATGTTTACCTATCCTTTTTCTTTCTCTTGTTTTTTAGCCTAGATGGTAAGGCGCCCGCTTTGAGACTGGGAGGTCGGTGGTTCGCGCCCCGGCCGAGTCATTCCTAAGACTTAAAAAGTGGTCGGCGGCGCCCTCTGTTGGATGCGGCTGCATCGGCTCGCTACAACGGGTCAGGTGCAATCGACATTTCGTTCTGTGTACATTGTTACACAGAATGACAATACAAGGAAATTATTATTATTATTATTATTATTCTTTCCCTTTTACTTTTTTGTTTTGCTTTCTTTTTGTCTTTTTCTATCCTTTTGTCTCGATTGTTTTTTAGTCATTTTCCTTTTTCCTCCTTCTTTCTTTATACTACCTTTCTTCACAAAAGGCTCGGCATAAAATGAGAACAGAAAATGTGTTTTTGGTCACTTTGGGTCACCGTAGTCAGTATTCTTCCTTGTGCTTAGTCGCCCTACACAATACAGCGACATCTGGTGGTCAGATATTAAACACTGTCCCTTTAAGGGGGCGGGAATCACCATAGGGACCCACGCGAGTACTGTCAATTGTCCCCGCGTGAAAACGAGTGTCAATAATCACTTGTCTGTATCTCGGCAACCAAATAAAAAGGTGCAACTCGGGTCTCAACACAAATTGGATGTTTAGATTATAGATTCATTAAAATATGAGCTGGAAATGGTGCAGAACTCACCTGCAGATCAGCTCCTTGGAGCCTGCAGTCCATATACTTTTCCCACGCATAGGACAAGTCACTTCGCCGCGGACCGGCCATGACGTCCGGCTAGAACGCCAGTCAAGGCGCCGAACCATCCAGAACCATTCCCAATTTGTCCAGAGTTGTGGAACCGGAAGCGAAGGATTCCTCAAATGAACCGTAGCCTCGCTCATAACAAATTCATGCCCCCACTTTTTTTCATTCAGCATCTGCGAAGGTTCCACGTGATTCTGGAGTCACTAAAATGAAAAAAATGTGTCGTATATGAAAGATTTAGAACCGAATTGTAGTCGGAATTTGGGTCAACCCGGAATATAAACAAAAAAGATGGATACGAGTGTTTAAACCAGCTAGCAAGCAAACTGGGCTAGCGGCTACATGACAGGAGCAGATTACAAATTGTTGATCTTAGAGGATATCGTTTCCGCTTTGGGTGTTTTTTCAAAATAATTCCAAAAGTATGATTTACTTGAGTACTGTACATTCAATATTTAACATGTTCTATTAATATTTTAAAAATAATATAACAAATATAATTTATACTGCTGTTTTTTCTTTTTCAAATAGTTATTTTTCAAAATTGTTGGCATCATGACTTTTACGGCGAAAGATCTACCCGGACAATATCTGATATGTCCTCGTTGTCTTGATTAAACCGCGAATGGGAAAAATGTGACGTTTTTAATTAAATAGAAATAAAAAAAAATAATGGCGATACTACATACAATTGCATGCAATGAATGGCCATTTGTTATATCAAACGTTCAAATATTTGCTTAAATCAACCCATTATAATGCATAATCGTATTTTATTGTCAGCTGTCAAAACTATTTGTGTAGCTTTATAGTTGCCTCTGTAGAAAAAAAATTTCAGTCTTGATATTATCAGATTTCGAATCGAGGTACTACAAGCATTATTCCAAATTCCAAATAAAGTAATTTTAAATTAATACAATTCCCACCTTTTTCCTTCTTTACAATAAAGCAAGCTACTGCTAGCAAGCGTTCCAAACTAATTAACCCTCTTACTTGACTGCCAGGCTGTTTGCAAGAAATTACGCATTACGATGACCATCATTTTTTGAACTGAACCATTAAAAATATTGTATCATTATTGATGATGAACTGTAACTGATTTCATTGGGTTGCCATTTTTTAATTGTTACAATATAATTTGGACCCAAAAGTCTGAATTACACCACACTATCGAGTAAAAGGCTACCATTATCATAAAAAAACAGATACCATATTAAAAAAAAATAAAGTATTGCTAATCATTCACTTGTCAGTTTTCTATCATGTCTTATAGAATAATCACGATGTTCTTTAAGACAAAGTTTAGGGCATAAAAATGAGTCACTATTTAGGGATTTTCATCATATGATGACGCACAAACAAGTGCCGCATATATCAAATCAAGTTGATGTGTTCTGGTAGATTTACTAAATGTTACGCAACACACTATTAAAAGGGGTATACATATTTCCTGCTTTTAAAAGGTGTTTATTTATTTTTTTTACCCAGAAAGTGATCAGGTTTATGTGTTCAAAATCTGGTATCACAAATGATATTAACGCAAATCCTGGTGGTAGATTCAGGTACACAGAAAATATCGTACATTTCATGCTCAAACTATGTTAAAAGGGGCAATACATATTTCCTGCCTTTAAAAAGTGTAGTTTTTACGCAAAAGTAACACAGTTTTTGTGTAATATAAATTTATTACACAATTTTAACTTTCTCCATGCAGTTTGATGTTGAAATATCGATGTTATTATGATCACAGTTGCCATTGAAATGAATAAGAATTTAAAAAATCCTTGAAACATTGAACTAAAAGTCTCATCTCATCTCATCTCATCAGCTGTACCGCTTATCCTCATTAGGGTCGCGGGGGGGCTGGAGCCCATCCCAGCCATCTCCGGGCAGTGTGCAGGGGACACCCTGAACTGGTTGCCAGCCAATCGCAGGGCACACGGGGACAGACAGCTCACTCGCCCATTCACACCTAGGGACAATTTGGACCGGCCAATTCACCTGAAAGTATCGACCAATAAATAAAAAGCGTTACATTCTAAAACCCTCACCCTAATCCTAACCTCTAGACCCCAAGATTTAACCCATTAACCCCAAAATCCTGTTCCTGACACCCCAACCCTAAACCCCCTAACGCTAATTCCGCTATCGGGGTGTGTGTGTGTGTGAATGGGTAAGTGTAAAGCACATTTCCTTTTGGTAGGTGAATTGAAAAGTGCTATTTAAATACGGACCATTTACCGCCTAATGTCATGACTACCGATGTGATGCACCTGTGCCCGCTCCTTTGGCGCCAACTGCCTCGGACTCTGATTGGCTCCCTGTCCGTATTTAAACCCACTCCTATCAGTCTCCGTTTGTCAGTCCGTCTGCGAACCTCAATTAACACTAGGCAAGCCTTTTTCGACCCTGACTCACACCTGTTTCTTGCTCCTGTCTGTCACCCGGCTCCGACCTGTTTTTAATCCGGACCACGTCTACTCTCCATTCCTGATTTACGACTCGCTTCCGACCCCGACCACGTTTTTGCTCTCCTGTCCCGGCTACCGACACCGCCATCGCTCGCCACGGAAGATGCACTTCTGCGTTGAGAGCGACCTGCTTCCCGCGTCCAGAAATCACCGGATTGTGGGAGCAACCCTTTCTCGTTCTGCCAATAAAACTTGTGAGAAATGCAATGCATGTGGGTCCTGTCTCCGTTCTGGTTTTGACACCTAACCCTAATCCCTTCATCCTAACAATAACTTGTAAAACCCCTGACCTTATATCTTAATTTTAACCCCATAACTTTAATCAAGTAAACCTAATCCTACCACTTAACACCCTGACATCCCAATTCTCAAGCCACTAACCCTAATCCCTAACGCCCTAATCCCAACACTAAATCAGAAAACCACCAAATTTACCTTCAACCCCTTAACCCCTAACTTTAACCCACTAAACCTAATCTTAATTGTATGACTAATTAGGTTACCCTAAATCCCTATGCCAAACACCCTAAAATCCTGACGTTAATCCGCAATTTTACCCCCACCACTAACCCTAATCCCCTAATTTTGACATTAAATCAGAAAACCACCAAATTTACCTTCAACGCCTTAACCTCTAATTTTAACCCACAAAACCTAATCTTAATTCTATGACTAGTTAGGTTACCCTATATCCCTATGCCTAACACCCTAAAATCCTGACTTTAATCCCCAATTTTACCCCCACCACTAATCCTAATCCCCTCATTTTAACATTAAATCAGAAAACCACCAAATTTACCTTCAACGCCTTAACCTCTAATTTTAACCCACAAAACCTAATCTTAATTCTATGACTAGTTAGGTTACCCTAATTCCTTATGCCCAACACCCTAAAATCCTGACCTCAATCCCCAATTTTACCCCCACCACTAATCCTAATCCCCTAATTTTAACACTAGCTCATACAGTCTCCAACTTTAAATCTGAACCCTAACCCCATAACCCTTCATTTTAACCCACTAACCTAATCTTAAAACTATGACTAGTTAGGTTACCCTAAATCCCTATGCCTAACACCCTAAAATCCTGACTTTAATCCCCAATTTTACCCCCACCACTAATCTTAATCCCCTAATTTCAACGCTAACTTCTAAAGCCTCCAATTTTGAATCTTAACCCTAACCCCATAACCCTTCATTTTAACCCACTAAACCTAATCTTAATTCTATGACTACTTAGGTTACCCTAAATCCCTATGCCAAACACCCTAAAATCCTGACCTTAATCCTCAATTTTACCCCCACAATTAATCCTAATCCCCTAATTTTAACACTAGCTCCTACAGCCTCCATCTTTAAATCTTAACCCTAACCCCATAACCCCTCATTTTAACCCACGAAATATAATCCCACTTTCTAACCCTAAACCCCTATGCCTAACACCCTAAAATCCTGACTTTAATCCCCAATTTTACCCCCACCACTAATAATAATCCCCTAAATTTAACATCAAATCAGAAAACCACCAAATTTACCTTTAACCCCTTAACCCCTAATCTTAACTCACTAAACCTAATCTTAATTATATGACTAGTTAGGCATAGGGATTTGGGGTAACCTAACACCCTAAAATCCCGACTTTAATCCCCAATCAATTTTACCCACACCACTAATCGTAATCCCCTAATTTCAACGCTAACTTCTAAAGCCTCCAATTTTAAATCTTAACCTCAACCCATAATTAGATTCCGATTGCACCAAAATTAGTTGAAACCCCTGTAATATCCCTTACTAACCACACGAGGTCGCCAGAGAACCAAACAAAGAAAACAACCCTTTTAAAAAAAAAAAAGTTTTTATTTTTTGTAAACTTCTTCCTCAATACTTTTGACAGGAACTTCAGTCATATTCGGCAATAATACTAAAACAAAAAACAAGAAATAGTGTCACGTGTGGCTACAACGTATTTCACATTTAAATTACTAATCCCTTGAGTTTTATTCGCAGTTTATGTGCACTCAAAGTTGAAATAATAGTGTTTGTATTTACAATTCCGTCGGGACTTGATGGTGTAAAAAATAATAATAATCATGAGCGCCATTTTGTTAATATTCTCTCTCCACGCAACCGACGGCGTTATCGGGACATTTGCAGGAGCGGCCACCAGGTGTCGCTAGACAAAGATGCGTGCAGCCGCCGTTGTTCACAGCGCAGTAGTTTTGTCCTGGAAAAGGGGAAAAGACGCGTCATTATTTTTTAAGGGGACAGTGTGTTGAAAAGCACATACTACGGAGACTCAAAGTGACCAAAAGGCACCATTTCACTCTTCATTTTTAGCCCAGCCTGTTGCAAAGAACGAAAAAAGAAACAATGAGAAAATAATAAGGAAACAAAAGGAAAAAAGAAAAATTAAGAATGATGATAGAAAGTAAACGTGAAGTAAAGAAAAGAAAGTGAAATAAAGAAAAAAGGAAGAGGAAAAAAGAAGAAAAAGAAGAGAAAAATACAGAAAAAAAGAAGAAAAAGGAAAAAGGAAAGAGTGAGAAAACAGCAAGAAAAGAAGAAAACAAAAAATTCAAAGGAAAAAGAAAAATGCAAGAAAATAAGTTTAAAAAAAAGAAAATGAATGAAAAGAAGAGAAAAATTCTAGAAAAAAGGAAGAAATGAGAAAAAAGCAAATGAAAAGATTTGGGGGATTACCCGTAGCAGCAAGATGGCAGAGAGTTATGTAAAATAAATACACATTTCTCCACTTATTTTTTTAAAGAAAAAATTAAAAATGCATGTTTGTATAAAACTTGATGTATTATTTGCACATTATTCAAATCAATGCTTTTTTAAATCAATAAATTAAATTATTGTTTTACCACAAGGAGGTGCTAAATATGACAAACTGTCCCTTTAATTTCTTTTAATGTGGTTTTGTTTCTTTGGGGTCATCCTTTGTCATTTTTTAGTCCTTTTATGTTTGTTTTTCTGTCAATTTTCATTTGAACATTCTCTTTTTTTATCTTTGATGTCGTTTTTGATGGCTTTTTTGGTCATTTTTATTTTCTAGTCGTGTTTTTAGCGGCCCCCGAGTCAATTCAGATTGAGACCAATGTTCCCTGTAATTTTCCTTACAAGTCTGAGCGTTCACACAAAGTCGGTGAGCAACGCTTAAAACAACAGTGAGCAACAGCAATCCCAAGTGTGGCAACTAAGTCATTATCAAACATGTCCAAAACTTGACATCAAGTTACATTTTGCTGAGTTTACGGCAATGCAAAATTATTTTTCTCTTTTGAATGAATTGACTCATGTATTATTGCAAAGGTTGTACGGCCTACAAACGTCTTTTACACCATATCCATTTCTTTTTATTTCCTGATATATTTTGTCGCATAATACTAACATTTTGGGGGGCTTATTGAGTCGGTTGCAAGATACAGAACTGTACTTAATCACATTTTTGAGTGGAAGTACAATGTTAGCAACATGATTCACTTGATATCATTGGAAATTATTTGAATACAACACAAACTTTTTCTTCTTTTTTTCCGTGTTTTTTTTCTACTTTTTTAAAATTCCTTTAAAAATAAATCTCATTGTGTGTATTTTTTCCGAGGTGTTACTTTTTTCATTTTGTTCTCTATTTGTTTTTTTCTTAAATTTCTTTCTTTTCTTTTTTTCTGGCTTTTTTCTAAATTTTTCCTTCTTTTTTTCTCAGCTTTTCATTACTTTTTCATTTTGGCATTTTTTTCTTTTTTGTTCTATTCCCCCATTCCTTTAAGTCATTTTGTGCATAATTTGACATAATATTTGGTCATGCTGGGATTAAAGAAGCAAAAACAACCCGAAGAGCCGTTTAGGACCCGAAAGAGCCGGTTCCTTTTAGTGAGCCGAGCCGAAGAAGCCGGTTCTTGAAAAACTCTACTAACTTTACTCGACTTCGTTCTACTTCGACCTTGACTTCAAAATACCACATTTAGAACACAGCGTCAGGGGGAACCCGTGTATTTTTACCTTCATGCACTGTAATTGGCTTCTTAATTAGCAATTTTGAGCCCTGATTTTTGTGAGCTGGCTAGATTTTCTTGTGCGCTGAGAATGTGCGGGCAGTGCGCGATTGATTGAGACCCCTGCTTTAAAAGGAAAAAAACACAAAAACTAGCCTAGAAGGGAGCGACAGGAAACAGCCCCGCCTTAGTTTGTTGAGCAGACAAGTTTACACAAAACAGCAGATGTGGTTCCCCACCCCCCTGGGATCTCCCCCCACCCCTCACTCCTTGGTGCATTCCCGAGAGTAAAGGGGGGGGTCTATAAGTCCTCGGTCTTGTTAGGGGTTTATAGTCTCACTTGCACGAATGATTTTGCTCTCAACGGTCGTGTTTTATAGTGAATGGAATAGTGTCTGGCCACGCGTTTGGGTCCGATCTTTTCTGGTATTAGACCGATATCCGATATCAATGTCACCTCAACCCATATTTATTACAAAAGATAAAAATGAATATATATTTTGTAATGATTTGTTTTATTTCTTTGTTTTATTTGCTTGATATTTTTGTAATTTAGAATTTTTGTATTCTTTTTTATTTATTTAAAATATTTTATTGATCTATTTGTTAATAGATAATACAATCAAAATAATCTCATCTCATCTCATCTCATTAGCCGTACCGCTTATCCTCATTAGGGTCGCGGGGGGGCTGGAGCCCATCCCAGCCATCTTCGGGCAGTGGGCAGGGGACACCCTGAACTGGTTGCCAGCCAATTGCAGGGCACACGGGGACAGACAACTCATTCGCTCATTCACACCTAGGGACAATTTGGACCGGCCAATTCACCTGAAATGCATGTTTTTGGAACGTGGGAGGAAACCGGAGTGCCCGGAGGAAACCCATGCAAGCACGGGGAGAACATACAAACTCCGCACAGAAAGTCTGGAGCTGGATTTGAACCCACGACAGGTTCCCATGACATGAACTGTGCCGCACAAGCGCTAACCACTGCGCCGCCGTGCTGCTCAAAATAATCTTTATTTTTTATTTATTTTTGTATTTTTGGGGGGGAGTATGTATGTTTTTTCTGAATATTTTTTCTTAATTCACTATTATTTTTATTCATTTACTCTTACATTTAAATTTGTTTATTTTATTTCTTTCATCAGGAGAACTTACACAGGCTGAATAATATTTTTAATTGTATTTATTTGTTAATTTGTTTTGTTTTGTATACGTTGCAATTTATTTTTAGTCCTATTATTTTTTGTTTGTATTATTGACGAATTTTTATTTTCATCATATTTTTATAATATTTCATCCAATAATTTGTTGTTCGTCTTATGACCTATTTAATTAGTTTGATGTATTTAATTTGATTAATTTATTTTTTGTATTTGCTTTTAAAAATATTTCTCTACCTTTATTTGTATTTGTTTTATATTTTCTGTAATTATTTTCTATTCTTACACTTATCTGTTTTATTTATTTTTATTTTTATTTTACTGGTATATTTTTTGTTTATTCGTTATTTCGTTTTCTTTATTTGGATTGTTTGCATATTTGTTCCATTGTTTTCTTTTTTTAGTTTTTTGTATAGTATTGTTATACATTTTTGTATAGTTTTCAATTTTGTTTTATTTTTTATAAATTGTATCCTAATTTTTTAAATTTATGGATTTATTATTTTTCCATAATTTAAACTTGTTTTTTTATTATTTATTTTGTGTATTTTTTTGTTTAGTATTTTTGTATTAATACGTTTCTTATTTTATTTATAAATTATGATATAAATTTGTTTTCTTTATTTTGTTTTTGTTGTAATCCATTGTAATTTTTTTGTTTGATTTATTGGGTTTATATCTTTTGTAGTCCATTTTTAATCAAATTTAATAAATTAAATCAAATCAATATTTAATCAATTATTGGTATATTTTTTTGTTTATTTTTTATTTCCTTTTCTTTATTTGGATTGTTTTCATATTTTTTTCATCGTTTTCTTTTTTTAGTTTTTTGTATCGTATTGTTATACATTTTTGTATAGTTTTCAATTTTGTTGCATTTTTTATAAATTGTATCCTAATTCCTTAATTTTATGGAGTTATTATTTTTCCATAATTTTAACTTTTTTAAAATTATTTATTTTATGCATTTTTTGTTTAGTACTTTTGTATAAGTTTCTTATTTTATTTATAAATTATGATATAAATTTGTTTTCTTTATTTCGTTTTTTGTAATCCATTATAATTTTTTTTGTTTGATTTATTGGGTTTATATCTTTTTGTAGTCCATTTTTAATCCAATTTAATCAATTAAATCAAATCTATATTTAATCAATTATTGGTAGATTGTTTTGTTTATTTGTTATTTCATTTTCTTTATTTGGATTGTTTTCATATTTGTTTCATTTTCTTTTTTAGTTTTTTGTATAGTATTGTTATACATTTTAGTGCATTTTTCAATTTTGTTTTATTGTATTTTTTATAAATTGTATCCTAATTCCTTAATTTTATGGATTTATTATTTTTCTATAATTTTAACTTTTTTTTAATTATTTATTTTATGCATTTTTTGTTTAGTATTTTTGTATCAATAAGTTTCTTATTTTATTTGTAAATTATGATATACATTTGTTTTCTTTATTTTGTTTTTATTGTAATCCATTCTAATTTTTTTGTTTGATTTATTGGGTTCATATTTTTTGTAGTCCATTTTTAATCAAATTTAATCAATTAAATCAAATTTATATTTAATCAATTATTGGTATATTTTTTTTGTTTATTTGTTATTTCATTTTCTTTATTTGGATTGTTTTCATATTTTTTTCATTGTTTTCTTTTTTTAGTTTTTTGTATGGTTTTCAATTTTTTTTTTTTTTTTTTTTTTATAAATTGTATCCTAATTCCTTAATTTTATGGATTGATTATTTTTCCATAATTGAAACTTATTTTTGTATTATTTTTATTTTATTTTTTTTAATTATTTTTGTATTAATAAGTTTCTTATTTTATTTATAAATTATGATATATTTTTTTTATTTATTTCGTTTTTATTGTAATCCATTTTAATGTTTTCTTTATTGGGTTTATATTTTTTTTATTCACTTTTTAATCCAATTTAATCAATTAAATCAAATCTATATTTAATCAATGGAAAATACGGGTTCACCTCGAGGACATGTAGCGTACGCGGTGGCGATCCCGTACAGCCTGGAGCGCTTCTGAGGCTCGAACTGGTCCGATTCCCGCCCGGCGTAGCGATCCACCGCTACCACCGCGTCCCTGCCGAGAAAAAAAAGGGAAAGGTTCTCACGGGGGCCAGAAAATGACAAAAAATGGATCCCGAGTGATGGAATTTGGGCAGATGGGACACCCCCTCCCCAAATTGAGGAGGGGGAAAATGCGAGCAGCTGCCGGCGCAAATATCCCAGACCCCCGCCCGCCTCTTGAACACCCCCCAAACACAGAAAAGGAAATTCCGAGATGCTGGACTTCGGCTTCAGCGAGCATCGAGGATTAAACGCCGTGCCGAAATAAATCAATACACAATGTCAGTCCGTCAAGGAACCTCTGCCCCGCAAGACGTGGGTTTTGACTCGGTCCTGTTTCCTGTTGGGATTTCCTGTCCGGTGTTGTTGCCGTTTATTTTGTCCTGTTTAATTTCAGTTTCCAGTTTTGTTTCAGTCTATTCTTGTTTTGTTTATTATTTTCTCCGGTTTTTGTTCCCGTCTAGTTTGTCCTGTTTATTTCGATATCCTGTTTCATTATCTATCCTGTCTGTCCTGTCCGGTATCGACCCCATCTGTCTAGTATCAACTCGGGCAATTGGAATCAATCTCGTCGGTCTCTGGCTTCCCGTCTTTCCACGCCAGACTGCTGCCTAACGTGCATGACTCCCCATTTCCAGTAAAATAAAAGGCTTGTGTGAGTAACGTCACGCTTTTGGGTCCTGATCCTGTTCCGGTTCATGACATAAATTTTGTTTTAATTTTACATTTTCGTTTCTGACCCTGACCACGTTTTTTGCTCTCCTGTCCCGTTTTTCCGTCCCTGACACCGCCTTCACCCGCTACGGAAGATCCACTTCCGTGTTCGGATCACAATCCGATTGCGAGAGCGACTTGCTTCCCGCGTCCAGCGAGCACCGGATCGTGGGCGCAGCCCTTCCTCTTTCTTTCAATACAGCTTGTGGTAAACGTTACGCAATTGGGTCCTGATTCCGTTCTGGTCGTGACGGTAAAAAATGTGGTCGGGGCAGAATCGGGTCGTAGAAGAAGAGAAGGATGAGAGAGAGAGACGAAAAAGAGAGAGAAAAGGAGTAAAAACTGAAAGCAAAAAAGAGGTAAAAAAAGAAAGACACTGAGAGAAAGAGAAAAAGGATTAGAAGAGAGAGAAAGAGAAGAATAAAGAGAAAGAAAGAGATAAATAAAAAAAAGAGAATTTGAAAAAGGATAGAGAAAGAAAGAAAAACAGAAAGGGAAAGAAAGAATGAGAGAAAAGAAAAAGAGAGAGAAAAGGAGTAAAAACAGAAAGCAAAAAAAGACAAAAAGGATTAGAGGAGAGAGAAAGAGAAGAATGAAGAGAAAGAAAGAAGGAGAGATAAATAAAACGAAAGAAAAAAGAAACAGAGAAAGAAAGAAAAAGCAGAAAGGGAAGGAAAGGATGAGAGAAAGAGAAAAAAACAGAGAGAAAGGGAGTAAAAACAGAACAAAAAAGATAGGTACAAAAGAAAGACACAAATAGAAAGACAAAAAGGATTAGAGGAGAGAGAAAGAGAAGAATGAAGAGAAAGAAAGAAGGAGAGATAAATACAACGAAAGAAAAAAGAAACAGAGAAAGAAAGAAAAAACAGAATGGGAAGGAAAAGATGAGAGAAAGAGAAAAAAAACAGAAAGTAAGGGTGTAAAAACAGAGAACAAAAAAGAGAGGTACAAAAGAAAGACACTGAGAGAAAGACAAAAAGGATTAGAGGAGAGAGAAAGAGAAGAATGAAGAGAAAGAAAGAAGGAGAGATAAATTAAAACGAAAGAAAAAAGAAACAGAGAAAGAAAGAAAAACAGAAAGGGAAGGAAAGGATGAGAGAAAGAGAAAAAAACAGAGAGAAAGGGAGTAAAAACAGAGAACAAAAAAGAGAGGTACAAAAGAAAGACACTGAGAGAAAGACAAAAAGAATAAGAGGAGAGAAAAAAGAAAGACAGAAAGAAATGAAGAGAGAGGAAAAAAGAAATAGAGAGGGAGGGAAAATATGAGAGAGAGAAGAAAACACAAACGGGTCGCAAAAACGGGGGAGCAGACGTAGTCGGGATCAAAAAACAGGTCGAAGCTGGAGACAAACGGGGAGATCAGAAACGGGTGCAAAAACGGGACAGGCGGGAGTCAGGGTCAAAAAGGCTTGCCTTGTATCAACAGAGGTTCGCAGACGGACCGACAAAAGGTGATCCGAATCAGTAATCATGACATGAAAATAAATATTATCCGATTAAAAATGTGCTTCTCAATGATTTTGTGAACAATTGAAGAAGTCAAATGGAATATTTAAATAGAAAAACTAAAGATATTTCGGAAATCCATAAAAAGAAAGCGAGGGGATTGCGACCTTCTCCAGTCGGTGTAGTAGATGTTCCTGCCGTAGGACGTGACCCCGAACGGGTACTGGACCCCCTCCAGGATTTGCCGGCGCTGTCCTCCGGCAGGGTCCACGCACTCCACTTTATGCGTGCCTGCGAGACAAAAATCGGGTCACCGACGAGACACACCCCAACCCGGGGGGCGCCGGGCCGCCCCGCCTACCTGCGTCCGCCCAGCATAACAAGGAAGCGTGGGGGTCCAGGGTCAATCCGTTGGGCAGGCCCAGGTCCTCCTTGACCAAAACCCGCCGGTTGGAGCCGTCCATGTGGGAAGTCTCGATTTTCGGGGACTCTCGGTTCCAGTCCGACCAGTACAGGTTGCTGTCGGCCGGTTGAACGCCGGTTAAATGCATAAAAACAACTGTTTACCCACCCGTTTTCCCCGTTAGCATTAGCAATTAGCAACGCTTGTTAGGTGACTGATTTTAGGTCGGGGGCCTCGTGGTGAAGAGAGAAAAAGAGAGAGAGAGATGAAGAGAAAAAAAGCAAGAGATAAATAAAAAAGAGAGTTTGAAAAAGGATAGAGAAAGAAAGAAAACCAGAAAGGGAAGAAAAGGATGAAAGAGAAGAAAGAGAGAGAAAAGGAGTAGAAAATGAAAGCAAAAAAGAGACGTAAAAAAAAAGAAAGACACGGAGAGAAAGACAAAAAGGATTAGAGGAGAGATAAAGGGAAGAATGAAGAGAAAGAAAGAAAGAGAGATAAATAAAAAAAGAGAGTTTGAAAAAGGATAGAGAAAGAAAGACAAAATAGAAAGGGAAGGAAAGGATGAGAGAGAAGAAAAAGAGAGAGAAAAGGAATAAAAACAGAAAGCTAAAAAGAGAGGTACAAAAGAAGGACACTGAGAGAAAGACGAAAAGGATTAGAGGAGAGAGAAAGAGAAGAATGAAGAGAAAGAAAGAAAGAGATAAATAAAAAAGAGAGTTTGAAAAGGGATAGAGAAAGAAAGAAAAAACAGAAAGGGAAGAAAAGGATGAAAGAGAAGAAAAAGAGAGAGAGAAAAGGAGTTAAAAATGAAAGCAAAAAAGAGAGGTATAAAAAAGACACGGAGAGAAAGACAAAAAGGATTAGAGGAGAGAGAAAGAGAAGAATGAAGAGAAAGAAAGAAAGAGAGATAAATAAAAAAGAGAGTTTGAAAAGGGAT
Source organism: Urocampus carinirostris (assembly GCF_059441175.1). NCBI lineage: Eukaryota > Metazoa > Chordata > Actinopteri > Syngnathiformes > Syngnathidae > Urocampus > Urocampus carinirostris. The sequence goes on from NC_142361.1 coordinate 36,439,005, forward strand.
GGAGAAAGAAAGAAAAAACAGAAAGGGAAGAAAAGGATGAAAGAGAAGAAAAAGAGAGAGAGAAAAGGAGTTAAAAATGAAAGCAAAAAAGAGAGGTATAAAAAAGACACGGAGAGAAAGACAAAAAGGATTAGAGGAGAGAGAAAGAGAAGAATGAAGAGAAAGAAAGAAAGAGAGATAAATAAAAAAGAGAGTTTGAAAAGGGATGGAGAAAGAAAGAAAAAACAGAAAGGGAAGAAAAGGATGAAAGAGAAGAAAAAGAGAGAGAGAAAAGGAGTTAAAAATGAAAGCAAAAAAGAGAGGTATAAAAAAGACACGGAGAGAAAGACAAAAAGGATTAGAGGAGAGAGAAAGAGAAGAATGAAGAGAAACAAAGAAAGAGAGATAAATAAAAAAAGAGAGTTTGAAAAAACATAGAGAAAGAAAGAAAAAACAGAAAGGGAAGGAAAGGATGAGAGAGAGAAAAGAAAAAGAGAGAGAAAAGGAGTAAAATCTGAAAGAAAAAAACAGAGGTAAAAAAGGAAAGACAGTGAGAGAAAGACAAACAGGATTAGAGGAGAGAGAAAGTGAAAGACTGAAATAAATGAAGAGAGAGAAAAAGAGAGGGGCAGAGGGAGGAGAAAGGTAAGAGAGAGAAGAAAAGAAAGAGAAAGAGATTAAAATCAGAGAGCATAAAAGAGAAGTAAAAAAGACAGACACTAAGAGAAAGACAAAAAGAATTAGAGGAGGGAGGAAGAGAAAGAGGGAAAGAAATGAAGAGAGAAAAAGAGCGAGAGAGAGTGAGAGATAAGAAGGAAGAGAAAGAAAGATAAATAAAACGAGAGAAAAAAATATATAGATCGAGAAAGAAAGAAAAAACAGAAGGGTAAGGAAAGGATGAGTGAGAGAAGAAAAAGAGAGCAAAAGGGAGTAAAATCAGAGCAAAAAAGAGAGGTACAAAAGAAAGACACTGAGAGAAAGAAAAAGAATTAGAGGAGAGAGAAAGAGAAAGAGAAATAGGGAAAGAAATGAAGAGAGAGAAAAAGAGAAAGGGAGAAGGAGTGAAAATATGAGAGAGAGAGAAGAAAACAGAGAGCAAAACACAGAGGTAAAAAGAATGACACTGAGAGAAAGACAAAAAGAATTAGAGGAGAAAGAGAAAGACGGAAAGAAATGGAGAAAAAAAAGAAAGGGAGAGTGAGGGAAAATATGAGAGAGAGAAGAAAACAGACAGCAAAAAAGACAGCTAAAAAAGAATGACACTGAGAGAAAGACAAAAAGGATTAGAGGAGAGAGAAAGAGAAAGACAGAAAGAAATGAAGAGAGAGAAAAAGAAATGGAGAGGGAGGGAAAATATCAGAGAGAGAAGAAAACAGAGAGCAAAAAAGAGAGGTACAAAAGAATGACACTGAGAGAAAGTCAAATTAGAGGAGAGAGAGAGAGAGAGAGAGAGAGAGAGAGAGAGAGAGAAAGAGAAAGAGGGAAAGAAATGAAGCGAGAGAAAGAAAGAGGGAGGACAAAGATAAATAAAACTTTGAGAGAAAGAAAAATAATTCGAGGAGAGAAAAAGAGGGAAAGAAATGAAAAGAGAACAAAAGAGAAAGGGAGAGGAAGGGAAAATGTGAGAGAGAGAAGAAAACAGAGAGCAAAAAAGAATGACACTGAGAGAAAGAAAAAGAATTAGAGGAGAGAGAAAGAGAAAGAGAAAGAGGGAAAGAAATGAAGAGAGAGAAAGAAAGAGGGAGGAAAAAAATAAATAAAAGAGAGATTAAGAGAGAAAGAGACAGAGAGAAAGACAAATACAATCGAATACAATATAAAATCCTATAATATAGTAGTATAAGAGAAGTAGGCACCCATTGGGGGGGTCGGCAATAATAGCCCGAGGGTTGACCAGACCCGAGTCCACGATGACCCGGCGCCGAGACCCGTCCAAGGAGGCCACCTCGATGCGGTCCGTCACCGAATCCGTCCAGAACAAGTTGCGTCCCAGGTGGTCTACGGCGATCCCCTCGGGACTTTGCAAATCTGCGGGTTCCCCGAACCGGGACTTCAGATTCCCGTCCGGACGGAGACGGTGCTCGGGCGAGCCTGACCTGATCCGATGAGCGTGACGGGTTCCCCTCCCTCCGCGCTGGCCTTGCTGATGGACGGGGACGTGATCTCCGTCCAGTAAATCATCTTGTCCACGCAGTCGTAGGCCACCCCGATCACCACTTTCTCCTGCGGGGAACAGAACCGAAGCTTTGAACCCGAACGGGAACGAAAAGTGGAGCGGATGTCGGGAACCCAAATCTTGGGGAGTCCGCTCCGTAAAGTCGGGTCGGAATCCGAGCCGGACCTTCGAGTTTTCGGTTCCGTAACCGCAGACTCGCAGTCGAGTCGCAGAGATCCAGAGCCCGGATTTAGACGAAAGCAACGGTTTTTGACTCGTCCTCAACTAGAAAATATAAACGGAGCCCCGGATGTGGCTTGGGACCGACGGAATGAATACTGGAAAAGGGGAAAGAATGGAGAGAAAGAAAGAATAGAGAGAAAGAAGGAAAGGAGAGAAAGAAAGAATGGGGAGAAAGAAAAGAAAGAAAGAATGGGAGAGAGAATTGAGAGAAAGAATGCAGAAAAAGAATGCAGAGAAAGAAAAAAAGAAAAAATGGAGAGAAGGCATGGAAAGAAATAATAGAGAGAAAGAATGAAGTGAAAGAAAAAAGAAAGAATGGGGAAAAAGAATTGAGAGAAAGAATGCAGAGAAAGAAAGAAGAGAAAAAAAAGAAAGAATGGAGAGAAAGAATGTAAAGAAAGAATGGAGAGAAAGAATGGAGAGAAAGAATGGAGAGAAAGAATAGAGAGAAAGAATGGAAAGAAAGAATTGAGAGAAAGAATTGAGACAAAGAATGCAGAGAAAGAAGGAGAGAAAGAAAAAAGAAAGAATGGAGAAAAAATGTTGAGAGAAAGAATGCAGATAAGAATGCAGAGAAAGAAAAAGGAAAGAATGGAGAGAAAGAATGGAGAGAAAGAATGGAGATAAAGAATTTAAAGAAAGAATGTAGAAAGAAAAAAGAATGGAGAGAAAGAATGCAGAGAAAGAATAGAGAGAAAGAATAGAGAGAAAGAATGGAGATAAAGAATGCAGAGAAAGAATGCAGAGAAATAATGAAGAGAAAGAAAAAAGAATGGAAAGAATGCAGAGAAAGAATAGAGAGAAAGAATAGAGAGAAAGAATGGAGAGAAAGAATCGAGATAAAGAATGCAGAGAAAGAATGAAGAGAAAGAATGCAGGGAAAGAAAAAAGAAAGAATGGAGAGAAAGAATGCAGAAAAAGAATGGAAAGAAAGAATTGAGAGAAAGAATTGAGATAAAGAATGCAGAGAAAGAATGGAGAGAAAGAAAAAAGAAAGAACGGATAGAAAATTTTGAGAGAAAGAATGCAGAGAAAGAATAGAAAGAAAAAAGAAAGAATGGCGAGAAAGAATACAGATATCTCTGTTTTTACATGGCAAGCCCTTTTTCGCCTGCCCTGTTTCTTGCTCCTGTTTGTCTCCCACTACGACATGTTTTGATCTCAACGACGTCTGCTCTCCCGTCCCAAATTACAATCCGTTTTTGATCTCGACCGCGTCTCCTCTCCTCCCCTGGCTTTCGACTTATTTCCAATCCCGACCACTTTTTTGCCCTTCTATCCCTACTGACCCGATTTTTTTCCGTTCCCGACACCGCCATCGCTCACCACAAAAGTCCCACTTCCGCGGTCAGAGCGATCTATCCTGTCTGTCCCGTCCTGTCCGGTATCGACCCCACCTGTCCGATATCAACTCGGGCAATTGGTATCGATCTCGTCAGCCTCTGGCTTCCTATCATTTCACGCCAGACCGCTGCCTAACGTGCATGACTCCCCATTTCCCGTAAAATAAAAGGCTTGTGTGGGAACGTCACGCGTTTGGGTCCTGATCCTGTTCTGGTTCTTGACAGGAAGGAAAGAAGAAAGTGGGGGAAAGCTAGTTCAAGTAACTTAGAGTTTTCCCAAGTTTAGCTAGAACAAAGTCATGGTCTCACTAAAGCACGGATCTTTGATGTTGGCATCAAAGAGTGGAAACCAGAAAGGTTCTGGAGCCCCCCTGGAACCTTTTACAAGCGTTTTACGAGACCTGACGCCTTTGAGACCGGACCTTGACGGAGGCGGGACAGAAAGAGCCGGAATCCATCTCCTCGCGCTCGTTAGCATGCTGCTAGCATATACTTTGTGCTATTTCCTTCCATATCTATCTATGAACTAGGATCATTTTGTGTCATTAGGTTTGCTGTAAACTGACATGAATTCTGCCATTCTGAACATGTCACGGTTGCCATGGTGCCCAATTGGCCCCGCCCGTGTGGCGCCAGCTGCAGCTTGTTGACAGATTGGCTCCCTGTCAGTATTTAAACTCGGTCCTGTCAGTCCCCTTTTGTCGGTCTGTCTGCGAATCTCTGTTTTTACACGGCAAGCCCTTTTTCGCCTGCCCTGTTTTTTGCTCCCGTTTGTCTCCCGCTACGATATGTTTTGATCTCGACCACGTCTGTTCTCCCGTCCCGAATAACGATCCATCAGCCGCCGCCTAGCTTGTCGTGCTCGTCATCGAAAACAAGATTCCAGGGATGGTCACGGCCAAATTCAAGCACTTTTCAAGCACTTTCAAGGCCAATTTGTCCAAGGTTTGCTGTAAACTGACATGAATTCTGCCATTCCGCTTCAACAATGCCGCTTTCTACTTAAGCTCTAACGAAACGAGCATTCAGAACATGTCACGGTTGCCATGGTGCCCAATTGGCCCCGCCCGTGTGGCGCCAGCTGCAGTTTGTTGACAGATTGGCTCCCTGTCAGTATTTAAACTCGGTCCTGTCAGTCCCCTTTTGTCGGTCCGTCTGCGAATCTCTGTTTTTACACGGCAAGTCCTTTTTCTCCTGCCCTGTTTTTTGCTCCTGTTTGTCTCCCGCTACGATATGTTTTGATCTCGACCACGTCTGCTCTCCCGTCCCGAATTACGACCTGTTTTGATCTCGACCACGTCTGTTCTCCCGTCCCGGATAACGATCCATCAGCCGCCGCCTAGCTTGTCGTGCTCGTCATCGGAAACCAGATTCCAGGGATGGTCACGGCCAAATTCAAGCACTTATTAAGCACTTTTCAAGCACTTTCAAGGCCAATTCGTCCAAGGTTTGCTGTAAACTGACATGAATTCTGCCATTCTGCTTAAACAATGCAGCTTTTCTATCTATGAACTAGGATCATTTTGTGTCATTGGGTTTGCTGTAAACTGACATGAATTCTGCCATTCTGGTTAAACAATGCAGCTGTTCTAACTATGAACTAGGATCATTTTGTGTCATTTGGTTTGCTGTAAACTGACATGAATTCTGCCATTCTGGTTAAACAATGCAGCTTTTCTATCTATGAACTAGGATCATTTTGTGTCATTAGGTTTGCTGTAAACTGACATGAATTCTGCCATTCTGGTTAAACAATGCAGCTTTTCTATCGATGAACTAGGATCATTTTGTGTCATCAGGTTTGCTGTAAACTGACATGAATTCTGCCGTTCTGGTTAAACAATGCAGCTTTTCTATCTATGAACTAGTATCATTTTGTGTCATTAGGTTTGCTGTAAACTGACATGAATTCTGCCGTTCTGGTTAAACAATGCAGCTGTTCTAACTATGAACTAGGATCATTTTGTGTCATCAGGTTTGCTGTAAACTGACATGAATTCTGCCGTTCCGGTTAAACAATGCAGCTTTTCTATCTATGAACTAGGATCATTTTCACAGACCAGGAACGGAGACGGGACCCAATTGCTTTCGTTTTACTCAGTTTTCATTAGAAAGGAGAACAGGACTTAGCAAGAACGCGGAAGTGGCACTTCCGTGATGAGCGAGGGTAGTCGTAGACAGCGAGAAAAACAGGTCGATGGCCGGGGCGGAGGAGCGAAAATAGAAACGGGTCCAGAAAACAGGGCAGGATAGAGTCGGAGAGTCACAAAAAGCTTGCCTAGCTGGTAGCAGAGGTTCGCAGACGGGCTGACGGGTTCTTTCAGGAAGCGAAGAGTTTAAAAAGAGTCCAACAGCCAATCAGGGTCCGTGGCTGTTGGCGCCGCATCAGTAATCATGACATCGTTTTGTGTCATTGGGTTTGCTGTAAACTGACATGAATTCTGCCACTCTGCTTTAATAATGCAGCTTGGCTAAGTCACTCTTGTTAACAAATAGGGAAAGGGCTCTATAGGGGATGGGTAACAAAAAAAGAAAGAAAGCAGAAAAATGAGCCAAATTTGGACTCATTTTAATCATATTGATTTTAATCATGTTTTTTTAGCACTGAAGAGTAAATAGTTCAGTTTCCATTACATTGTTATGGATTTTTAGGTATTTGATGTTGTTTTTTGACTTTAAGTCTGTTTAATGTAGAGAGCTGAAATTTTTTGTATCTGACATTTTTTGGGGGAAAGATCTCTGAATATTTGTATTTACATTTCATGTTTTTTTTCCTGGGATGCGCAGCAAAATATACTAAATTACTCAATCATTTGCTGCAGAATGTTTTATTATTATTAACGATATAGAATTAAAAAAACAAAAACAAAGAACTCTTCTCAGTGAGCCGAGCCAAAAGAGCCGGTTTTCTATATAGAGCTGTCCTTTTGGGTGCGGTGACGCTTCACAAGACAGTGCGGTAATGACGAGCCATGGAAGAAAGCACGTTGGCGTCATTTTCATGCACTTTTGTCTTTTTTCACCCTTATTTAATGCATGTTTGCCACAGTTGCCATGGCGCCCAATTGGCCCTCCCATGGACACGAGCTGAAACTCGTTGACAGATTGCTCCCTGACTTAAATGCTGTCCTGTGAGTTGCCTTTAGTCGGAGCGTCTGCGAAACTCTGTTTTGACACGTCTAGCCCTGTGAATCTCCGTTTTTTTCCTGTGATTTTGCTCGTGTTTTGCCAAACCCTGAGAATCTCAGTTTTTTTCCTGTGTTTTTGCTCCTGTTTTGCTCTCGTTTGATTTTGACCACCTCCGCGTCCCAAGCATTCTACTCCCCGCGACCAACGATCCCCGGATCGAGTGTGCGCTCCTTTCTTTTCTCCCCAATAAAATGTGGGTAACGTTACGCGATTGGGTTCTCATTCCTGTTTCCTGTCCTGGTCCTGACAATGTTCTTATAGTCACTCTGCCAAGAATAATGGCCTTGGCAACAATTTCAAGCACTTTCAAGCAACCAAAATTCAAGCATTTTCCTGACCTTGAAAACCCAATATTGAAATTCAAGCCTTTTCAAGGATTTCAAGCACCCGTACGAACCCCGGATAGGGTTTTTTTGACTCGTTAGCTTACGTCGTTAGCATGAAAGTGAAAACTCACGGGAAGGTGTAGGACAGCCTTGGCGCCATCTTTTTTCAACTCGTAACCTTCGAGGGGGATGTGCTCGATTCGGCCGCTCTGGGCGTACAGAAGGTGCGTACCGGGGGGCAGGGGGTGCACGTCCGGCCGAGGGGTCGGGCCCACCGGCGGAGGTTTCACACCCCCGTGTTCGATGCCTGGGGGGATTTAAAACATTTTTTACAATCAACTATACTTTCGATGTTAGCATGCTAACTGTTAGCATTCTATTGATTTCCGTCAGGGGAGGGAAAGCATTTTTACAATTAACTATACTTTAGATAATTTAGCATGCTAACTGTTAGCATTCTATTGATTTTTGTCCGGGGAGGGAATGCATTTTTACAATCAACTATCCTTTCAATATGTTAGCAAGCTAGCTGTTAGCATTGTATTGATTTTCATCAGGGGGAGGGAAAGCATTTTTACAATCAACTATAGTCTGATATGTTAGCATGCTAACTGTTAGCATTGTATTTAATTTCGTCACAGGAGGAAAAGCATTTTTACAAGCAACTATATTTTGACACGTTAGCATGCTAATTGTTAGCATTGTATTGATTTTCGTCAGAGGAGGAAAAGCATTTCTACAATCAACTATACTTTTGACACGTTAGCAAGTTAACTGTAAGCATTTTATTGATTTTCGTCAGGGGGAGGGAAAGCATTTTTACAATCAACTATAGTCTGATATGTTAGCATGCTAACTGTTAGCATTTTATTGATTTTCGTCAGGGGAGGGGAAGCATTTTTACAATCAACTATACTTTTGACACGCTAGCATGCTAACTGTTAGCATTGTATTGATTTTCGTCAGAGGAGGAAAAGCATTTCTACAATCAACTATACTTTTGACACATTAGCAGGCTAACTGTTAGCATTTTGTTGATTTTCGTCAGGGGAGGGAAAGCATTTTTACAATCAACTATATTTTTGACACGTTAGCATGCTAACTGTTAGCATTGTATCGTTTCTCAAAAGAATTAGTGAAAAAATAGCATTTTTATTCATTGCCTTTTAGCACGTACTTTTTACAATGAACTATACTTTATACTAAAACTACGATCAAATATGAATTCATTGTTTAATGTATTTTAATTACTTGGATTAAATTTGGGCAAACAATACTTTAAAAAAAAATGAAAAAAATACTAAAAAAGTCACAAAAAATATGTTAAAAAAACACAAGAAAATAAACTAAAAATACCACAACAACAAAAAACTAATAAGGTAAAAACGACTACAAATATAAATAATTGAAGACGATTTAAAAACACTTACAAAATAAGTAACAAATGACCGAAATATAAAAAAATAAGCTAAAAATAAAATAAAATAAATATTAAATAATAGTATAATAAAAGCTAGTTTCTATGAAGTATTTCAAACATATTTTAAAAATCTAAATATATGATAAAAATACAAAAATACCCCAAAAATAAGTTTTAAAAAAATAGTCCAAAATAAATTGGGAATCCAAAAATATAAGTTAAAAATTATATATAAAAAGACAAGAAATTAAACTAAAAATGCTAAAAACAAAAAAGAGTTATAAAAAAATACGAGTTAGGAAAATAAAAAATAAGCTAAAAATCCAACCCAATTAAAAGAAAAAAGAAAAAAAAGGCACAAAAAATACATTAAAAAAACAAGAAAATAAACTAAAAATACACCGACAAAAAACTAAGAAATAAGGTAAAAACTACTAAAAAATAAAAATAATTTAAGCTGATTTAAAAATACTTACAAATAAGTAACAAATGACTAAAAATCTGAAAAAATAAGCTAAAAATATGAATAATAGTTAAAGTTACTATAAATTAGTTACAAGATATTTTAAAATGTAAATATAGAAGAATAAATGATTAAAATACTTAAACAAAAATAAGTGAAAACATAGTCCAAAAAAAAAATTGGGAATCCAAAAACTATATGTATAAAGGCGAGAAATTAAACTAAAAATGCTAAAAACAAAAAATGAGTTATGAAATCATTTCGAAAAAGTATTAAAAAATATTATAAAAGACCTGTCACGAATAAGCCTTATATGGAAAACCAATATTTCCTATTTGAAGAAGGAACTCACACATGGGTCTGAATCCCGGTCCGGATCTGGTCCCGGGGACTTCTTGGCCGCGGACGTCAACGCACCAGCAGTGCCCGGTGCCGCCATGACACTGCACGGATCGGTATTGGCCGTGCTCGTCGCAGGCGGGGACGTACTGTCCCACGGGGGGCCGGGGGCCCCGGGGTCCCGGGACCCCCGTGGACCCCAGCAGACTGTCCCTGTGGCTCTCGCACTGCGTTTTGGTCCGCTCTGGAAGGGAAACCAAAACGGGGTCGGGGATGATAAGAAAGGGGTCCGGTTCCCCGAAACGGGTGCGGTGACGGGCATGAGTTTGTTAACCTTTAGCTCAGGGAAAGCTAAAGCTAATCTGAGCTCAAGATGAACGAATGAAGCCTTTATTATTATTTTCTTTCTTTCCTTTTTCATGTTCTTCTTTCCCTTTTTTCTTGCTTTATTTGCTTCTTTCTTTCATTTTAGATTTCCATTTCCTTTCATTTTCTTTTTTAACTCTTTCACTTTCTTCCTTTATATATGCATTTGCCTTTTTCCTTTTCTTTTTCTCTATACCTTTTTTTCTTTCCTCCTTTAATTTCCTTATATGTATTTCTTTTCACCTATCTTTCATTTGGTCCTTATTTTCTTCATTTTTCTTTACTTCTTCTTTTTCCTTTCTTTCTTCCATCTTTCTTTTCTTTTTTGTTGTTTTTCCGTTATCTGTAACTTCGTTCCTCTCTCATGTTTCTCTCTGTCGTTCATTATTTCTTTACCGCTCTCCTTCTTTGCCTCTTTCCCCTCCTTCCGTCATTTGTATATTTGTTTCCATTGTTCTTTTTTTATATATTTATTTCCCTTTTCTACATTTAATGTCCTTCTTTCTTCTTCTTCTTGTCTTTTGGTACATATTTCCTATATTTTTCTATACTTCTTTTTCTTTACTTCAACCATTTTTTCTTTCCACTTTTGTTCTTTCTCCCTTTGTTCCATTTTTAGCTCTTTGCTTTTTTACTTCCTTCTGTTTTCCTTCTTTTGTTCTTTTTCTCTTTATTTACTTCTTTCTTTCCTTCTTTGCCTCTACCTTTTTTGTTTTCTTTCCTTCATTCCCACTTTTTCCTTTACGTCTTTCAATCTTTTTTTTTGCTTTTTTATTTCCTTCTATTTTTCTTCTTCCTTCCTTGTTTCCTTCATTTTCATTTACTCATTTCTCTCAACTGCCTCTTTATTTTTCTTGCTTTCTTTTGGTCTTTCTATTTTCCATCTTATTTTGCCTTCCTTCTTTATTCTTTATTCTTTCTTTTTCTTTATTTACATCATTCTTTTCTTGCTTTGCATTGTTTTCTTTCTTATTTTTCTTTGATTTTTTTTCCCCTTCTTTGCATTTGATACTTTTTGTTTCTTTCTGTCATGATTACCAATATGCTTCACCTGTGTCCGCTCCTTTGGCGCCAACTTCCTCGGACTCGGATTGGCTCCCTGTCCCTATTAAAACCCACTCCTTTCTGTCCCCTTTTGTCAGTCCGTCTGCGAACCTCTGTTCACACTAAGGAAGCCTTTTTTCGACCCTGATTCCCACCTGTTTTTTGCTCCCGTCTGTCCGTTTTTTTGATACTGACCATGTCTACTTTCCAGTCCCGGCTTTAGACCTCTTTTGTTTAGACTCTCCTCTCCTGGCTTACGACTCGCTCCCGAGCCTCACCACGTTTTTGCTCTCCTGTCCCGGCTACTGACCCGTATTTCAGAAACCGCCATCGCCCGCCACGGCAGATCCGCTTCCGCGTTCAGAGCGACCTGCTTCCCGCGTCCAGCAAACCTCGGATCGTGGGCGCAACCCTTTCTCTTTCTTCCAATAAAACTGAGAGAAACGCAACGCAAGTGGGTCCTGTCTCCGTTCTGGTCCTGACACCTCCCCGTTTTTTTCAATCTTCCTGTTTTGTATTTCTTTCTTCCTTTTTTGTACGTCACATCCAGGGCTGCGGATAAGCTTTCGATTCCCTGTCGACATGGCAATGAGGTGACGCAACTCCGCATCCCGGCTTCAATTCGGAGCTTGCGAAACCGAGGCCCCCGTCTTCGGTTCCGCAAAACGTCCTGACGCGTCCCTCTCCGAGGAGAACAGATGTCGGCTGTCAGAAATTTGTGGAGAATCTACGGCATTCCTTGAGTGTTTATACGCACGACTCGCAAAACTATTCCCGGGTCGGCCCGGTTCCGGTGGACCCCGGCCAGGACCCCGGCAGCTGGATGTTCCCGACGGCGCACGTGTTTCCAGCTGGTTCTCGAGGATTCTCGAGCCCTTTCGAAAATGATGGCGTTCTAGAAAACTCTCTTTTCATGCAGGACAGGAAAAGCTCAAATAGGATGAAAAATGCTTGTCAAGTAATAGAAAAGGCAGGGTCTGAAATCCTCCACTGCCTTGAAATCCATTCCATTTCTAGCACTGTGTCCTAGTATTTCTGCAGTGGTCTGTTTGTAGTATTTCTTATAGTAGATCTTTTGTTTTTGTAGTATTGGTATAGAATTATTTTTATTTTTGTCATATTTTTTGTAGTATTCATGTGGTGGTAACCAGCCATGGGATCTGATTGGCTGTTGAACTCTTTTTAAACCCCCGTCTTCCAAGAAGAAGCTGTCAGACCGTCTGCGAACCTGTGCTCTCAGCTGGGCAAGCTTTGTACTCCCCGACATTATCCTGCCCCGTTTCCTGCCTGATATCTGTTGCCGACTTGTTTCTGGACCCGTTTCTGCCTTGCTCCTCCGTCCCGTTCATCGACCTGTTTTGCCATGTTTCCTGCCTGATACCTGTTGCCGACCTCTTTTCTGGACTCGTTACTGCCCTTGCTCCTCCGTCCCGGCCATCGTCCTGTTTTCCCAATGCCTACGACTACCTTCGCTCGACATGGAAGTGCCACTTCCGCGTTTTCGACCGACGATAATGGGATCATGGATGCAAGCACTGCTCTCTTTCTTAATAAAAACTGAGTAAAACGAACGCTATTGGGTCCTGTCTCTGTTTCTGGCTTGTGACATTTGTAGTATTTTTATAGCATTACTTGTGGTATTACGTATTATTTCTGCAGTCAGGTTTTTGTAGTATTTATGTAGTATTTTTATAGCATTACTGTACTTTTATTTTCTAGTATTTTGTAGTATTTCTACAGTAGTATTTTTATGGTATATTTTGTAGTATATCTATAGTATCCTCGTAGTATTACTGTGGTTGTATTTTGTAGTATTTCTGTCGTCATTTTTTAGTATTATTGTACTTTTATTTTGTAGTATTTTGTAGTAATTATACTATTTTAGAAGTTCCATACAAGTGTCTTTGTAGTATTCTTAAGTATGTTATAATATTAGTGTAGTTTTATTTTTGTTGTAATATCATTGTAGCAGTATTTTTGTTTTACAGTGTTCGTGCTGTGATATTTTGGTAGTTGTCACGCACCAGGACAGAAAACAGGAAGGAGAACCCAATCGCGTAACGTTACAGACAGAAGTATTTCTGTAGAAGTATTTTTGAATTATTTTCATACTAGTATCTTTTTAGGGTTTCTTAAGTATTTTTGATATTGCAGTAGTTGTATTTTTGTAGTATTTCTACAGTATTTCTTTTCTAATCAGAATGAAGACAAAATATGTTACAACCTGTTTTTAAGCACTAAATTTGATATTTAGTTCTGTATTATTTTTGTTGTAGATATACAAAACGACAACTGCCAAAAAAAACAGTTTTTTTAGTAGTGCTATATTTACTATTTATCTTCATCGGCGCGGTGGTTAGCGCGTGTGCGGCACAGTTCTGAAGTCATGGGTTCAAATCCAGCTACCAACCTTCCTGTGCGGAGTTTGCATGTTCTCCCCGTGCTTGCGTGGGTTTCCTCCGGGCACTCCAGTTTCCTCCCACATTCCAAAAACATACATGTCAGGTTAATTGGGCGGTCTAAATAGGTGTGAATGAGCGAGCGAATTGTCTGTCCCTGTGTGGCCTGCGGTTGGCTGGGAACCAGTTCAGGGTGTCCCCTGCCCACTGCCTGTAGATAGCTGGGATGGGCTCCAGCAGCCCCGCGACCCGACTGAGGATAAGCGGCGCAGATAATGGATGGATGGATATTTTGACCATTTTGGCCTGATAAAGAACCCTGACATGCCATAGTTTGTTCTAAACCTAAAATGGGTCCCGGTCCAATCCCTTTTTTTTTGTCCAAATCAAAAGCGAAATTTCGGCGTCTTACCTGCGGAGCAGTAAAACCCGTCGCCATAGTAACCGGGTCGGCATTGACAGGTGAAGGATCCTTGGGTGTTGTGGCAGGTAGCGTCCTGGTGGCATCTGCTCTGCTGGCATTCGTCAATGTCTTTAAAAAAAAAAGAGAAAGTTTTAGCTCGTGTTTTGGTTAGCAGCGTGCCGGAGGCTAGATAGAGGGTCTCCAACGTGGCACCCGTGGGCACCAGGGTGCCCCCTAGGGACGGTAGAGGTGCCCCGAACCTGTTCCAAAAATAGCTCACCAGTGCTGGCTCAGAGTGATTTTCTAGTGAAATTATTTTTTATTGGTTGACTGAGTCCATAAAGTTCTGATAACTAACCGGGTAATAACATAGTAACAACATAGTAATAACATGATAACTTGCAGCAGAGAGAGAGAGAGAGAGAGAGAGAGAGAGAGAGAGAGAGAGAGAGAGAGAGAGAGAGAGAGAGAGAGCGATGTCTAGATATAGATAGATGTCTAGATAGATAGATGTCTAGATGTCTAGATAGGGTAATATGCAAATGTGGGGGTGGGGTTTAATGTGGGTTTTTACTAACCCAGGTGGAGTTAAGGAGCCTCATGGCATGAGGAAGAAATTATCTCCTCTATATGTATATATAAGGGCAGCACGGCGGAACAGTGGTTAGCGCGTGAGCGGCACAGTTCTGAGTTCATGGGTTCAAATCCAGCTACCGGACTTCCTGTGCGGAGTTTGTATGTTCTCCCCGTGCTTGCGTGGGTTTCTTCCGGGCACTCCGGTTTCCTCCCACATTCCAAAAACATGCATTTCAGGTGAATTGGCCGGTCCAAATTGTCCCTAGGTGTGAATGAGCGAATGAGTTGTCTGTCCCTGTGTCCCCTGCCCACTGCCTGAAGATAGCTGGGATGGGCTCCAGCACCCCCGCGGCCCTACTGAGGATAAGCGGTGCAGATAATGGATGGATGCATGGATGGATGGATGTATATATGACAACAAGGTTACAATAAATTCAAACTCACGAGCCTACGTTGCATCTAAATCTACCATAAAACTGCTTTAAATTTGCCGTATATTCAAATAAATACATACACAAAGTATTCATAAAAGTCATACCTTAACATCAAAAATGATTCATATCAGTTATAAAGATAAAAATAAAACAACTTTAAACCATTCACTGTACTTTTCAGGCGGACACTCCTTGCCTTCTTTGTCTACTTTCCCACTTATTCTTGGGATCATTATTATGGCCATATAGGCAATAAAACACACCAAATCACAATAAAATGAGATGTGGTCCCTGTCAAACACAATGGAAATCATGCCAATTGACTAGACAGGATGATTTTATGGTGTACCCTGGGTCCATGAGTTTTGTCTTTCTAAACCACAGGTGTCAAAGAGGCGGCCCGCGGGCCAGATTAGGCCCACTAAGGGATTGAATCCGGCCCGCGAGACAAAGCTGAGGGAAGCGCAAGAGAAAAACGAGCTGCAGGTTGAAATATGTCCACTTGATTTTGCCAAAGCCAGGCGCCTCTCACAAACGCTGTACTTGTATTTCTTTCTCTCTCTCGTCCTAACTTTTTCTCTCACCTTCTATCTTTTGCTCTTTCACTCGCTCTTTCTCTCTTTTTCTTTCTTTGTTCCTCTTCTTCCCTTTTTCTCTCTGTGTCTTTTTACTTTCTTTGGTTCTCTCTTTTTTTCCTTTTCTCTCTCTCTTTTGCATCCCTCTCTTTCTCCCCTTCTCTTTCTCTCTTTCTATTTCTGTTTGGATTTCTTTTTCTCTCTCTTTCTTTCCCCCTCTTTCACAATTTATTTTTTCTCTTTTGTTTCTCATATCGCTCTCTCTTTTTTACCTCTCTCTCTTTCTTTCTCCCTTTCTCTTTTTTATCTGTCCCACCCTCTCTCTTTTTCCTCTGCCTCTCTTTCTCTTATTTCGTTCTCTCTTTTTTCTTTCTCCTCAATCTACTAATCTTTCTCTGTTTTCTTTCTTTCCTTCTTTATCCCATCTTTCCTTTTCTTTCTTTCTTTCTTTCTCCCTTTCTCTTTCTTTCTCAATTTCCTTCTCTCTTTCTTTCTTTCTTTCTTTGTTTCTTTCTGTCCATCTCTCCATTTCATTCTTCCTTCCTCATTAGTCCGGCCCCTGAGAGAATGTTTGTTCTATCTTGTGGCCCCCGAGTTAAAATGAGTTTGACACCCCTGTTCTAAACAATAGATGGCCCAACGACGGTATTGGTCGGTGGTTCGCGCCCCGGCCGAGTCATTCCTAAGACTTAAAAAGTGGTCGGCGGCGCCCTCTGTTGGCTGCGGCTGCATCGGCTCGCTACAACGGGTCAGGTGCAATCGACATTTCGTTCTGTGTACATTGTTACACAGAATGACAATACAAGGAAATTATTATTATTATTATTATTATTATTATTGGGTACCTCTGCATATTCGTCCGTCTCCGGCGAATCCGGGCAGGCAGGAGCAAATGTAGGCGGAGCCTCCGGTGTAGCGACACTGAGCGCGCTCAGGAACGTCACAATCATGGCTGCCTTCTTCGCAGGCGTCCACGGGGCCGCTCACCGCTAAAAGGGGGCCCAGAGAAAATAGGATTTTGAAATAGTATTTAAAGTGTAGGATTTCTAACAAAAAATTGTTTGACGATTTAAGAATTTCCATAATGGGCTTGTACTGAGTCCACTAGATTTTATTTTGAAATCCTTTTTATTTCTATCCTCTCTTGTTGTATAGCCTCTATTAATACCAATAATATAGATATAAACGTATAATAAAATAATACTTTATTTATTTTATAGAATTCAAACTATTTTGCTGTTTGATATTTTTCTTATTTTACTAGAATCAATATTTCCAAAAACATGAAAGGAGAGGAGACTACTTCGATGAAATCATGATGTAAAAATAAAACAATAGTTCAAAGAATAAATATTGTTAATTATGACAATTCATGCAATTTAGATAATAAATACTTTACTAAATTCAAAACATTTTACAGTTTAGTAGTGTTAATAGTTTAATATGACATCATAATAAAAAAGTTTTTTTGTGAAAAGTAAAATAAAATGAACATTTTCATATTTTACTAAAATATTTAAAACTTCTAGATGTAATAAGAAAAAAAGTCTTTATGAGGGAGTAGAGAAAATCGATCAGTCACAATAATAGTTTTACATTTCTTTTCATACAAATATTAAAATAATATAAATATCATTAACAAAACTTAAATGTTATTTATTGTACTCATTCTAAAATATTTTCGTGGTTAAATTGTCACGGTTGTCATGGCGCCCAATTGGCCCCGCCCGGGTGGCGGCGGCTGCGGCTCGTTGACAGATTGGCTTTCCGTCTATTTAAGCTCAGTGCTCGCACTCTTCCTTTGTCAGTCCGTCAACAAACCTCTGCCCTGCAAGACGTGGGTTTTGATTCGGTCCTGTTTCCTGTTGGTATTTCCTGTCCGGTATTGTTCCCGTCCATTTTTGTCCTGTTTATTATTCTCTCCAGTTTTCCTTCCCCCTCTAGTGTGTCCTGTTTAATTTCGATATCCTGCTTCAATATCAATCCTATCTGTCTGGTATCTGTTCGGGCAATTGGAATCGATCTGGTCGGTCTCTACCTTCCTGTCTTTCCACGCCAGACTGCTGCCTAACGTGCATTACTGCCCCATTTCCCGTAACATAAAAGGCTTGTGTGAGAAACGTCATCCATTTGGGTCCTGATTCTGTTCTGGTTCATGACATAAATTTTGTTTTCATTTTACATTTTCAAGATAATGAAATAATAAGTCAAACATTTTTAGTAGTATGAAGTTGGAATATAGTGTTCTTATTTTACTAAAAATATTGAAATAATATAAAAATGATCAAATAAGAAAATATTTCGCTGAATCAAAGCATGATTTCTCAGTTTACTAGAATTTGTTTAGAAAAATGTAAAAATATTTTAACTACAAACATAAGGGTTTTATTTGTTCGTTTTACAAAAAAATATTCTAACAATAAAGAAATAATGATATACAAAGTATTATTGTTTTTACAAAATGTTAATGATTTGATTTCTTATTTTAACAAAAAACAATTTAAATAATATGAAAAATAAGAAAATGTATATAAAAATGTGAATAGAACCAAATGTCACTCTTGCCATGGCGCCCAATTGGCCCCGCCCGTGTGGCGCCAGCTGCAGCTTGTTGACAGATTGGCTCCCTGTCAGTATTTAAACTCTGTCCTGTAGTCCCCTTTTGTCGGTCCGTCTGCGAATCTCAACCACATCTGTTCTCCCGTCCTGAATAACGATCCGTTTTTGATCTTGACCACGTCTACTCTCCTCTCCTGGCTTTCGACTTGTTTTCGATCCTGACCACGTTTGTTGCTCTCCTGTCCCGGCTACTGACATGTTTTTTTCCATTCCCGACACCACCATCGCTCGCCACAGATGTCCCACTTCCGCGTTCAGAGCGACATGCTTTCCACGCCCAGCGATCACCGGATCGTTGGTACTACAACCCTTTCCTTTTTCCAATAAAACTGAGAGAAACGTTACGCAAGTGGGTCCTGTGTCCGTTCTGGTCTTGACATTTTTTTTTTGTTAATTTTACAAAAAAATATTTTCAGGATAAAGAAAAAATAAAATACAAAGTATTTTTGTTTTACAGAATGTCAATGATTTGACAAGTATTTCATATTTTAAAAGTAACAAAAAATTATTTAAATAAAATGAAAAATAAGAAAATGTTTATTAAAAATGTTAACTGAACCAAAAACAGAAATGAATCTGTAATTTAAGAAAAACAGTCATACAAAAACTAAAAGGTTTTCATAGAAAATGAGGTTGTCTTCCCCTTAAACTACATTTTAATTTAAGTACTGTTTATATATTTTGAGTAGAAATGATTTTTAAGTCATAAAACTGTGGACGTATCATTTCTCCTTCTATTGGAGAGGTTCCAGCATTTATGTTTCCCCAGGATTTCGCATAAAATGTCGTACGCACGGACACAAGAGCGTCCGTCGGATGCAAACTGGTATCCGTCCACGCATTCGCAGCGAAACGTTCCCGGCTGGTTGTTGCAGACGGCGTGCGAGCCGCAGATCTCCGAATTCTCCCTGCACTCGTCCAAGTCTGAAAACAAGAAAAAGGAGATTTTCCGATATTTTTGCTAGATAGGGCTCAAAACAGTCATTTTTGTGTATATTTTTGCTCGATTAAGCTCAAAACAGTCATTTTTGTGTATATTTTTGCTCGATTAAGCTCAAAACAGTCATTTTTGTGTATATTTTTGCTCGATTAAGCTAAAAACAGTCCTTTTGGTGTACATTTTTGCATATTTTTGCTCCATTAAGCTCAAAACAGTCATTTTTGTGTATATTTTTGCTTGATTAAGCCCAAAACAGTCATTTTTGTGTGTATTTTTGCATGTTTTTGCTTGATTAGGCCCAAAACAGTCATTTTTGTGTATAATTTTGCTCGATTAAGCCCAAAACAGTCAATTTTGTGTTTATTTTTGCTCAATTAAGCTCAAAACAGTAATTTTTGTGTATATTTTTGCTTGATTAAGCCCAAAAAAGTCATTTTTGTGTGTATTTTTGCATGTTTTAGCTCGATTAAGCCCAAAACAGTCATTTTTGCTTATATTTTTGCTCGATTAAGCCCAAAACAGTCATTTTTGTGTATATTTTTGTATATTTTTGCTCGATTAAGCCCAAAACAGTCACTTTTGTGTATATTTTTGCTCAAATAGGCTCAAAACAGTCATTTTTGAGTATATTTTTGCCTATTTTTGCTAGATGAAGCCCAAAACAGACATTGAAGTGTATATTTTTGCTCAAATAGGCTCAAAACAGTCATTTTTGTGTATATTTTTGCATATTTTTGCTCGATTATGCTCAAAACAGTCATTTTTGTGTATATTTTTGCTCGATTAATCTCAAAACAGTCATTTTTTTGTGTATATTTTTGCATGTTTTTGCTCGATTAAGCCCAAAACAGTCATTTTTTTGTATATTCTTGCTCGATTAAGCCCAAAACAGTCATTTTTGTGTATATCTTTGCTCGATTAAGCTCAAAACAGTCATTTTTGTGTATATTTTTGCTCGATTAAGCCCAAAACAGTCAATTTTGTGTTTATTTTTGCTCAATTAAGCTCAAAACAGTAATTTTTGTGTATATTTTTGCTTGATTAAGCCCAAAAAAGTCATTTTTGTGTGTATTTTTGCATGTTTTAGCTCGATTAAGCCCAAAACAGTCATTTTTGCTTATATTTTTGCTCGATTAA
The DNA here is from genome assembly GCF_059441175.1 of Urocampus carinirostris. NCBI lineage: Eukaryota > Metazoa > Chordata > Actinopteri > Syngnathiformes > Syngnathidae > Urocampus > Urocampus carinirostris. The sequence goes on from NC_142361.1 coordinate 36,458,955, forward strand.
GCCCAAAACAGTCATTTTTGTGTATATTTTTGTATATTTTTGCTCGATTAAGCCCAAAACAGTCACTTTTGTGTATATTTTTGCTCAAATAGGCTCAAAACAGTCATTTTTGAGTATATTTTTGCCTATTTTTGCTAGATGAAGCCCAAAACAGACATTGAAGTGTATATTTTTGCTCAAATAGGCTCAAAACAGTCATTTTTGTGTATATTTTTGCATATTTTTGCTCGATTATGCTCAAAACAGTCATTTTTGTGTATATTTTTGCTCGATTAATCTCAAAACAGTCATTTTTTTGTGTATATTTTTGCATGTTTTTGCTCGATTAAGCCCAAAACAGTCATTTTTTTGTATATTCTTGCTCGATTAAGCCCAAAACAGTCATTTTTGTGTATATCTTTGCTCGATTAAGCTCAAAACAGTCATTTTTGTGTATATTTTTGCTCGATTAAGCTCAAAACAGTCATTATTGTGTATATTTTTGCTCGATTAAGCTCAAAACAGTCATTTTTGTGTATATTTTTTTTATATTTTTTCTGGATTAAGCTCAAAACAGTCTTTTTTGTGTATATTTTTGCATATTTTTCCTCGATTAAGCCCAAAACAGTCTTTTTTGTGTATATTTTTGCTCCATTAAGCTCAAAACAGTCATGTTTGTGAGTATTTCCTCCAAGATAACATCTGTCTGTAACACATCCGTCCTCTTTGTGGCGTAGACGGACGCTCGGGGGGGTTTCCCGATTGGAAGCAGATTTGCGGGGCCACTTTTTTGTGTTTAGCGTGTGTGACTTCCCCCCCTTTGCTAATTTGGAGGATTACGCAGTAAACCTTGAAAGAAAATCTGTTTTGCATCAAAAAAACAAGTGCCCTGAGGCAATCTAACAGCGTAGGCAATTATTTTGAGGTATTTATAAATTATTTTGCAAGGGAAACAAAATATATACATCATTAAAATGAGAAAAACTATTCATCATCTGTTTTACTATTTAAAAAAAATAGTAATATGTATATTATTATATGCTAGATTAAGCCCAAAACAGTCATTTTTTGTGTATATTATTGCATATTTTTGCTAGATTAAACCCAAAACAGTCATTTTTGTGTATATTTTTGCTTATTTTTGCTCGATTAAGCCCCAAACAGTCATTTTTGTGTATATTTTTGCTAGATTAAGCTCAAAATTTTTATTTTTAAATTCTTTTGCAAGGGAAACAAAATATATACATCATTAAAATGAGAAAAACTATTCATCATCTATTTTACTATTTAAAAAAAAAAAGAATATATATATATATATATATATATATATATATATATATATATATATATATATATATATATATATACAGTGTCTGAAACTCGTGAGAAAAAGTTGACGGACACCAGGGCAGATAATTCCGAAAAGTTGCCTGCCCAGCCATAAAGTAGCCTGCCCCATTTTTTTCAAAACTTGAAACACAATAAGTCAACTCATCGCAAAAAAAAAACGTTGTTGCAAAGTATTAAGGATTGATAATCAGAGTATATAAACATATAAATATATGAACTGACAACACTCCTCTTTCCACGATGCTTTTAATGTACGTTTACGTTTTGTAGCGTCATCAATTTTGTTAGCTTCTTTTGAACCTTTCTTGTGGGGGCTGAGGTTTAGGCTTGATTTCTAACTACTTATCCATTTTTCTTGTGTTCTTTGTGTGTTTTTATGCAAGTGCATGACCTCATAATGCTCGGGAAAGTCCGGAAGCACAAAATTATTCTGATTCGCTGCCGAGTATGCGAATTGCCAACCGAAATTTCCAAACCGAACGAAGATTCCGAAATCAGAATAAAGCAAACGTTTGATTTGAAAAAAAAAAAAATGTCGGCCACCCTGGGCAGAGACGTTTTGTAAGTTGTACGCCCGACGTAAAAGATTCATTATTTTTATATTTCAGACACGGATATATACCATCTATGTAAAAAAAGAGCGAAAATATCCTTAAAATGAGCAAAATGATCACTCATCTACCATATAGGATATTTTTTGCAACATTTTACCATTTTTTTCCTCCCATAGCAAGGGGAAACACAGAAACATAGCATAAATGTTCCCATTTACTATTATTTTATCTTATTTCAAGCGGAAAAAAATCAGAAAGAATAAGAAAATAATGACGAGAATAAGAACAACAATTTTGTTCATTTTTCTCATTTAAAAAGATAAACGAGTTTAAAATAATTTAAAAATCAAATAATAGAAAATTCCTTAAAAAATACTATAATCTGAATATTAATATATATTTCAAAAATGAATCAATAATAAAAAAATGCAAAGAAATTACAGATATAGTAATAAAAATGTTGAGGAAATTCTATCAATTACTTTACTTGCACTGAAAGGAGGAGGCCTCCATTTTGTTATACTTTCATTCTGACAGTAAAAGCCGTTCATTCATTCATTCATTCATTCATTCATTCATTCATAAATGTTTGAAAATTAAAAAAATAGTAAAAAATCCCAAATTAACACAGTCAAAATAAGTAGGTTTTTTTTTACAATATAGTGCAATAAAAACATCCTGGAAACTAACTAACGATATAGTGAGGCACAGAAAAACAGTGTGAGGAAACACATCCCAACGTAAACCTCCACACTCAGTATAAACAGGCCTACCCAAAATAATATCTGATTTCGTTGTTTCAACCAGAGAAGACTAAAGGGGAAGGGGGCACAGAAAAACAGTGTGAGGAAACACATCCCAACGTAAACCTCCACACTCAGTATAAACAGGCCTACCCAAAATAATATCTGATTTCGTTGTTTCAACCAGAGAAGACTAAAGGGGAAGGGGGCACAGAGAAGCAGTGTGAGGAAAATACTCAAAGGAAGCCTATATCAAGGCCCTGCCGACTGAGACAGAAACCGAGAAAGAGAGGGGAAGAAAAAGAAAGAGAGAGAAAGAAAGAGAGAAAGAGAATGAAAGAAAAAGAATGAAAGAAAGAGAATGAAAGAAAGAGAAAGGCACAGAGAGAGATAGAGAGAAAGAGCAAAAGAGAGAGACAGAAAGAGAGAGAGAGAAATAGAGAAAGAAAGACACAGAGAGAAAGACAGAGAGAGAGAAAGAAAGAAAGAAAGAAAGAAAGAAAGAAAGATAGAGAGAGAGAGAGAGAAAGAGAGAAAGAAAGACAGAGAGAGAAAGACAAATAGAGAAAGACAGAGAGAGAAAGACAGAGACAGAGAGAGAAAGACACAGAGAGAGAAAGAGAGAAAGAGAGAAAGAGAGAAAGAAAGAGAGAAAGAAAGACAGAGAGAAAGAGAGAGAAAGAAAGAGAAAGAAAGACAGAGAGAAAGAGAGAGAAAGAAAGAGAAAGAGAAAGAGAGCGCGAGAGTGAGAGCGAGAGAGCAAGAGAGAGAGAGAGAGAGAGAGAGCGAGAGAGAGGGAGGGAGACTAAAGGGTTCAGCAAATGTATCATTTATGACAGAGGAAGCGGGACAAAAACGCTTCTCAGCAAGATTTACAGGAACGCAGAACAGGTGTCCGGTCACAACACAGTAAGAAAGACAAGTCAAGTCATCAGCCAATCGGCATCGAGGATCTCAAATCAAGAGGTGCTGGACAATCGCTGAGAATGTTTCTTTGCTGAATCTGCCCCCCCCCCCACTACAGCGAGCGTGATATTGCAAAAGCGGTGCTGTCGGTGCAGGAAGCATTCATTCCTGCAGGCCGCCAGACTCTTTATAAACAAATACATGTCTGTACAATGTCACCAGTCACTGAAACACGTCATCCCACGTATCATTTGGAAGCTTCAACTTCTGGGATTCTAGGTATTATTACTACCGTATTTTCCGCACTATAGGGCGCACCGGGTTATAGGGCGCACCCCCAAAAAATAGTTTTTGGTCCTATATCTTCCATAGATAAGGCGCACCGGATTATAAGGCGCTAAAATGGGAACGTCGACAAAACAGTCAGATGGTTCAGTCCAACTGATTACCCTCTTAACATTCCCAAAGCTTGCAAAGAAGCAAATACGTGTCTCAGACATGTACGATGTCACTTAAATGCGTCATTTCAAATATCATTCGGAAGGTTAAAATCTTGGAATTCAAAAAATGCCAACCATTCCTTAGTTTCTATTTTCTTTTTCGCTCGCAACTTTACTGTGCATATGACAATAAACACTTGGAATTGAGTAGAATTCACTCAACTCATCACAGCAACATCAAGATCGTTCTAAAACAAGATACCGGGAAAATATAAAGCCGCATAGCTCACCTAAGTTCTCACGTTCAATAATGATACGCAATCATGGTCTTCTTACAACCGTGAGTGAAGTAAATCCAGGAGAGTAAATTATTTGCAAATACAGACTAATAAAACATGTTTCTTTATGGTGTACTTTAGCAAGCTTGCTAAGCTTGCTACGCCATTGCTAAACTCGGCCAATTGCAGGGTTTGTTTTGGCCCTCTAGCCAATCCGAGGCTCCGAATAACTTCAGCCAATAGCGATCGATTCAACGGATGATTGACACATCTTTTTCGGCCAATTGCAGGGTTTGTTTCGGCCCTCTAGCCTATCCGAGGCTCCGAATAACTAATAATCTAGCCAATAGTGATCGATTCAAATGATGATTGACACATTGGTTAGCCAATGAAACGCCGGTATATAAATCCCAGCATACACCGCGGACTACTCTACGTTCGGGGGAAAACCGAGTCGGCGGCTGTTGCGTAAGTTGCGAGACCTTGCGATTTAATGTAGAGCCATATATAAGGCGCACTGTATTATAAGGCGCATGGTCAGCTTTTGAAAAAAATTAAGACTTTTAGGTGTGCCTTATAGTGCGGAAAATACGGTATTTCAAAACATACTCATCACAGAAACAATAACTTTAGTCTGAAACAAGATCCCTAAAACTACTAAACCGGCGAAACTTAACATTTAGGTCCCCTGGTCCTCATTCAATTCTTTGAATGTCTGCAAAAATGGCTTAGTGACAACCGTGGAAAATATTTACACCAAAACATTTACAATATAAAAAAAATGTAAAAAAAAATACGCCTAAAAGTATGTCTGCTTTGTTTAACGTTTTTCATTTGCTTGCTCCAAAACAGAATTGTAAAACGATTACCGATATGGTCAATAGTCAAGTCAAGTCATGTTTATATGGGACGACTTTGGGGTAGGTATTGGATTGAGATTTGAGGCCGATGGTACAGGAAGATTAAGGTGTTAACCGAATATTTTCCGGTACCGTAACAAGAGCGTCCGTCCCCGGTGAATCCGGAAGCGCACTGGCAGGAAAAGTGCGTTCCGTCTCCTGGTCGGCAGACGGCGTTGGTGTCGCAGCCGTGTCGGCCAGTGAAACAAGGATTCTCCTCGGGTTGGCCTCCTGGAACAGAAACACGCGCTAATGCTGACACTGGGTAAAGTCACACCTCTCAAATAGATTTCAATACAAAATAAACTATATATGAATAAAATTACTACATTTTGTGCAGGCTTGGGGAGTAACGGATTACATGGAACGGCAAAAATGAGGTTGGATTCATTTTCGTTTTGTTTCCGTCGCATTTTATGTTCGTTTTGCCGGAGATCAAAGAGATCAAAGCCAGGAGAGAAAGCTTACCACGTGTTGTGAGTCATCATTTTATTCAAATTTAGTTTCTTTTGTCTTTTATTAGCATATTTGGTATTGGAGTAATCCAAAAGTCATTGAAAGTAATCCAGTTAAAGTAACCCTACCCAACCCTGCTTACAGATTAGCAAATATTTATGTATTAATATAGTTTTGCATTTATTTCAGTATTTATTTTGTCATGTATTTCTTTTTTTATTTTGTCATGTATTTTTTTGTGATTTTTTTCGTGTGTTTTCTCATGTATATTGTTGTTTATCTTTTCATGTATTTCTTTGTGTACTTTGTCATGTATTTTATTTATTTTTTCATATATTTATTTGTGTATTTTATCCTGTAATTTGATGTTTATTTTTTCATGTATTTCTTTGTGTATTTTGTCATGTATTTTCTCATTTATATTGTTATTTGTTTTTTCATGTATTTCTTTGTGTACATTGTTATGTATTTTATTTATTCTTTCAATTATTTGTGTATTTTATCCTGTAATTTGATGTTTATTTTTTCATGTATTTCTTTGTGTATTTTGTCATGTATTTGTTATTTTTTTATGTATTCCTTTGTGTACTTTGTCATGTATTTTATTTAGTTTTTCATGTATTTCTGTGTGTATATTATTATGTATTTTGATGTTTTTTTCATGTATTTCTTTGTGTATTTTATCAAGTATTTTGATGTTTATTTTTTCATGTATTTCTTTGTGTATTTTGTCATGTATTTGTTATTTATTCATGTATTTCTTTGTGTACTTTGTCATGTATTTTGTTATTTGTTTTTTCATGTATTTGTGTATTTTATGTATTTGGATGTTTATTTTTGTATGTATTTCCTTGTCTATTTTTGTTGCAATTTTGTGGAAAACTGTTATCATGAATTTTGTGGTGTATTTTGTTTGCCGTGTATTTTGTCGTGAATTTTTCATGTACTTTGTTATTTTTTTCATCGTGTATTTGGATTTCTATTTTATCATGTATTTTGTTGTTGTCAAGAACCGGAACAGGATCAGGACCCAAACGCATGACGTTCTCACACAAGCCTTTTAAATGGGGAGTCATGCACGTTAGGCAGCGGTCTGGCGTGGAAAGACAGGAAGCCTGAGACCGACGAGATCGATCCCAATTGCCCGAGCAGATATCGGACGGATGGGGTCGATACCGGACAGGACGGGACAGACAGGAATGATAATGAAACAGGATATAAAAAAAAAAAAAACAGGACAAACTAGACCGGAAGGAAAACTGGAGAGAATGATAAACAGGACAAAACTAGACGGGAACGAAACAGGAAACAGATATTTAACAGGACAAAATAAACCGGACAGGAAATACCAACAGAAAACAGGACTGAGTCAGAACCCACGTCTTGCGTGGCAGAGGTTCGTTGATGGACTGACAAAGGAAAAAATGAGGGCATTGAGCTTAAATAGACGGAAAGCCAATCTGTCAATTAGCCTCAGCTGGCGCCACATGGGCGGGGCAAATTGGGCGCCATGGCAACTGTGACAGTTGTTAATTTTTGTTGTGAATTTTCTGTCAAGTATTTTGTTATTGTAATGTATTATTTCATGTATTTTGTCATATTTTTGGGGGAAATTTTGACATGAATGTTGTCATGTGCTTTGTCGTATATTCCTTTGTTTTGTCGTGTATTTTGTTGTGTAATCTGTTACTTATTGTCTTGTGTATTTCTTCATGAATTATTTGAATGGCATGTATTTGTCAGGATTAATTTTTCTTTTGAATTTACTTGGCTGGATAGGTCCTCCACAGTTTTTGTACTGTGCCCAAAGTAAAAGCCGCACACATACCGTTGACGTCTCCGATCTTGTTGCTCATGGCGTAGCGGATGAGTTGGTTTTTGGGGTCGTACATGACGAAGATCTGGTCCACGTTGAGCATCTGGGTGGGCCGCATGTCCCGGGAGGACTCGTCGTGTTGGCAACCTTGGAAGGAAATGGTCTGGCGCCATTGGTACGTTCGGGTCTCGTCCCGGGTCCCGTCGGGTAAGTTCACCACGTATTTCCGAGTAGAAGATGACGTGATTACTGGAAAAGGAAGAAACATTATTATTATTTTTAATTTTTTATATTTTTTATCACGTTTTATTTAATTTCCCTTTTGTGATAAACATAAGCAAGATAAAATATCTCATACAATGTAGTTGACAAAAACAAAAACAGAACCCCCACCCCGATAAAATTTTTATCATGAAAAGTGGTGTCCGCAACTTGACGCCATTGCAAGTACTTTACTTCTTTTGATGCGCTTGCATAAACTATTCTTTTTTTTCATCTTTTGGTTTAGTATTTGTACTGTATTTAGAACAGTCCTTTTCTCACTTTCACCATTTTCATCCAACAATTAAAGAAAACCACAAGCTCCCTCCCCTCGTCCCCCCTGCCTCCTTTCCTCCAGCGTCATGTGCTCCGTAGCCGGTGCAACGATGATAAAAGTACGATAAAAGCAGGACGACAAATATATAAAGGCATCTTTTGGTTTAGTATTTGTACTGTATTTAGAACAGTCCTTTTCTTACTTTCACCATTTTCATCCTAGAATTAAAGAAAAACGCTCCCTCCCTACCCCCATCCCTCCTGCCTCCTTTCCTCCAGCATATTGCGCTTTGTGGCCGGTGCAACGATGACAAAAGTAAGATAAAAGCAGGACGACAAATATATAAAGGCTCTTTGAACTCAATTGGGCATTATTAATAGATACCTAACAGAGAACAATTTCTACTTTCAACTATTTAAGAACACCCCGCCTTTACCAAACAATTTCAACAACTGAAATGCTAACTGCAATAGCCGCTAATGTAGTAAAATAATATATAATTTTTTTGTATCCTGCCATGTTCTTGTTTTGTTGGAGAATATTTCATAGCAATTTCAAATATGTATTTATATAATATACATATAATTCGATTAAACCGTATAAACTAAAGCTGTTAATGAATAATTTTTTACTACAGTATATTTCAACGTTTATTTGGGAAAATAATTTTCCAAACATGCGGACGAATCGCGAGACCAAAACAACAATGGCGGATCTGCCTGACGAAAAGTTTGGAGTGCGGTAAATATTTGTTAAAAAAAAGGGTAATAATGACAATTTGGTGTCAAAAAAGTTACATCCCGGGGACGCACGTTGATTTGACACTATGCGTCCCCAGCAAAAATGGTGCGTCTAGAACGCAGGGACGCGGGCAAACGAGAACAATGTGTCACTCTCCTTTTGTCAGTCCATCTGCGAACCTCTGTTGATACAAGGCAAGCCTTTTTGACCCTGACTCCCGCCTGTCCCGTTTTTGCTCCCGTTTTTCCACCTGTCCGTTCCTGATCGCCCCATCTGTCTCCGGCTACAACCTGTTTTTTGATCTCTACCACGTTTTGCTCTCCTGTCCCAGCTATCAACCTGTTTTTCCGTACCTGACACCGCCATTTTTTACCTGCTACAGAAGATCCACTTCCGTATTCGGATCACAATCCGATTGCGAGAGCGACTTGCATTGTTTCAATAAAACTTGTGGTAAACGTTACGCAATTGGGTCCTGATTCCGTTCTGGTCGTGACACCCAATGCTACACGTTTTAGCGACTAGTGCAAATAATAAAGGCAAAGTATATTTTAACACAATTTGTTTTACAGTATTTCAGACTGATAGTTTTTCAAATTTTACTAGGGCAAGTGTATAACAGTAAATGCTAACAACGCTATCGGCTAATGCTAGTGTCAGAGAGACGGCCTTGTTATTCGTAACGAGCGGTCGTAATGCTAGCATTAGCGTATAGCTTCTGTAAAGCTAGCGTTAGCATCTAGCAATCACATTGTTAAAGCCGGTATAACTCCGCTAGCTTCACTTAGTTACAATGTGAAATATGATGTTTTTTCAACCCCTCTTTCCACAAAATGGCGTCCCTAGCTTACATTTTCAAGTTACGGTGTTGAATATGATTTTGTTTTAATAGGCGAATGTTAGCAATTTCATTTAGCGCAGATAAAATAATCAAATTATATTTTAACTCTATATCTATTTTTAGAATATTAGCCTTTTGATATTTTAAACATTTTAATTGAAAAAGCATGTCACAGCAAATGCTAACATCATTATCCGCTAATGCTAGTTCTAAGGAGACAAGGTCAGCGAGAGACTAGCGGCCGCAATGTTAGCATTAGCACATATCTTCAGTGAAGCTAGCATTCGCATGTAGCGATCACTTTGTAAAAGCCGCTAAAACCTAGCTAGCTTCTCTTTACGTTGTTGATTTTTTTTTCCCGCCAAATTTTTTTTTTAGTGAGTGGGCGTGTACTTACGGTTGCTGCCGTACTGGTAAATCTCGGAGTAGGGCTCCACCTGCACGGTAGAATCTCGAGGAACTTCGGGAACTCGTCCCTCCATGGTGGTGCTAACCGCTAAGTGGTCGTGTTCGTCGATGCCTTTAAACTCTTGCCTGATGGTTAGCTTTTCGTTGCCGGGGAGGAAGGTGACTTCGGCCTGCCGTGTGAACACGCCCCCTAAGAGGCGGGGCAAAGGGGTTAACAGACACGCCCCCTTGGGTATAATTGAGGTCATTTAGCAATTGCAACGGTAGCCGCCAATGCTAGTACCCCTTCCGTGACAATAGCATTAACAGCTAATGCTATTCCTGTAAACATTAGCTGCGAATGCTATCGTCAACTTTTAAAAGACTAGCATTAGCCACTAGCAGCAATGCTAGCATTAACAGACACGCCCCCTTGGGTATAATTAAGGTCCTTTGGCAATTGCAACGGTAGCCGCTAATGCTAGTACCCCTTCTGTGACAATAGCATTAACAGCTAATGCTAATCCTGTAAACATTAGCTGCGAATGCTATCGCCAACTTTTAAAAGACTAGCATTAGCCACTAGCAACAATGCATTGTTAACAGACACGCCCCCTTGGGTATAATTGAGGTCATTTAGCAATTGCAACGGTAGCTGCTAATGCTAGTACCCCTTCCGTGACGATAGCATTAACAGCTAATGCTATTCCTATAACCATTAACTGCGGATGCTATCATCAACTTTCACAAGACAAGCATTAGCCACTAGCAGCAATGCTAGCATTGTTAACAGACACGCCCCATTGGGTATCATTGAGGTCCGCTGGCAATTGCAACGGTAGCCGCTAACGCTAGTACCCCTTCCGTGACAATAGCATTAACAGCTAATGCTATTCCTGTAAACATTAGCTGCGAATGCTATCGTCAACTTTTAAAAGACTAGCATTAGCCACTAGCAGCAATGCTAGCATTAACAGACACGCCCCCTTGGGTATAATTGAGGTCATTTGGCAATTGCAACGGTAGCCGCTAATGCTAGTACCCCTTCCGCAACAATAGCATTAACAGCTAATGCTATTCCTGTTAACATTAGCTGCGAATGCTATCGTCAACTTTTACAAGACTAGCATTAGCCACTAGCAGCAATGCTAGCATTCTTAACAGACACGCCCCCTTGGGTATATCTAGGTCTTTTGGCAGTTGCAACGGTAGCCGCTAACGCTAGTACCCCTTCCGTGACAATAGCATTAACAGCTAATGCTATTCCTGTAACCATTAGCTGTGAATGCTATCATCAACTTTCACAAGACAAGCATTAGCCACTAGCAGCAATGCTAGCATTGTTAACAGACACGCCCCCTTGGGTATCATTGAGGTCCGCTGGCAATTGCAACGGTAGCCGCTAATGCTAGTACCCCTTCCGTGACGATAGCATTAACAGCTAATGCTAATCCTGTAAACATTAGCTGCAAATGCTATCATCATCTTTTACAAGACGAGCATTAGCCACTAGCAGCAATGCTAGCATTGTTAACAGACACGCCCCCTTGGGTATAATTGAGGTCATTTAGCAATTGCAACGGTAGCCACTAATGCTAGTACCCCTTCCGTGACGATAGCATTAACAGCTAATGCTATTCCTGTAAACATTAGCTGCGAAAGTTATCGTCAACTTTTACAAGACTAGCATTAACCACTAGCAGCAATGCTAGCATTCTTAACAGACACGTCCCCTTGGGTATATTGAGGTCTTTTGGCAATTGCAACGGTAGCCGCTAACGCTAGTACCCCTTCCGTGACAATAGCATTAACAGCTAATGCTATTCCTGTAACCATTAGCTGTGAATGCTATCATCAACTTTCACAAGACAAGCATTAGCCACTAGCAGCAATGCTAGCATTGTTAACAGACACGCCCCATTGGGTATCATTGAGGTCCGCTGGCAATTGCAACGGTAGCCGCTAATGCTAGTACCCTTTCTGTGACAATAGCATTAACAGCTAATGCTATTCCTGTAAACATTAGCTGCGAATGCTATCGCCAACTTTTAAAAGACTAGCATTAGCCACTAGCAGCAATGCTAGCATTAACAGACACGCCCCCTTGGGTATAATTGAGGTCTGCTGGCAATTGCAACGGTAGCCGCTAACGCTAGTACCCCTTCCGTGACGATAGCATTAACAGCTAATGCTATTCCTGTAAAGATTAGCTGCGAATGCTATCGTCAACTTTTACAAGACTAGCATTAGCCACTAGCAGCAATGCTAGCATTAACAGACACGCCCCCTTGGGTATAATTGCGGTCCTTTGGCAATTGCGACGGTAGCCGCTAATGCTAGTACCCCTTCCGTGACAATAGCATTAACAGCTAATGCTATTCCTGTAACCATTAGCTGTGAATGCTATCATCAACTTTCACAAGACAAGCATTAGCCACTAGCAGCAATGCTAGCATTGTTAACAGACACGCCCCCTTGGGTATCATTGAGGTCCGCTGGCAATTGCAACGGTAGCCGCTAATGCTAGTACCCCTTCCGTGACGATAGCATTAACAGCTAATGCTAATCCTGTAAACATTAGCTGCAAATGCTATCATCATCTTTTACAAGACGAGCATTAGCCACTAGCAGCAATGCTAGCATTGTTAACAGACACGCCCCCTTGGGTATAATTGAGGTCATTTAGCAATTGCAACGGTAGCCACTAATGCTAGTACCCCTTCCGTGACGATAGCATTAACAGCTAATGCTATTCCTGTAAACATTAGCTGCGAAAGTTATCGTCAACTTTTACAAGACTAGCATTAGCCACTAGCAGCAATGCTAGCATTCTTAACAGACACGTCCCCTTGGGTATATTGAGGTCTTTTGGCAATTGCAACGGTAGCCGCTAACGCTAGTACCCCTTCCGTGACAATAGCATTAACAGCTAATGCTATTCCTGTAACCATTAGCTGTGAATGCTATCATCAACTTTCACAAGACAAGCATTAGCCACTAGCAGCAATGCTAGCATTGTTAACAGACACGCCCCATTGGGTATCATTGAGGTCCGCTGGCAATTGCAACGGTAGCCGCTAATGCTAGTACCCTTTCTGTGACAATAGCATTAACAGCTAATGCTATTCCTGTAAACATTAGCTGCGAATGCTATCGCCAACTTTTAAAAGACTAGCATTAGCCACTAGCAGCAATGCTAGCATTAACAGACACGCCCCCTTGGGTATAATTGAGGTCTGCTGGCAATTGCAACGGTAGCCGCTAACGCTAGTACCCCTTCCGTGACGATAGCATTAACAGCTAATGCTATTCCTGTAAAGATTAGCTGCGAATGCTATCGTCAACTTTTACAAGACTAGCATTAGCCACTAGCAGCAATGCTAGCATTAACAGACACGCCCCCTTGGGTATAATTGCGGTCCTTTGGCAATTGCGACGGTAGCCGCTAATGCTAGTACCCCTTCCGTGACAATAGCATTAACAGCTAATGCTATTCCTGTAAACATTAGCTGCGAATGCTATCGCCAACTTTTAAAAGACTAGCATTAGCCACTAGCAGCAATGCATTGTTAACAGACACGCCCCCTTGGGTATAATTGAGGTCCTTTGGCAATTGCAACGGTAGCCGCTAATGCTAGTACCCCTTCCGTGACGATAGCATTAACAGCTAATGCTAGTCCGGTAAACATTAGCTGCGAATGCTATCGTCAACTTTTACAAGACTAGCATTAGCCACTAGCAGAAGCAATGCTAGCATTACTAACTCTGCAACACTAGCATCAATGACGGGGTAGTTGCATTAGCGGCTTTATTCATATTCCCGGGACACAATATTAATTAGAATACCTAGACTAGATGAAATTGTTTTTAATTATAACAGTTATAAAGTAGTTATAATGGAATAAATAATATTACTCAAAATAAATTAAAAGAAGGATAGAGTAAAACCATCGTATCAAAATTTGGAACCGATGCTACGTGACAAATCCAGCTGCTAATGGTAGTGTTAGCAGCTAGCGTTTACAGGATTAGCAATTACAACTAGCGGAAGAAATGCTAGCATTAGAAACTTTGCAACTCCCGCCAAAAAAATCTATTCATTGGAACACTTGGACTGGAGATTTTTTTTTTAAATTTTATTTATAAATATAGATATATTTGGAAGAATATAATTAAAACAAAACAAATAAAACAGAAATGTCATTAAATCAATTGTTTTTTTTAGAAGAAAATATTTCTTTTTTGAATTAAAAAAAACTAAAAAAAACAATTTAAAACAAAAATATGGTGAACGAATGGTTTTATAACAACATATTTCAAATTAAATTTGATTTCTAAAAGTTTTAGTAGAAAATGATTATAAAATTAATATTGATTTGAAAAAAAAGAAAAAAATACATTGTAAAAATATATATGTATAGTATAGCACAAAAGCAGTTGCATTACAAGGCTAGCCACTAATGCTAGCACCTCACCCAAGACGTTAGCATTAGCAGCTAGTGCTACTAGCCTTAGGAGCTAGCGGAAGCTATGCGACATTAACAACCTTGCAATGCTAGTTACTTGAAAAATAAACACAGTATTAAATTAAAAATACTGATACAAAATGAATTAAACTTAAAAGAAGGTAAAATAAATATTTATTATCAGACAACGGCCGCTGCATGACATTAGCTGCTAATGCTAGTACCCCGGACATGATAGCATTAGCAGCTAGAGCGAGTTATGCCTCCATTAGCAAAATTTCAACGCGAACAACTTTATTCATTCAATTTAAATAAAAAATACACGTATTTTTAGTAAGAAACAATTAAAACAAAAATAAATTAAAAATGTAAAAAAAAAAGCATTTAAATTATTTTAAGGAGTAAGTAATACAAATAACAAAAAATTAAAAAAAAAAACATTTTAAAAAGGATTTAAAAATAAAAATAAAAGTAAAAAATGCTAAAAATGCCTACCGATAACGCTGAATCCGTTTTTGAAGCCGGGCTGCTGCAGGGCGAACGCCCAGCCGATGATTCCCCCGAGGGCCGAGAGAGGCATGAGCGAGGGTCCCAGGGCCCCGGGGACGTCGCTGATGGCCACGTAGGAGCGCCCGTCGTTCACCACCACGTACGAGTGCAAATCGTTGCCCGCAAAACGCTCCGGCGTCAAAGAATCGCCCACGTACACCGAACCGTGCACTTTGCCGTTCATTCGCTGCGGTTTGCCTGTACATCGGAACACCGCTTATTATTTTCCTCATCATCGTTATCACTAACATAATTATCATTATCATTATCAGTAGTGTCTGAGATTGCTCCTGGTAAACTATTGGGCTAAAAACACTCAACCGCTTAGGTTGACAATGCCACTAAAAGCACACTGATAAATGCTTAAAGTCACAGTGTGAAATGATTCACCACTAGAGGGCGTTGTTGCTTAGAATAGAGCTAAAGCGAAAAAGCGAACTACGGAAGCCTAAAGGGTAGCACTTGGCAATCCTCTGAAGTTTACGTCTCTTTTTTCTGAATTTCAGCCAGTGACAGAATATGAATCCCCACGAGTGACAGCAAAGGACCAGGCAAGCTTGAAACACCCGAAGCGCCTGAAAAGAGCCAATAGCTAGAGTTGGTCAGAGCTGGTCTAACTGCCTAACATTAGCAGCTAACCAGAGAAGCTACTAAAAAGGCCAGTAAAAGACTGCAAAAGCAAACTGTATTAACAAGGAGCAGCTGCATTAAAAAAACAGCAAGCCATAACCTGCACCCGAGTGGCTGATGTGAGTGGCTAGAGAAGGAAACAGTAGAAAAAAATGAAAGATGACAAGCACCATATAGCCGTATCTCAGAGCTCAGCAAGTGATACTGAAGGATGAAGTAGAAACACGTAACACTAACGATACCGGCAGGACAAAGCCTGCACCCAAGTGGCTGATGTGAGTGGCTAGAGAAAGAAACAGTAGAAAAAAATAAAAGATGACAAGCACCATATAGCCATATCTCAGAGCTCAGCAAGTGATACTGAGGGATGAAGTAGAAGCACGTAACACTAACAATACCGGCAGGACAAAGCCTGCACCCAAGTGGCTGATGTGAGTGGCTAGAGAAGGAAACTGTAGAAAAAAATGAAAGATGACAAGCACTATATAGCCATATTTCAGAGCTCAGCAAGTGATACTGAGGGATGAAGTAGAAGCACGTAACACTAACGATACCGGCAGGACAAAGCCTGCAACCGAGTGGCTGATGTGAGTGGCTAGAGAAGGAAGCAGTGGAAAAAAATGAAAGATGACAAGCACCATAGAGCCATATCTCAGAGCTCAGCAAGTGATACTGAAGGATGAAGTAGAAGCACGTAACACTAACGATACCGGCAGGACAAAGCCTGCACCCAAGTGGCTGATGTGAGTGGCTAGAGAAGGAAGCAGTAGATAAAAATAAAAGATGACAAGCACCATATAGCCATATCTCAGAGCTCAGCAAGTGATACTGAGGGATGAAGTAGAAGCACGTAACACTAACGATACCGGCAGGACAAAGCCTGCACCCAAGTGGCTGATGTGATTGGCTAGAGAAGGAAGCAGTAGAAAAAAATAAAAGATGACAAGCACCATAGAGCCGTATCTCAGAGCTCAGCAAGTGATACTGAAGGATGAAGTAGAAGCACGTAACACTAACAATACCGTCAGGACAAAGCCTGCACCCAAGTGGCTGATGTGATTGGCTAGAGAAGGAAGCAGTAGAAAAAAATAAAAGATGACAAGCACCATAGAGCCGTATCTCAGAGCTCAGCAAGTGATACTGAAGGATGAAGTAGAAGCACGTAACACTAACAATACCGTCAGGACAAAGCCTGCACCCAAGTGGCTGATGTGATTGGCTAGAGAAGGAAGCAGTGGGAAAAAAATGGAAGATGACAAGTGACAGATAGCTGTATCTCAGAGCTCAGCAAGTAGTTCTGAAGGATGTAGCAGAAGCGGCTATCACTAACAATACCTACAAGCCACAGCCTGCACCCGAGTGGCTAGTGAGAGTGGCTAGAGAAGGAAGCAGTGGAAAAAAATGGAAGATGAAAAGCTCCACATAGCCGTATCTTAGAGCTCAGCAAGTGATTCTGAAGGTTAAAGGAGAAGCAGCTCACACAAACAATACCTCCAAGCCATAGCCTGCACCCGAGTGGCTAGTGAGAGTGGCTAGAGAAGGAAGCAGTGGAAAAAAATGGAAGATGAAAAGCGACACAAATCCGTATCTTAGAGCTCAGCAAGTGATTCTGAAGGATAAAGGAGAAGCAGCTCACACAAACAATACCTCTAAGCCATAGCCTGCCCCCAAGTGGCTAGTGAGAGTGGCTAAAGAAGGAAGCAGTGAAAAAAAGGAAAAAGCACATATGATAGGACCGAGCAACATTTGCCTCTGTTAGCAGTTGTGACAGGTGAGTGACGTCGAAGGGCAAAACAGAAGCTGCTGACAAAAACAAAAGTGGCTAGCAATAATCCATAGCCTGACTTGAGTGGCTGGAGAAGAAAACTGAGAAAAAAAAGTGTAAGATGCCTCAATCCCACAACTCAAGGACGTTCAGCTTTGGAATGCAAGTGACTTTGAAGAACAATCATGGCACGCCATAGTAAAACGTGGGTGGCTAGAGAAGGAAACAGTGTGAAAAAAGTGGAATCAAAATATTTATTTTGGTATAGAAACTATATCACATCAAAATTACTGATGTAACTACACCAGTTAAGGGTTTCGGTACCAAGAAAATTAGCATTATTAGCATTATTTTAAGCTATTGATAGTAGTAGTAATGAGTATAGTCGCTGAAAACATTTGTTATCAAAACATCCCATAGTATTAAACAAAATAATAATAAATATAACGTTGCCATACCCTCCGCAACACACTGTATCCCGTTGCCGTAGAAACCGGGTCTGCAGTGACAACAATACCCGGTGGAATGATCCTTGCAGTCGGCAAACTGGGAACACTTTTTCCTGTTGTTAGCGCATGTGCCCAGGTTGTACGCGAAAACTACAAAAAAAATAAGTATTATTACAAATGGATAGATGAAAACATGGGGTCCCGACTCACCGTCCACTTCGAGGTCGGTATCGTCCACTTCCACCACTTCCTGTCCGTCGGGTCTTCGGGGCTGGTATTGGACCGGGTCCACTTGGATGGGGTCCACTCCGATGGGGTCCACAGGGATAGGGTCCACTGCGATGGGGTCCTCGAAAGGCGGGTACACTACCACCTGCTGGCCGTTGGTGTAAATGCCGTTCCTTGATTCGTCCTCTGCCCCGCTGGCGATTTCAGGGGGCGGGGCCTCGGAGGGGGCCACGGTGACTTCGCCGGGGGCCACGTTGGTGAAATAAGGGGACGTTCCGATTTCGTAGACCCAGACTCCTCGAAGACCGGAGTTGGTCTGCCTGCGAGGGAGAGGGGGGAGCATCATTAAATTGTCTCCTAAAGGCACAGCATGTTTAAGAGCAGGAAAATCTGCACAGTAGAGAATATAATTTTTCAAACAAATTAAATATGAACCCCAAAAACATGATATAAAAAAATTGATGTGAAACTAAACATAAAAAATAAATGGAATAATATATATAAATACCCGGTATATTATCAACTGTGACTTAAAGGCACAGCATGTTTAAGAACAGGAAAATCTGCAGAGTAAAAAATATTATTTTTGCAAGTAAAAAAACCTGATTCAAACAAATTAAATATGAACCCTAAAAACATGATTTAAAAAACATGTGGAACTAAACATAAAAATAAATAGAATAATATATATAAAAATACCCTATATATATTATCAACTGTGACTTAAAGGCACAGCATGTTTAAGAACAGGAAAATCTGCACAGTAGAGAATATTATCTTTGTAAGTAAAAACCTGATTCAAACAAATTAAATATGAACCCTAAAAACATGATATCAAAAAAAATTGATGTGGAACTAAACATAAAAAATAAATATAATAATATATATAAAAATACCCTATTCTTTATCAATTGTGACTTAAAGGCACAGCATGTTTAAGAACAGGAAAATCTGCACAGTAGAGAATATTATTTTTGCAAGTAAAAAAACCTGATTCAAACAAATTAAAAACCCTAAAAACATGATTTGAAAAAAATGGATGTGGAACTAAACATAAAAAATAGAATAATATATATAAAAACACCCTATATATTATCAATTGTGACTTAAAGGCACAGCATGTTTAAGAGCTGTAGGGCTTTTTTAAAATTGCAAATATTTTACACATATTGCAGTAGTTTGAAGTACATAGTTACCATGTAAATAGAAATAAATACTACTAAAAAACTAAATGTCAAACTTAAAAAAAAAGATTTCAAAAATTAAATGTGGACCTGAATATAAAAATTAATTGAATGATAATACATATGTCATTAGGTTGTTATTTTAAAGGCACAGTGTGTTTAAGAGCAGGTATTTCACAGATGTCACCGTGGTTGAATGCTTGTCCTTACAAAAATAACTACAAAAAAGTGTGTACATGCATGTACTGTATAGTATAAGTCTACAGTTGTATCCATGTATATAAAGTGGATCCAACAGTTGTATCCATCCATATATAGTGTAGGCCCACAGTCGTATCCATATATAAAATGAATTTAACAGTCAAATTTAACAGTTGTATCCATCTTTTCATAGTGTAAGTCCACCGTTTTAGCCATATAATATGGCAGATGCATCAATTGTATCCTTCAACATATAGTGTAACCCCACAATTGTATCCGTCCTTTTATAGTGTAAGTCCACAGTTTCATCCATATAATATGGCAGATGCATCAATTGTATCCTTACACATATAGTGTAACTCCACAGTTGTATCCGTCCTTTTATAGTGTAAGTCCACAGTTTTACCCATATAATATGGCAGATGCATCAATTGTATACTTAAACATATAGTGTAACTCCACAGTTGTATCCGTCCTTTCATAGTGTAAGTCCACAGTTTTAGCCATATAATATGGCGGATGCATCAATTGTATCCTTAAACATATAGTGTAACCCCACAGTTGTATCCGTCCTTTCATAGTGTAAGTCCACCGTTTTAGCCATATAATATGGCAGATGCATCAATTGTATCCTTACACATATAGTGTAACTCCACAGTTGTATCCGTCTTTTCATAGTGTAAGTCCACAGTTTTAGCGGCGGATGCATCAATTGTATCCTTAAACATATAGTGTAACTCCACAGTTGTATCCGTCCTTTCATAGTGTAAGTCCACAGTTTTAGCCATATAATATGGCAGATGCATCAATTGTATCCTTAAACATATAGTGTAACTCCACAGTTGTATCCGTCTTTTCATAGTGTAAGTCCACCGTTTCATCCATATAATATGGCAGATGCATCAATTGTATCCTTACACATAGTGTAACTCCACAGTTGTATCCGTCTTTTCATAGTGTAAGTCCACAGTTTCATCCAGATGCATCAATTGTATCCTTACACATATAGTGTAACTCCACAGTTGTATCCGTCCTTTTATAGTGTAAGTCCACAGTTTTAGCCATATTATATGGCAGATGCATCAATTGTATCCTTAAACATATAGTGTAACTCCACCGTTGTATCCGTCCTTTCATAGTGTAAGTCCACAGTTTTAGCCATATAATATAGCGGATGCATCAATTGTATCCTTAAACATATAGTGTAACTCCACCGTTGTATCCGTCCTTTCATAGTGTAAGTCCACCGTTTCATCCATATAATATAGCGGATGCATAAATTGTATCCTTAAACATAAAGTGTAACTCCACAGTTGTATCCGTCTTTTCATAGTGTAAGTCCACAGTTTCATCCAGATGCATCAATTGTATCCTTACACATATAGTGTAACTCCACAGTTGTATCCGTCCTTTTATAGTGTAAGTCCACAGTTTTAGCCATATTATATGGCAGATGCATCAATTATATCCTTACACATATAGTTTAACTCCACAGTTGTATCCGTCCTTTTATAGTGTAAGTCCACAGTTTTACCCATATAATATGGCAGATGCATCAATTGTATACTTAAACATATAGTGTAACTCCACAGTTGTATCCGTCCTTTCATAGTGTAAGTCCACAGTTTTAGCCATATAATATGGCGGATGCATCAATTGTATCCTTACACATATAGTGTAACTCCACAGTTGTATCCGTCTTTTCATAGTGTAAGTCCACAGTTTTAGCGGCGGATGCATCAATTGTATCCTTAAACATATAGTGTAACCCCACAGTTGTATCCGTCCTTTCATAGTGTAAGTCCACCGTTTTAGCCATATAATATGGCAGATGCATCAATTGTATCCTTACACATATAGTGTAACTCCACAGTTGTATCCGTCTTTTCATAGTGTAAGTCCACAGTTTTAGCGGCGGATGCATCAATTGTATCCTTAAACATATAGTGTAACTCCACAGTTGTATCCGTCCTTTCATAGTGTAAGTCCACAGTTTTAGCCATATAATATGGCAGATGCATCAATTGTATCCTTAAACATATAGTGTAACTCCACAGTTGTATCCGTCTTTTCATAGTGTAAGTCCACCGTTTCATCCATATAATATGGCAGATGCATCAATTGTATCCTTACACATAGTGTAACTCCACAGTTGTATCCGTCTTTTCATAGTGTAAGTCCACAGTTTTAGCGGCGGATGCATCAATTGTATCCTTAAACATATAGTGTAACTCCACAGTTGTATCCGTCCTTTTATAGTGTAAGTCCACAGTTTTAGCCATATAATATAGCGGATGCATCAATTGTATCCTTAAACATATAGTGTAACTCCACCGTTGTATCCGTCCTTTCATAGTGTAAGTCCACCGTTTCATCCATATAATATAGCGGATGCATAAATTGTATCCTTAAACATAAAGTGTAACTCCACAGTTGTATCCGTCTTTTCATAGTGTAAGTCCACAGTTTCATCCAGATGCATCAATTGTATCCTTACACATATAGTGTAACTCCACAGTTGTATCCGTCCTTTTATAGTGTAAGTCCACAGTTTTAGCCATATTATATGGCAGATGCATCAATTATATCCTTACACATATAGTTTAACTCCACAGTTGTATCCGTCCTTTTATAGTGTAAGTCCACAGTTTTAGCCATATTATATGGCAGATGCATCAATTATATCCTTACACATATAGTTTAACTCCACAGTTGTATCCGTCCTTTCATAGTGTAAGTCCACAGTTTTAGCCATATAATATGGCAGATGCATCAATTGTATCCTTAAACATATAGTGTAACTCCACAGTTGTATCCGTCCTTTCGTATTGTAAGTCCACAGTTTTAGCCATATAATATAGCGGATGCATAAATTGTATCCTTAAACATAAAGTGTAACCCCGCAGTTGTATCCGTCCTTTCATAGTGTAAGTCCACAGTTTCATCCAGATGCATCAATTGTATCCTTACACATATAGTGTAACTCCACAGTTGTATCCGTCCTTTTATAGTGTAAGTCCACAGTTTTAGCCATATTATATGGCAGATGCATCAATTGTATCCTTAAACATATAGTGTAACTCCACAGTTGTATCCGTCTTTTCGTAGTGTAAGTCCACAGTTTTAGCCATATAATATAGCGGATGCATCAATTGTATCCTTAAACATATAGTGTAACTCCACAGTTGTATCCGTCCTTTTATAGCGTAAGTCCACAGTTTTAGCCATATAATATGGCAGATGCATCAATTGTATAATTAAACATATAGTGTAACTCCACAGTTGTATCCGTCCTTTTATAGTGTAAGTCCACAGTTTTAGCCATATAATATGGCAGATGCATCAATTGGATACTTAAACATATAGTGTAACCCCACAGTTGTATCCGTCCTTTCATAGTGTAAGTCCACCGTTTCATCCATATAATATGGCAGATGCATCAATTGTATCCTTACACATATAGTGTAACTCCACAGTTGTATCCGTCTTTTCATAGTGTAAGTCCACAGTTTTAGCCATATAATATAGCGGATGCATCAATTGTATCCTTAAACATATAGTGTAACTCCACAGTTGTATCCGTCCTTTCATAGTGTAAGTCCACAGTTTTAGCGGCGGATGCATCAATTGTATCCTTAAACATATAGTGTTACTCCACAGTTGTATCTGTCCTTTTATAGTGTAAGTCTACCGTTTTAGCCCTATAATATGGCAGATGCATCAATTGTATCCTTAAACATATAGTGTTACTCCACAGTTGTATCCGTCCTTTTATAGTGTAAGTCCACAGTTTTAGCCATATATTGCGGCGGATGCATCAATTGTATCCTTAAACATATAGTGTAACTCCACAGTATCAATCCATAAAAATCAGGTGTGGAAATGACCTAATTTTCTCAAATGACGTCCCCCCCCAAACTTCATATTTGTAATTTGATTACTCACAAAATACTAAGATTACGATGCCATTTTTTATAAAAGAATGTATATTGTATATAATACTCTTACTGTGCCAGAGCGCTGACAGAAGCTTCATTATCTTCTGTGGTCCGGTAATAAGGTCCCTGACTGGAAAAGAGGAATCCTCGAACCAGGCCTTTGCTAAAGCCGGCGTGCAAAACGACGCTCTCTCCCCCGACGGGGGCGCTAGTGTACTCGATCCCGTCCGCAGCGTACTGCAGGATCGCGTAAGAAGAAGAGCCCACCGATGCGATGGCCAGTTGGAACGTGTTTCTCTGCAGAGACAAGAAAAAGAAGAATGTATTTTGGGAACAGTACGTTAAATCGTTTTCAGTTTCGGCGTTTTTGCGGAAGTAATTTTCATCAAACGATGAGATAAGGACTGAGATAAGGAACTAGTCATTTCAGAGAGTCTGAGACAGGCTGTTGCACTCTTTTCCTGCTTCCAAAAGAATGTACAATGCGCATGGCTAAAGGAGAGTAACATCATCAAGATGTCTGTTAAAGGCACAGCATGTTTAAGAGCAGAGTAATCAGCACAGTAGGCAAGAGTATGGTAAATAAAAAATATTTCTGGATAAGATAGTATTGAATTTTTTTGCATATGAAATAAAAAATATTGATAATAGAATAAGAATTGTCAGTAAACTGTCATGGTTGCCATGGGGCCAGCTGCGGCTCATTGACAGATTGGCTTTGCGTCTTTTTAAGATCAAAGCTCTCATTTTTCTTTGGTGAGTCCGTCAACAAACCTCTGCCCCACAAAACGTGAGTTCTGACTCGGTCTTGTTTTCCTATTGGTACTTCCTGTCCGGTATTGTTCCCGTTTATTTTGTCCTGTTAAATATCGATTTCCAGTTTCGTTCCCGTCTAGTTTGTCCTGTTTATTTTCGATATTCTGTTTCATTAACTATCCTGTCTCTAACGTCCCGTATCGACCCCATCTGTCCGATATCGATCTCGTCGGCCTCTGGCTTCCTATCGTTTCAAGCCAGACTGCTGCCTTATGTGCATGACTCCCCATTTCCCGTAAAGTGAAAGGCTTGTGTGAGACGTCACGCGTTTGGGTCCTGATCCTGTTTCGGTTCTTGACAGTAGAGGTATTACAAATAACTATAAATACATTATTGAAGACAGATATTTATTTATATTTCATCTTCAGAAACACATTTCTGTGTACCTGATGTGAAGTTTAGTCTACTCTAAATAACTGACATTCTGTATTCTGTTTTTGTTTGTTTGACACATTGCACCACTTGCACCGCAACTTAGACCTGCTTTTAGTGCAGGTTTTGATGTTTACGTGTAAAACACATAGTGTCCTGTCTGTTTCCTGTTGTCAACCTCAGTGAATACTAGGAAAGCCTTTTTCAACCCTGACTCCCACCTGTGCCTTTTTTGCTCCAGTCTGTCTCCGGCTACGACCCGTTTTGCTCCAAACCACGTCTGTTCTCCCATACCGGCTTACGACCTCTTTTGTCCCCGACTACATCTATTCTCCCGTTCCGGATTACGACCTCTTTTTGTCCCCGACTACGTCTACTCTCCCGTTCTGGCTACCGACCCGGTTTGTACCTGAGAACTATGCCACTTACACCACAACTTAGACCTGATTTTACCTGATCTTAGGCCTAATCTACAGCCAGCCACCAAACAAAGGTTTAAGGAAAGCCTTTTTCAACCCTGACTCCCACCTGTCCCTTTTTTGCTCCCGTCTGTCTCCGGCTACGACCCGTTTTGCTCCTAACCACGTCTGTTCTCCCGTCCCGGCTTACGACCTCTTTTGTCACCAACTACATCTATTCTCCTGTTCTGGATTACGACCTCTTTTTGTCCCCGACTACGTCTACTCTCCCGTTCTGGCTACCGACCCGGTTTGTACCTGAGAACTATGCCACTTGCACCACAACTTAGACCTGATTTTACCTGATCTTAGGTCTAATCTACAGCCAGCCACCAAACAAAGGTTTAAGGAAAGCCTTTTTCAACCCTGACTCCCACCTGTCCTTTTTTTGCTCCCGTCTGTCTCCGGCTACGACCCGTTTTGCTCCAAACCACGTCTGTTCTCCCGTCCCGGCTTACGACCTCTTTTGTCCCCGACTGCATCTATTCTCCCGTCCCGGATTACGACCTCTTTTTGTCCCTGACTACATCTACTCTCCCGTTCTGGCTTACGACTCACTTTCGACCCCGACCACGTCTTGCTCTCCCAGTCCTGGCTACCGACCGGGTTTGTACCTGATATTTTTGAACTATGCCACTTGCACCCCAACTTAGACCTGCTTTTAGTGCAGGTTTTGATGTTTACGTGTAAAACACATAGTGTCCTGTCTGTTTCCTGTTGTCAACCTCAGTGAATACTAGGAAAGCCTTTTTCAACCCTGACTCCCACCTGTGCCTTTTTTGCTCCAGTCTGTCTCCGGCTACGACCCGTTTTGCTCCAAACCACGTCTGTTCTCCCATACCGGCTTACGACCTCTTTTGTCCCCGACTACATCTACTCTCCTGTTCTGGCTTACGACTCGCTTTTCGACCCCGACCACGTCTTGCTCTCCCAGTCCTGGCTACCGACCCGGTTTGTACCTGAGAATTTTAAACTATGCCACTTGCACCACAACTTAGACCTTATCTACAGCCAGCCACCAAACAAAGTTTTAAGCATTTTAAACTCCACTTTAAAGTCTGTATTTTCCTACTTTCTTATCGCCGCCATCTTGGGCGTGGTCCTTCGGGGCGACGTTCACCCAGGTGACGACCACCACGTGGGTGGGGTTCACTTCCTGGTCGTCCGGAAAAGCCCGATTGATGTGCCGGGCGGCCCGAGTCAGCACGTCCGGGTTTTCGTCCTCCCGGAAAAAAACTTTTCCCACCCCGTCTCCCGTGTCCAGGTCTCCGTGCAGGGCGGCCATCATCCCGAAGGGGGCGGGCATTTTTCCCAGGTAGGTGGACTCGCTCTTGGGCTGGGCCGTGGCCACGAAGCCGTTCGTGTTGACCTGGAACAAAAACGGGACACGTGATAAAACTGAGAAGCGCTTTGTTCATGGAAACTGGGGCGGACACGTGGAAAATAATGGGGGTCCCACGTGCCCTCCACCCCACACACACTTTGATGTGGACCCCAGACTCATTAGGCTAATGATGCCTAGCGCCGATGAACACAGGATGCATTGGGACGAAAACACACTCAGACAACGTATAATTATATGTAGAGCTTAAAACCTTATATTCCGTCTTTTTTTTTTTTAAACGTCAGGACCAGAGACAGGACCCATTCGCGTAACGTTTCTCACAGTTTTATTGGGAAGAAGGAAAAGGAGTGTACACACGATCCGGAGTAGTTTGCTCAGACGCGGAAGTGGGACTTCTTTGGCAAGCGATGGCGGTGTCGGGAACAGAAAAAGTCGAAAGCCAGGAGAGGAGAATAGACGTGGTCGAGAACAAAAACGGGTCGTAGTTCGGGACGGGAGAGCAGACTTGGTCGAGATCAAAACAGGTCGTAACGGGTGACAAAATAGGAGCAGGCGAAAAAGGCCGCAAAAAAAACTGAGATTTGCAGACGGACCGACAAAAGGGGACTGGCAGGGCAGAGTTTAAATACTGACAGGGAGCCAATCTGTCAACAAGCTGCAGCTGGCGCCCACGGGCGGGGCCAATTGGGCTCAATGGCAATGGCATGACAGAAACATGATTTCCAAAAATGTAAATGTGGAACTTGAAAAACATGATTTTAAAAATGTTAGATCTGGACTAAATAGACGAAAATATCAAAATAAATAGTAATAATACATAGGGTCGGTTCGCTGTATCCCTTTGTCTTGGGCAACTACAGCCATCGCTCTCCAGACCAACATTTAAACATCATCAATCGCCCCTTAAAGGCACAGTGTTTAAGAGTATTGACATGAAATGACATCTGCATTTCTATAGCGCTTTTCAAGTCAATGACTTCCCAAAGCGCTTTACAATGTGCTCCACATTTCCCAATAGCGGCCTTGCAGTAAGGCGCTAACCTGCTTATTGGGGGTATTAGGGGTACAGTGTCTTACCCAAGGACACTTCGACATCTAACACGGACGAGCCGGGATTCGAACTGGGATCCCTTGATCCCAAGACGAGCGCTCTACCTCCTGAGCTACTGCCGCCCTGACATCCGCATGGTAGTTTAATTGGGAAAAAAAATCACAGATGTTTCCATGGTTTGAGATTTGGTAATTATAAAGTAAACAGAAGTCAAACTAAATACTGTAAGTAAAAACATGTTCAAAAAACTTCAATGTAGGCCTTAAGAACACACGATGACAAAAATGTTGGCGCAGACCTTACAAAAAAGAAACAGAATTGATCCATATACACATTCTCAATTGTCACTTAAAGGCACAGCATGTTTAAGAGCAGGGAAATGTGCACAGTGTGTCCTATTTGAACTGTGAATATTTCACACATGTTACCGTTATTTGACATTTGTGGTAACAATATAAATAGAGGTGAAAATAAACCCGAAAATTCAAAAAAACACGATTGAACCTAATTAAATATGGACTTTAAAAATATAACTGAAAAAAAAAGAGATGAGCCTGCTTTGTGACGAAAAAAACGCTGGGACGCCCTCCCCCCATTTCCATTTCCTAATCGGGGGTGGGCGTCGAGTAGAAGAAGAGAGTTTCCTGTCTTTGGCCCCGTCAAAAGGCCCCCAGAGGACACCGGGTAATCGGGATTACAGGCGCTTCCTGGCTGGAACTGACGAAGACGCTGGGAAAAACGTTTTGGGGATTCTTCGAAGAACAGATTGAGAGGATTTGTGTTTCTTTTACGCTCAAAGAATTGAAAAAGACTTTATTCCATTTAAAAAAAAAATTACATTTTTTTGCAAATTTGGGCAGAGTTGTTTTGTTTTATTCCCATGTTTATTTTATTTTTATTTTGTATTTATTTTATGTTGATTTCGATTTTAGCTTCAGTTTATTCAAATTCAATTTTCTGGGTTTTAAAAATAGTTTTTAAGAATGAACTGTGAAAAAAATACAGAAATAATGCTAAGAGAATCTATCACAGATCAGAAACAATAGGAGCCTGGTAAAATAATAATAATAATAATACTAAAAAAATAATAATAAAATAAAGGGAAACATAAAACATGAAAATAAATCAAACTGTTTTTCACATACTCAAAAAAGCCCATCGTTTTAAATGATGTGTTTAATTGATCTTAACATTTTTTATTACAACTGTCAAAAAAATGTTTAAATTAAAGCCCACTAAATTATTTTTCATGCTACCTTCGATTAGGAAGATAGCTAGCTACAAAGCTAAAAAGGTAACCAGATAGCTATCCAGAATGTTTGCTAAATAGCTAAAAAGGTAGGAAAATAGCTAGCTACAAAGCTAAAAAGGCAACCAGATAGCTAGCCAGAGTGTTTGCTAAATAGCTAAAAAGGTAGGAAGATAGCTAGCTACAAAGCTAAAAAGGTAACCAGATAGCTAGCCAGATTGTTTGCTAAATATCTAAAAAGGTAGGAAGATAGCTAGCTACAAAGCTAAAAAGGCAACCAGATAGCTAGCCAGAATGTTTGCTAAATAGCTAAAAAGGTAGGAAGATAGCTAGCTACAAAGCTAAAAAGGCAACCAGATAGCTAGCCAGAATGTTTGCTAAATAGCTAAAAAGGTAGGAAAATAGCTAGCTACAAAGCTAAAAAGGTAACCAGATAGCTAGCCAGATTGTTTGCTAAATAGCTAAAAAGGTAGGAAGATAGCTAGCTACAAAGCTAAAAAAGGCAACCAGATAGCTAGCCAGATTGTTTGCTAAATAGCTAAAAAGGTAGGAAGATAGCTAGCTACAAAGCTAAAAAGGTAACCAGATAGCTAGCCAGATTGTTTGCTAAATAGCTAAAAAGGTAGGAAGATAGCTAGCTACAAAGCTAAAAAGGTAACCAGATAGCTAGCTAGATTGCTTGCTAAAAAGCCAAAAGGGTAGGAAGATAGCTGGCTACAAAGCTAAAAAGGTAACCAGATAGCTAGCCAGATTGTTTGCTGAATAGCTAAAAAGGTAGGAAGATAGCTAGCTACAAAGCTAAAAAGGCAACCAGATAGCTAGCCAGAATGTTTGCTAAATAGCTAAAAAGGTAGGAAAATAGCTAGCTACAAAGCTAAAAAGGTAACCAGATAGCTAGCCAGATTGTTTGCTAGATAGCTAAAAAAATAGGAAGATAGCTAGCTACAAAGCTAAAAAGGTAACCAGCTAGCTAGCTAGATTGCTTGCTAAAAAGCCAAAAGGGTAGGAAGATAGCTGGCTACAAAGCTAAAAAGGTAGCCAGATAGCTAGCTATATGGCTTGCTAAATAGCTAAAACGGTAGTCAGATCGAAAGCTATATCGCTTGCTAAATAGCTAAAAAGGTAGGAAGATAGCAAGCTACAAAGCTAAAAATGTAACCAGATAGCTAGCTAGATTGCTTACTAAAAAGCCAAAAGGGTAGGAAGATAGCTGGCTACAAAGCTAAAAAGGTAGCCAGATAGCTAGCTATATGACTTGCTAAATAGCTGAAACGGTAGTCAGATAGCTAGCTATATCGCTTGTTAAATAGCTAAAAAGGTAGGAAGATAGCTAGCTACAAAGCTAAAAAGGTAACCAGATAGCTAGCTAGATTGCTTGCTAAATAGCTAGAAAGGTAACTAGATCGCTAGCTATATCGTTTGCTTAATAGCTAAAAAGGTAGGGAGATAGCTAGCTACAAAGCTAAAAAGGTAACCAGATAGCTATCTATTTTGTTTGCTAAATAGCTAAAAAGGTAGGAAGATAGCTACCTACAAAGGTAAAAATGTAACCAGATAGCTAGCTAGATTGCTTGCTAAAAAGCCAAAAGGGTAGTCAGATCGCTGGCTATATCGCTTGCTAAATAGCTAAAAAGATAGGAAGATAGCTAGCTACAAAGCTAAAAAGGTATCAGAAAAATAGCTATATCGTTTGCTTAATAGCTAAAAAGGTAGGAAGATAGCTAGCTACTAAGCTAAAAAGGTAGCCAGATAGCTAGCTAACTGCGCATTTTTTGCTCATTTGCCTTTAAAACCCATTCATTATAATTTAGTTTGTTGTATTTCCTGTAAAATAAATCAACAAAAAATAATTAAATACATGTTTAATACATTCTATTCTTTTAAGGAGTTGCTTAAAAATTATAGCAATACTTGAATACATTTTTTTTGTCCATGAAGCCCGTGAACTAGAATTTTTTCATTTGAATTCTAAAATAACAGCTTATCATGTTATTACTATGTTATTACCAGGTTAATGGTTAAAAAATGGGTTAAATAGACTCGTTAATACAATACATTTGACTAGAAAATCACGATGACCAAGCTGTTTTCAAAAGAACTGCGCAGGCACTTCAACTGTCATTGGGGACCACCTTAGTGCCCGCGGGCACCACGTTGGAGACCTCTGTTTTATGACTCTTTTAAATGGATATTTTTTTGTTGACATTTTTTACAACAAAAGCAATAAAAATTTCATGACTTTCATTTCGAAATGTCGGAGTTTTTGTTAGTTTAGACACCAGTATTTATTTTTTTAAGGCTTGTAAAAATGTTGAGTTTTCCCCTTCAGGGCACAGACACAGACGTGACTTCATAGCATCTGTTGCGTAAACAATATCTTAACTGGGGATGACTCATATGTTTGTGTTGGGTAACGGAACATAAAAGGAAAGAAGAAAAGATTTATTCCTAGATGACGATCGTTAAAGCAGTCATTGTCATGTAACGGGAAAAATCCCCCTCGACGTCATTTTTTACGACTTAATGACATATGTGCCTTCCTCGTATTTCTTGATCATCACGAGCTCCGTTTCCATGGTTATCAGGTTTTTCTTCTTCTTCTCTTTTTAGCATCATTGCAAGCTTCGGGACGCATAGCCGTTAAATAAAGTACAAAAAAGTACTTATTTGAAAAGTCCGCGTACAAGATTCTGAACCGAGTGAAAAGAAGGAAATCATTGTGGGAGGTAATTCTGCCAGCGGTATATCGGCATTTTTATGATGCGGTGACACAAACCATTAAGAGAACGGCATTTGAGATGACGTGGACCAATAGCAAACAGGCATCTTATAGTCGTAACAGGAACAGGACAAAGTTTGAATTTTGTGTGTTTTCAAAAAGAAATAAAGCGTTTTTCAAAACTTTTGGCTGAAATTCCAAATTTTTGGGAATATAAAGACTCAATTGTTTCTCTAAAACAATGGTGGAGCTTTCATACATTTTTTGGACTTCAGCGTTTTTTTCCTGTGACATTTAAAAACTGTCCGGGAGAGAAAGGGAAGTGTCCTGTTTTATATTGTCATGTTTTTTGCATGGTCTTTCTTACATATTTTGTTCCGTTAGAATTAGTGTTCCGTCACATCTTGCGTTGTGTTACTTTCCTGTTTTTTTTTCTGTTCTGTTACACCTACGTCGGAACGTGTCCTTTATTGTCCCCCTTTCATGTTTTGTTGAGTTACAATGAGTGAGTTTTTCTGCATGTAGAACTGTTTCTAATAGTCTTCCTTTCATATTGTGTTCCGCTAGAGTTGGTTGGTGTTGGAATATTATTGAGTATGTTTTTCAAGGGCGAGTGTGTTTATGTTTTGTTAATTTAAATCTAGTGTTTCAACATATTCTGCATCGTCTCATTTCTTGTTTTGTTCAGCTGGAATTACATTGTGTTCCCACATACCCTGCATATTTCTTTCATGTTTTGTTCATTTAGTTCTAGCTAGTGTTTCAACATGCAGTCCATTCTGTGTTAGAGTTGCACTGATGTATTTGAAATGTGAAGATCCTCGTAATTTATGTTCTTTTTCTGTGCACAGATTTTTTCATGTTTTGTTCAGTGAGAGCTTGTTTGCGTTCAGAAATTTACCGCGTTTTCTCCTTTAATATTTTGTTCATTTAGATGTAGTTAGTCTTTCAGCATTATGCAGTTGTTCTTTCCACGTGTGTTCCCTGTGTTATCTTCCTTTTGTGTTTTGTCCTGTTACAACTACTTGGTATTCCAACATATCCCTCGTTGTTTTTTTCCTTTCATGTTGTGTTCAGTCAGAGCTGTTCCAATAAATTACATGTTATTTTCCTTTCTTGTTTTAGTTTGTCTTCCAACATAACCTGTGCTATCTTAGTTTCATGTTTTCTTGAGATTCATCGAGTTGGTGTTCCTGCATATCCTTTGTCTTTGGATTTTCATGTTTTGTTCAGTTACAGCTAGTTAGTGTTTCAACATTATGTAGTAAGGATGCATAGACTAGTGTTCCCTGGGCCCTCTTTCTTTCGAGTTTTGTCTTTTAACATATCTTATGTTGTCCCTCTTTAATGTTTTGTTCAGTTAGCTTGGTTGGTTTTCCAACATATATGATGGTGTCTTACTTTCTTGTTTTGTTCAATTAGAGTTAGTTTGTGTTCCTACACATCCCTCTTTGCATGTTTTGTTCCTTTATATGTAGTTTTCATTTTTAACATGTCCCTCATTGTCATTTATTTTCTTGTTTTGTCAGAGCTGGTTAGTGTTCCAACATATTCTGCGATGTGTCCTTTCTTGTTTTGTTGAGTTAGTTGGTGTCCCTACACATCGTGTGTCTTCCAATTTTAATGTTTAATTCAATTCGAGCTCGTTTGTGTTCCAAAATTTCCTGCGATTTCTCTTTAATATTTTGTTCATTTAGATGTAGTTAGTTGTTCAACATTATGTGATTGTTCTTTCCGCATGTGTTTCCTGTGTAAGTTTTCTTTTGTGTTTTGTCCTGTTACAACTACTTCGTATTCCAACATTTCGCTCATTGTTTTTCTTTCATGTTGTGTTAAGTCAAAGCTGTTTCAACATATTTCATGTTGTTTTCCTTTCTTGCTTTAGTTTGTCTTCCAACATAACCTGTGGCATCGTAGTTCCATGTTTTGTTGAGTTACAGCGAGTTGGTGTTCCTGCATATCCTTCGTCTTTGGATTTTCATGTTTTCTTCAGTTACAGCTAGTTAGTGTTTCAACATTATGTAGTAAGGATGCATAGTCTAGTCTAGTGTTCCCTGGGCCCTCTTTCGAGTTTTGTATTTTAACATATAATATGTTGTTCCCCTTTAATGTTTTGTTCGGTTAGGCCAAGTTGGTATTCCAACATATATGATGGTGTCTTACTTTTTTGTTTTGTTCAATTAGAGTTAGTTTTTGTTCCTACCTATCCCTCTTTGCATGTTTTGTTCCTTTAGATGTAGTTTAACATGTCCCTCATTGTCATTTAATTTCTTGTTTTGTTCAGTCAGAGCCAGTTAGTATTCTAACATATTCTGCGATGTGTCCTTTCTTGTTTTGTTGAGTTAGTTGGTGTCCCTACACATCGTGTGTCTTCCAATTTTAATGTTTGGTTGAGTTAGAGCTGGTTTGTGTTCCAAAATTTCCTGCGATTTCTCTTTAATATTTTGTTCATTTAGATGTAGTTAGTTGTTCAACATTATGTGATTGTTCTTTCCGCAGGTGTTTCCTGTGTAAGTTTCCTTTTGTGTTTTGTCCTGTTACAACTACTTGGTATTCCAACATTTCGCTCATTGTTTTTTCTTTCATGTTGTGTTAAGTCAAAGCTCTTTCAACATATTTCATGTTGTTTTCCTTTCTTGTTTTAGTTTGTCTTCCAACATAACCTGTGGAATCTTAGTTTCATGTTTTGTTCAGTTACAGCTAGTTAGTGTTTCAACATTATGTAGCAAGGATGCATAGTCTAGTGTTCCCTGGGCCCTCTTTCATTCGAGTTTTGTATTTTAACATATAATATGTTGTTCCCCTTTAATGTTTTGTTCAGTTAGGCCTAGTTGGTATTCCAACATATTTGATGGTGTCTTACTTTCTTGTTTTGTTCACTTAGAGTTAGTTTGTGTTCCTACCTATCCCTCTTAGCATGTTTTGTTCCTTTAGATGTAGTTCAACATGTCCCTCATTGTCATTTAATTTCTTGTTTTGTTCAGTCAGAGCCGGTTAGTATTCCAACATATTTCGCGATGTGTCCTTTCTTGTTTTGTTGAGTTAGTTGGTGTCCCTACACATCGTTTGTCTTCCAATTTTAATGTTTGGTTCAGTTATTGCTGGTCAGTTTTTCAACATTTGGTAGCAGGGATGTGTTAGAGTAACTTACATAACTTTGAATTTCGAAGATCTAATAAATGTCCTTGTTCTGTTCCTGAACGCAATGGGATACTGATTCGTTTTTGCTGCAAAAGAATCTCATTTTGCGTCTCCATTTAGGGAAAAGGCTTCTCCTGACATGCTGGATCATGACAGGAAAGAGCAGGAAAGCAACGTTTTGGGTCAACGCTCGAACTTTGAGCCAAGGGTCAACAGGAAAGTGATAACCTCAAGCTGCAAGAATGCGAGGTGCATTCCAAAAGTTTCGCGTTATCTCGCGATAGGCCACCCAAGCGTGCGTCATGACGCAAGAAGCACCACCAAATACTGGAAAGGATACTCACAAAAATACTCTGAAACGTCCCGTCATAAAACAAGACGGGCTTTTGCAGTTCAAGAGTGCCCGTGACGTCATCACCGGGGTCCAGTTCTTGGTCTCCGGCGTTTGGTCCGAACGGGAAAAAGTCTCGTGGTGTTAAAGTTTGCGCCGAGACCAAAATGGCCATTAAAGAAGCGCAGAAGAGCCCCCAGCAAGCCATGCTCGTAGATCGTCGAGCGTCTTCTGGTTCTGGTTCAGGCTCGGGTCCTGCTCGATGAGGTCGCGGTCGAGGGAAAAGTTTGGGTAGAGTTTGAAGGACTTGGAGGCGGAGTTAAGGTGGATGGAGGAGGGGAGGACGCACGGGGGTCTTTGAGCAGATACCAGAAAAGGAAGTGAGAAGGGGGACACTTTTTTTCGACATTGCCACGGAAAAAAAAGAAAAAAAGCAAAGAAAACCACAATCACCCATCCAGAACTCCAATTCAGCTAAAAGCGGGGATCTCAAACTCGCAGCCTGGGGGCCAGTTGCGGCCCCTGGGATGATAGCAGGATTGGGTAGGGTTACTTTAACTGGATTACTTTCAATGACTTTTGGATGACTCCAATACCAAATATGCTAATAAAAGACAAAATAATCTAAATATGAATAAATTGATGACTCACAACACGTGGTAAGCTTTCTCTCCTGGCTTTGATCTCTTTGATCTCCGGCAAAACGAACATAATATGCGACAGAAACAAAATGGAAATAAATCCATACAGTTCACCAACATCATTTTTGCCGTTCCGTGTATTCCGTTACTCCCCCAGCCTGCACAAAATTGAGTCATTTTATTCATATTTAGTTTCTTTTGTCTTTTATTAGCATATTTGGTATTGGAGTAATCCAAAAGTAATCCAATTAAAGTAACCCTACGCAACCCTGGCCCCTAAGATGATAGTTTGTAACCGCCAGCTTAAATTAAAAAAATATTTGAAAGCCCCAGTGTGTAATATTTGACCACTGGATGGCACTGTTGTCTGACGAGAACAAAAACCAATACCACAGAGAACACAGCGTAGCAGCAAGATCCCAGACAAACCTGGCGTCGACCCGCTATGTAAAAGAAATACAAATTTCTCCAACTACGATTTTTTTTTTTTACAATAATGAACATTGGTATGATAGTTCATGTATTTTTGCTTAGTATTTTTTCCTGAATGAAAGTTTTTTTGTGCCGCTGGGAGGCTGTCGGGACCAGAGCAGAAACAGGACCCACTCGCGTAACGTTTACCACAAGTTTTATTGAGGAAGGGCTGTGCCCACCATCCGGTGTTCGCCCTCGTACTCGGCTTGTGATCCAAACACGGAAGTGATGGCGGTGTCAGAGGCGGAAAACTGGTCGGTAGCCGGGACTGGGAGAGCAAGATGTGGTCAGGGTCGGAAGCGAGTCGTAAGCCGGGACGGGAGAGCAGACGTGGTTGGGATCAAAAACTGATCGTAATTCGGGACGGGAGAGCAGACACGGTCGAGATCAAAACAGTTTGTAGCGGGAGACAAACCGGAGCAAAAAACTGGACAGGTGTGAGTCAAGGTCGTAAAAAGGCCTGCCTTGAAAAAACAGAGGTTCACAGACGGACCGACAAATGGGGATTGACAGGACAGGGTTTAAATGGTGGGGAAGCCAATCTGTCAACAAGCTGCAGCCGGTTCCACAAAGTCGGGGCCAATTGGGCGCCATGGCAACTGTGACAGAGGCACTAAATATTGTAAACTGTCCCTTTAAGCGCAGCCCACGTGAATTGTGGATTCATTTTACTGACTGTTTGGTTTTTATATTAATTCCAAATGTTTATTAATATTTAGATTTGATATCAAAAAAGTTGGGTAGCACGGCGGCGCAGTGGTTAGCGCGTGTGCACAGTTCTAAGGTCTTGGGAACCTCCTGTGTGGGTTCAAATCCAGCTACCGGACTTCCTGTGCGGAGTTTGTATGTTCTCCCCGTGCTTGCGTGGGTTTACGCCGGGCCCTCCGGTTTCCTCCCACATCCCAAAGACATGCCTTTCAGGGTGTCCCCTGCCCACTGCCCAATGATTGCTGGGATGGGCTCCAGCACCCTCGCGACCCTACTGAGGATACAATTGCTGAATCCCGGTGCAATAGTGAACATCAATCATCACATAGGCTTCTGAGACAAAAGTGTATATTTATTTCATTTATTGTGAAAGAAATTCATGTATCTGAGTTTTATTTGTTAGACCCTTATTTTGAAAACGTCTATCAAAGAAAAAGTCTCTGGAAACATGTGAATTCATGTATGAAAATCCTTTTTTTTTACCCCCAAATAATACAACAAGATCATATTCGGAAATAATGATTATTTAGCACAGGATTTTTTTGCCTACTTTACAGATTTCCCTGCTCTTAAACATGCTGCTCCTTTAAGAGACAACTCGATGATGTCACTGTTTTTCCTTTTTAAAAAAATAAAACATGACCGTCAATACACATTTCAAACATGAAATAAATACTTGGAAAATAATCTTTCTTAACTGTTTTCTAGACATACAGCAGCTAGACTCGGCTTGACTGATGCCAGCTGTCAAGTATGCATTCTTTAAAACAAAACAGGCCTCATTTGCTTTGTTTTAAATAACTGAGCCAGCTGCATCCACATTGCGTTTCTGTGCAGTACACCAAATTGAGCCTTAAAGTCAAGAAACGCTTTCGTCGGGTTTTGTCGAGGGAAGCCGATTCCATAAATGTAGACAAAGAATAAGGTTATAGAAAAATCATGTATTTACAAAAAAGGGATCGGCATCTTTACAGAAACAAAACAAGGATCTTCAGAATTCCAAGGCATGAAAGTTACTCTAACGCAAGCTCCATAATGCTTCTCCGCCACATCATATTGAAACAAGAACTAGGTGTAAATTAACAAAACATTAAAACAAAAAAAAGACACCGGAATATGGCGAAATGCAACCAGCTCTAACTAAACAAAACACGAAAGGTAAGGGACGCGGGGGAAATACGAACTTATGTTCCGACACCAACTAGCTCTAAGAGAACAAAATATGAAAGGAAGACAACAGAATGAGAGTGCCATAACAACAAAGCCATGAAATAGTATGTAGTCACGCAAAATAGCTGAAATTGAAAGAAACATGACAGAAAGACAACACTGAGTATGTTAGGACACTAACAAGCTCTAACTGAACAAAATGTGAAAGGAGAAGACACAGAAAACACTCACTGGTGTCTAGGCTGTAGCCACACCGACTGTATCTGGAAAAAAACATGAAAGTAGGAGAACACTGTATGTTGGAATCTTAACTTCTTTTAACTGAACAAAACATGAAAGCGAGGACGCGTGAAAAACAACTGGGTGGGTGGGCGCTTATATCCCTCAACCACTAGAGTTGTAGGGGCACCATTTCCTGTGGTGTGTCTTGGGCAAATACATCATGTTCCAATGCCATCAGGTTCAAAAGAAACAAAACATGAAAGAGAAATGAAAGAACCATTCCCACACTGGAGGGAACAATGACAACAATGAACAAAACATTGAAGTAAGACAATGCCAAGTATGTTAGGACACTAACAAGCTCTAACTGAACAAAATGTGAAAGGAGAAGACACAGAAAACACTCACTGGTGTCTAGGCTGTAGCCACACCGACTGGAGTTCTGTAACTGGAAAAAACATGAAAGTAAAAGAACACTTTATGTTAGAATCTTAACTTTTCCTAACTGAACAAAACATGAAAGGGAGGACGCGTGGAAAACAACTGGGTTGGTGGGTCTTTTTATTCCTTAACCACTAGCGTCATAGGGGCACCATTTCCTGTGGTGTGTCTTGGGCAAATACATAATGTTCCAACGCCATCGGGTTCAAAAGGAACAAAACATGAAAGGGAATAGAAAGAACCATTCCTACACTAGAGGGAACAATGACAGCAGTGAACAAAACATTAAAGTAAGACAACGCCAAGTATGTTAGGACACTAACAAGCTCTAACTGAACAAAATGTGAAAGGAGAAGACACAGAAAACACTCACTGGTGTCTAGGCTGTAGCCACACCGACTGGAGTTCTGTAACTGGAAAAAACATGAAAGTAAGAGAACACTTTATGTTAGAATCTTAACTTTTCCTAACTGAACAAAACATGAAAGAAAGGACGCGTGGAAAACAACTGGGTGGGTGGGTCTTTTTATTCCTTAACTACTAGCGTCATAGGGGCACCATTTCCTGTGGTGTGTCTTGGGCAAATACATAATGTTCCAACGCAATCGGGTCCAAAACTAACAAAACATGAAAGAGAAATGAAAGAACCATTCCCACACTGGATGGAACAATGACAACAATGAACAAAACATTAAAGTAAGACATTGCCGAGTATGTTAGGACACTAACAAACTCTAACTGAAAAATGTGAAAGGAGGAAGACACAGAAATCACACTCACTGGTGTCTAGGCTGTAGCCACACCGACTAGAGTTCTGTAACTGGAAAAAACATGAAAATAAGAGAACACTGTATGTTGGGATCTTAACTTCTTCTAACTGAACAAAACATGAAAGCGAGGACGCATGGAAAACAACTGGGTGGGCGCTTATATCCCTCAACCACTAGAGTCGTAGGGGCACCATTTTCTGTGGTGTGTCTTGGGCAAGTACATAATGTTCCAACACTATCGGGCTCATAAGGAACAAAACATGAGAAAGAAATGAAAGAAACATTCCCACACTGGATGGAACAATGAGAACAGTGAATAAAACATTAAAGTAGGACAACACCAAGTATGTTAAGACTTTAACAAGCCCTGACTTCTCCTAACTGAACAAAACATGAAAACGAGGACGCGTGGATAAAACAACTCGGTGGGTGGGTCTTTTTATTCCTTAACCACACCAGCACCATTTCCTGTGGTGTGTCCTGGGCAAATACATAATGTTCCAACGCCATCGGGTTCAAAAGGAACAAAACATGAAAGAGAAATGAAAGAACCATTCCCACACTGGATGGAACAATGAGAACAGTGAAAAAAACATTAAAGTAGGACAACACCAAGTAAGTTAGGACACTAACAAGCTCTAACTGAACAAAATGTGAAAGGAGAAGACACAGAAAACACTCACTGGTGTCTAGGCTGTAGCCACACCGACTGGAGTTCTGTAACTGGAAAAAACATGAAAGTAAGAGAACACTGTATGTTGGAATCTTAACTTCTCCTAACTGAACAAAACATGAAAGAGAGGACGCGTGGATAAAACAACTGGGTGGGTGGGTCTTTTTATCCCTTAACCACTAGCACCATTTCCTGTGGTGTGTCCTGGGCAAATACATAATGTTCCAACGCCACCGGGTTCAAAAGGAACAAAATATGAAAGAGAAATGAAAGAACCATTCCCACACTGGATGGAACAATGACAACAATGAACAAAACATTGAAGTAAGACAATGCCAAGTATGTTAGGACACTAACAAGCTCTAACTAAACAAAATGTGAAAGGAGAAGACACAGAAAACACACTCAGTGGTGTCTATGCTGTAGCCACACCGACTGGAGTTGTGTAACTGGAAAAAACATGAAAGGAAGAGAACACTGTATGTTGGAATCTTAACTTCTTCTCACTGAACAAAACATGAAAGAGAGGACGCGTGGATAAAACAACTGGGTGGGTGGGTGCTTATATCCCTTTAACCACGAGCGTCATAGGGACACCATTTCTTGTGGTGTGTCTTGGGCAAATACATAATGTTCCAACGCGATCGGGTTCAAAAGGAACAAAATATGAAAGAGAAATGAAAGAACCATTCCCACACTGGATTGAACAATGACAACAATGAACAAAATATTGAAGTAAGACAATGCCAAGTATGTTAGGATACTAACAAGCTCTAACTGAACAAAATGTGAAAGGAGAAGACACAGAAAACACTCACTGGTGTCTAGGCTGTAGCCACACCGACTGGAGTTCTGTAACTGGAAAAAACATGAAAGTAAGAGAACACTGTATGTTGGAATCTTAACTTCTCCTAACTGAACAAAACATGAAAGAGAGGACGCGTGGATAAAACAACTGGGTGGGTGGGTCTTTTTATCCCTTAACCACTAGCACCATTTCCTGTGGTGTGTCCTGGGCAAATACATAATGTTCCAACGCCACCGGGTTCAAAAGGAACAAAATATGAAAGAGAAATGAAAGAACCATTCCCACACTGGATGGAACAATGACAACAATGAACAAAACATTGAAGTAAGACAATGCCAAGTATGTTAGGACACTAACAAGCTCTAACTAAACAAAATGTGAAAGGAGAAGACACAGAAAACACACTCAGTGGTGTCTATGCTGTAGCCACACCGACTGGAGTTGTGTAACTGGAAAAAACATGAAAGGAAGAGAACACTGTATGTTGGAATCTTAACTTCTTCTCACTGAACAAAACATGAAAGAGAGGACGCGTGGATAAAACAACTGGGTGGGTGGGTGCTTATATCCCTTTAACCACGAGCGTCATAGGGACACCATTTCTTGTGGTGTGTCTTGGGCAAATACATAATGTTCCAACGCGATCGGGTTCAAAAGGAACAAAATATGAAAGAGAAATGAAAGAACCATTCCCACACTGGATTGAACAATGACAACAATGAACAAAATATTGAAGTAAGACAATGCCAAGTATGTTAGGATACTAACAAGCTCTAACTGAACAAAATGTGAAAGGAGAAGACACAGAAAACACTCACTGGTGTCTAGGCTGTAGCCACACCGACTGGAGTTCTGTAACTGGAAAAAACATGAAAGTAAGAGAAGACTGTATGTTGGGATCTTAACTTGTTCTAACTGAACAAAACATGAAAACGAGGACGCTTGGATAAAACAACTAGGTGGGTGGGTCTTTTTATCCCTTAACCACTAGCACCATTTCCTGTGGTGTGTCCTGGGCAAATACATCATGTTCCAACGCCATCGAGTTCAAAAGGAACAAAACATGAAAGGGAAATGAAAGAACCATTCCCACACTGGATGGAACAATGACAACAGTGAACAAAACATTAAAATAAGAAAACGCCGAGTATGTTAAGACACTAACAAGCTCTAACTGAATAAAACATTAAAGTAGGCGATATGGATATATTCCCACACCTTCACAGAATAACGTCAATACCATAAAATAATGTTTTTAAATTCACCGTATTTGATTTCTTTATTTAGTATTCTTTTGTTTTCTAGGACTAAAATTAGGAATTTTCTGGGTCTTTAAAAATCTGAGAATAATATAAAACACTGCCATCTGCTGGCCATTTTGAGTAATACAACAAATTCTAAAACGTCCGACACAGCCTGCTAAAGATGATACAGGATGACGAGGAAATTACAATGGCCCCACCATTATCTGTGCAACTTGATTTAGAGTCTTCAGTACTTTTATTCAAAGGAAAAATGTTCAGGTTCCACCGAGATTTGAACTCGGATCGCTGGATTCAGAGTCCAGAGTGCTAACCATTACACCATGGAACCACTGGCAACCGCCC
Organism: Urocampus carinirostris; assembly: GCF_059441175.1. Classification (NCBI taxonomy): domain Eukaryota; kingdom Metazoa; phylum Chordata; class Actinopteri; order Syngnathiformes; family Syngnathidae; genus Urocampus; species Urocampus carinirostris. Next base: position 36,501,289 of record NC_142361.1, read on the forward strand.
GCCAGTGATAGATTTTCCCGGAAACTTCTAGAACAATTCGGATAGTGGAGTATATATATAAGTATTTATCTCATTATTCTGATAAAAAAAATAATTAAAAAAATTAAATCGTTAAAGGTAAAAATCACTTTTAACGTTTTGCTGTACTGCCATCTAGCGGTCGTTATTTTACCTTTCACGACGAATGACGTTACAGTGGGACCTCGGTTATCGCGGTTAATGGGGGGTAGAAGACAAAATAAACTAAATATGAATAAAATGACTCAATTTTGTGCAGGCTCGGGGAGTAACGAAACACATGGAACGGTAAAAATGATGTTGGCAAGCTGTTTGGATTTATTTTCATTTTGTTTCTGTCGCATTTTATGTTAGTTTCGCCGGAGATCAAAGCCAGGAGAGAAAGCTTACCACGTGTTGTGAGTCATCATTTGATTCATATTTAGTTTATTTTGTATTTTATTAGCATATTTGGTATTGGAGTTATCCAAAAGTAATTAAAAGTAATCCAGTTAAAGTAACCCTAGCCAACCCTGTATATAAATCATAAACTGTTCGTATTCGGTGGGAAGGCCTCCCACCACAGGGTTAAAGGTACAACCGGCGTGCGTCATGTGACGCGCGTAATGACGTCACCACCAAGGGGGCGTGTCCGCTTCTGAAGCGCTCCGGTGCGGCTTCCTCCATCCCCTTTCGCCCATCATGCGGGAATCGAACCCGGTTCCTCCATCTATTTGAGGCTGACGATGGGGGCTCCCCCGCAGGAGTCGTTCCCGCTGCCCACCCTGACGCCGGCCGTTCCCCCCTACGTGACGGTGGGCCTGACGGCGGTCTACAGCGCCGCTTACTCGCTTCTCTTCGTCTTCATCTACGCGCAATTGTGGCTTGTTCTGCGCTACCGGCACAAGCGCTTCAGCTACCAGACCGTCTTCCTCTTTCTGTGCCTGCTGTGGTCGGCCCTCCGCACGCTGCTTTTCTCTTTTTATTTCAATAACTTTGTGGCGGCCAACACGTTGGGACCCTTCGCCTTCTGGTTGCTCTACTGCTTCCCGGTCTGCTTGCAGTTCTTCACCCTCAGTCTCATGAACCTCTACGTGGCGCAGGTGAGTTGCTGGTGGATGCAAAAAGGTTTTTCCAAAACAGAAATATATAAAAAGGGAGCCTATCTGAAGCAATTGCTGCATTTCAGGTGGTGTTCAAGGCCAAGTCCAAATATGCACCAGAACTTCTGAGGTACAGGTAGGAGAAAAAAACTGAATTTTCTCAAACTGTTCTTAAAAAAAATGTCCTGATTTGGCCGTTTTCTTTCCCCCTCCGTCAGACTTCCTCTGTACCTGGTCTTCCTTCTGATGAGCGTTGTGTTTCTCTCGGTGAATTTGGTGTGCGCGGTTCTGGTGCGAAACTCGTGGGCCGAGGCCCGAATTTTGGTCCTGGTGCGGGTGGCCGTCAACGACAGTCTTTTCATCCTCTGCGCCGTCTCGCTCGCCGTTTGTCTCTACAAGATCGCCAAAATGTCCCTGGCCAACATCTACTTGGAATCCAAGGTGAAAACCAAAAAAGGATTTTATGACTATAAAGGAATCGGTATCGGATACTGTAAAGGAACAGAACAAGGATAATAACTAGGATCTTAGATTTAAAAGTCCGTAATGATACACCCCTGATACATAAATCCGAAGCACTAAGTAGATTTCAAAGAACAAAACCTGAAATAAAAATACGCAGGAAATGTTGAAACACTATCTAGCTCTAACTGAACAAAACATGAAACAAATATAATATAAAAAATATAACATAATATGTTGGATTACTAACGAGCTCGCATTGAATAAAATATAAAAGAAAGTCAATACGATATGGTGGAAAACCGATTGGTTATAAGTGAACAAAACATGAAAGGGGATCCCATAAACGGAGACAAAAAAACATTTAAAAAAGGGATTTTATGACTAAAAAGGAATCGGTATCGGATACTGTAAAGGAACAGAACAAGGATAATAACTAGGATCTTAGATTTAAAAGTCCGTAATGATACACCCCTGATACATAAATCCGAAGCACTAAGTAGATTTCAAAGAACAAAACCTGAAATAAAAATACGCAGGAAATGTTGAAACACTATCTAGCTCTAACTGAACAAAACATGAAACAAATATAATATAAAAAATATAACATAATATGTTGGATTACTAACGAGCTCGCATTGAATAAAATATAAAAGAAAGTCAATACGATATGGTGGAAAACCGATTGGTTATAAGTGAACAAAACATGAAAGGGGATCCCATAAACGGAGACAAAAAAACATTTAAAAAAGGGATTTTATGACTAAAAAGGAATCGGTATCGGATACTGTAAAGGAACAGAACAAGGATAATAACTAGGATCTTAGATTTAAAAGTCCGTAATGATACACCCCTGATACATAAATCCGAAGCACTAAGTAGATTTCAAAGAACAAAACCTGAAATAAAAAATACGCAGGAAATGTTGAAACACTAACTAGCTCTAACTGAACAAAACATGAAACATATATAATAGAAAAAATATGGTATAATAGGTTGGATTACCAACAAGCTCGCATTGAATAAAATATGAAAGAACGACAATATGATATGGTGGAAAACCTATTGTTTCTAACTGAACAAAACATGAAAAGGACCCCATAAACAGAGACAAAAAAAAAACGTTTTAAAAAAAGGATTTTATGACTATAAAGGAATCGGTATCGGATACTGTAAAGGAACAGAACAAGGATAATAGCTAGGATCTTAGATTTAAAAGTCCGTAATGATACATCCCTAATACATAAATCCGAAGCACTAAGTAGATTTCAAAGAACAAAACCTGAAATGAAAAGTACGCAGGAAATGTTGAAACACTAACTAGCGCTAACTGAACAAAACATGAAACAAATATAATATAAAAAATATAATATGTTGGATTACTAACGAGCTCGCATTGAATAAGATATGAAAGAAAGACAATATGATATGGTGGAAAACCGATTGGTTCTAACTGAACAAAACATGAAAGGGGACAACATAGAATGTGACGGAATACCAACTGGTTTTAACTGAATAAATCAAAAGAGTTAGAGGATGCAGGGAATATACCCATGCTTGGTTAGAACTACTAAATAATTTGCCTACGAGTCATACCTAATTGGTATAATGGCGGCGCCCTCTGTTGGCTGCGGCTGCATCGGCTCGCTACAACGGGTCAGGTGTATCGACATTTCGTTCTGTGTACATTGTTACAAAGAATGACAATACAAAGGAAATTATTATTATTATTATTATTACACTTACCAACTCTTACAGAACAATACACGGAAGAAAGCGTACACAAACAACATTGCTACACTGTAAAGACCAATAACGACAATGCTATGACGACAAGGCGCGCTAACTAGTTGAAACTGAAAAAACATGAAAGGAAACAAAAAAATTACATGTAGAACCACGAACTAGTGTTAACTGAACAAAACATGAAATAGAGAAGACAAAAGACTAGCTTGCACTGAACAAAACCTATTTTGGGATACAAACTTAATTTACCTGAAAAGAAAATCATGAAACCAAGAATAGACAGGGTAGCTCTCGCATTGGGATAGAGGAACAACATAATACTCACACACCAACTAACTATAATAACAAAACATGAAAGAAAACAAACAAAACAAAAATTCTAAACTCTACATAACATAGACATGACGGTGAGACCATGACATACAATGCAGAAACACTAACTAGCCCTAACAAATCACCAAAGTGGATATGTTGGAACACTAACTAGCGCTAACTGAACAAAACATGAAATAGAGAAGACAAAAGACTAGCTTGCACTGAACAAAATCTATTTTGGGATACAAACTTAATTTACCTAAAAAGAAAATCATGAAACCAAGAATAGACAGGGTAGCTCTCGCATTGGGATAGAAGAACAACATAATACTCACACACCAACTAACTATAATAACAAAACATGAAAGAAAACAAAAAAAAACATTTCTTAACTCTACATAACATAGACATGACGATGAGACCATGACATACAATGCAGAAACACTAATTAGCCCTAACAAATCACCAAAGTGGACAACACAGGATATGTAGAACCACGAACTAGTGTTAACTGAACAAAACATGAAATAGAGAAGAAAAAAGACTAGCTTGCACTGAACAAAATCTATTTTGGGATACAAACTTAATTTACCTGAAAAGAAAATCATGAAACCAAGACTAGACAGGGTAGCTCTCGCATTGGAATAGAAGAACAACATAATACTCACACAACAACTAGCTATAATAACAAAACATGAAAGAGGGAAAAAAAAATTCCAAACCCTACATAACATAGACATGACGATGAGACCATGACATACCATGCAGAAACACTAACTAGCCCTAACAAATCACCAAAGTGGACAACACAGGATATGTTGGAACACGAACTAGTGTTAACTGAACAAAACATGAAATAGAGAAGACAAAAGACTAGCTTGCACTGAACAAAATCTATTTTGGGATACAAACTTAATTTACCTGAAAAGAAAATCATGAAACCAAGAATAGACAGGGTAGCTCTTGCATTAGGATAGAAGAACAACATGATACTCACACACCAACTAGCTATAATAACAAAACATGAAAGAAAGAAAAAAACCTTTTCCAAACCCTACATAACATAGACATGACGATGAGACCATGACATACCATGCAGAAACACTAACTAACCCTAACAAATCACGAAAGTGGATATGTTGGAACACTAACTAGCGCTAACTGAACAAAACATGAAAATAAGATGAGACATTCCCTAACACGTTGATAAAACAGTAACGGGACCATGACGTGGAGACTACAAAATAGAAATCCCACATAAAGCACCAAAGCACGGAACGCGACCAAACAAAATGTAGAGAACGCGACCGTGCAGAAAGTAAAGAACATGAAAGTTTATGTCGGTGCAGGGTACGTCGGTGTGCCAGGTGAGCGCGATCGGAGCGGTGGTGATCCTGCTCTACACGTCCAGGGCTTGCTACAACCTGCTGGTCCTGGCACTGGCCAATAAGAACATCGACTCCTTCGATTACGATTGGTACAACGTTTCCGATCAGGTAGGACAAAAAAATAGTATTTGATTTTTGAAGGTGTGGTGGTACCATGAGTGATGTATGACTCGGAGGGGTGGGCTTTGAAAGTAAGCGATTGTAATAGGTTAAATGAGATGTTTGCCTGGTGTCAAACAGGCGGCCAGCGGGCCAGATCAGGCCCGCTAAGGGATTGAATCCGGCCCGCGAGACAACACTCAAAGAAGCGCAAGAGAAAAACGAGCTGCTGGTTGAAATATGTCAACTTGGTGTTGCGAAAGCCAGGTGCCTCGAACAAAGACACTGTACTTGTATTTCTTTTTCTCTCTCTCTCTCTCTCTCTCTCTCTCTCTCTCTCTCTCCCTCTCTCCGTCTCTTTCTTTTTCTCTCTCTGTGTCTTTTTAACTTCTTTTGCTCTAACTTCCTTTTTTCCCTTTTCTCTCTTTTGTCTTTCTCTCTTCCTACTTTTTGTGCTTTCTTTTCTCTTTTCTCTCCTTCTGTCTTTCTATTTCTTTCTTCCTCTCGCTTTCTTTTCCCCCTCTCCTGCGACTTTTTATCTTTTGTTTCTCACACTCTCTCCCTCTTTCTCTTTCTTTGTCCCGCCCTCTCTCTTCTTTTACCTCCCTCTTTCTCTTATTTCTTTATCTCTGTTTTTCTTTCTCTCTATTCTACTCGTCTGGCCCCCGACAGAATGTTTGTTCTATCGTGTGGCCCCCGAGTTAAAATGAGTTCGTCAAAACTCCTCTCTCGATCTTCCCCCTCGATCTTCTGAAGTTCTTCTCTCGACCCACGTCTCTCCGCCAGCTGGTGTGCCGGCTCCTCCCATGGGCGTGCCAGGAAAGCCCCCTCGCCTCGATGTCTGGACCCCATCATATCAGCCCTTGTCCCAGTTCCCGTTGTTTCTGTAAACATCATTCTTCACAAAGTTGCATTGACCTCGCCCCACAGCTCAGCCAGTGAATATCTTTTGCATTTAAATGTAATTTGTATTTGATCGTACAAAATCCTTTATAATGTATAAAATGTCAAATGTATAAAATCCTTTAATCCTTTATAGTCAAATGTATAAAATCCTTCACCGTAAATAAAAGACTTGTGTCAGATACGTCGCGCGTTTTGGTCCTGATCCTCTATCTCTCTCTCTTTCACTCTCTCTGTCTCTTTTTCTCTTTTTTTGATCCTTTTTGTCTCTTTCTCTATGTCTTTTTACCTTCTTTGCTCTCTTCGCTTTTTCCTTTACTCTCTTTCTCTCTCTCTTGCTTGCTTTCCCCTTCTGTCTTTCCTCTTTCTTTCTTTTTCACCTTCTCTCTCCTCTCCTCTTTTTCTCTTTGGATTTCATTATTTCTCTTTCTCTCCCCCTCTCTCACCATTTCTGTTTGTATCTCTTGTTTCTCACTCTCTCTATCTCTCTCTCTCTTTCACTCTCTGTCTCTTTTTCTCATTCTTTGTTCCTTTTTGTCTCTTTCTCTACGTCTTTTTACCTTCTTTGCTCTCTTCATTTTTTCCTTTACTCTCTCTCTCTCTCTCTCTCTCTCTCTTGCTTTCCCCTTCTGTCTTTCCCCTTTCTCTCTTTCTCACCTTCTCTCTTCTCTCCTCTATTTCTCTTTGGATTTCATTCTTTCTCTTTCTTTCCCCCTCTCTCTGTCTCTCTCTTTCTCACAGCTAGGACGCTGTGTTGTTCTTGACAATAGTACAAAGTATATATGGTTAAATCGACCGATAACTGAAAAAAAAACAGAATGTATTGGGAAGAAAAGTGAAAGTTCTTTTGTTTTAGGATGATTTGGATCTAGAAAATATTGTTTCTGACAACCGCTAGACAAAATCGAGTCATTTTTCCATATATTTTATCTTGCAGGCCGACTTACAGTCGACTCTGGGCGACACGGGCTACGTGGTTTTCGGGGTCATCCTCTTCGTGTGGGAGCTTCTGCCCACTTCGCTGGTCGTGTTTTTCTTCAGGGTCCGCCAGCCCAACCTGGACCGGGTGAGTTCCAACGACCGGTTTAAAAAAAAAAAGAAGAAGAAAGAAACTAAAACGGGTTCTGAATGGTTTTGCAGACCGGGTCGGGCCTCCCCGGCCACGTTTTCTCCTCCCGAGCGTATTTTTTCGATAATCCTCGCCGCTACGACAGCGACGATAACTTGGCCTGGAGCGTCATGCCGCAGAACATCCAAGCCAGGTATGAATCCTTTCCAAGTCAAGTCCCATTTTTTCACATTTATTCATATAGCCTTTAATCACAAAAAGGTCTCAAAGGACTGCACAGGATGGTAATCCCCCTTCCAGGATTGACCCGGGTGAATTACAATTAGCATTACTGTACACCACATGTGTCAAACGGGCGGCCCGCGGGCCAGATCAGGCCCGCTACGGGATTGAATCCGGCCCGCCAAATAACAATCAGAGAAGCGCAAGAGAAAAACAAGCTGCAGGTTGAAATATGTCCACTTGATGTTGCCAAAGCCAGGTTCCTCTCACAAAGACACTGTACTTGTATTTCTCTCTCTGTCTCTCTCTCTCTGTCTCTCTCTGTCTCTGTCTCTCTCTCACCCCTTTTCTCCCACTCTCTGTTCTTTCACTCCCCGGTTCTCCCTTTTTCTCTTCCATTGTTTGCTGCTTTTTGTCTCTTTCTCTCTCTGTCTTTTTAACTTCATTTGCTCTAACTTTTTTCTTCCTTTTCTCTCTTTTCTCTTTCTCTTTTCCTACCCTTTGCGCTTTCTTTTCTCTTTTCTCTCCTCCTGTCTTTCTATTTCTCTTTGGATTTCTTTCTTCCTCTACCCTTCTTTTCCCCCTCTCTCACGACTTTTTATCTTTTGTTTCTCACGCTCTCTCCCTCCCTCTTTTCTTTCTTTGTCTTGCCCTCTCTCCTTTTCCCTCCCTCTTTCTCTTATTTCTTTCTCTCTCTTGAATCTACTAGTCCGGCCCCCGACAGAACGTTTGTTCTATCGAGTGGCCCCCGAGGTAAAATGAGTTTGACACCCCTTGCTATACACAGAATAGTAAACACTAGGTAAGACGTTGAAGATGTCCGGGAAGTGCAGGACAGAAATGACGCCCCCAGCCTGTAAACTAGTCCAGAAAGTCTATGACGGTCTCTGCCAGCTGGTCCATGCAGGCGTTCACATGCTTCAGGTCAAACGCTTGTCCGCTGACTCAACCCAAATCGTCCTTCTCCTTCGTAGCACCACCAGGCAGGAAGTCGGAAAAAGACAGGACAATACAGAATATGAGGTGGGCATCGATCATAAGCTTTGGAACAGAAGTTTGTTTTAAGCCTCGATTTAAAAACTTCCGTTGAGGTTGCAGATCTTATCTCCAGAGGCAGGGCGTTCCATAACACCGGGGCCGGGATGGAGAACGCTCTCCGTGCAGGAACATAAGAGGATATCAAATCAGAGAGATAAGAGGGTGCAAGTCCATGCAAACATTTATATGTTAATAAGAGAACCTTAAAGTCACATCTTAAGTGGACTGGGAGCCAGTGCAAGTTGGCCAATACAGGAGTAACATGCTCAAACTTTTTGGTCTTAGTCCAAAGTCTAGCTGCCGCATTCTGAACCAGCTGCAAACTTTGAATGCTAGACCTCGGGAGACCAGAAAGCAATACATGACAGTAATCGAGCCGAGAAGTAATAAACGCATGAACTAAAACCTCTGCGGTAGAAAGCTATTCTAGTCATATTTTTCACGTGTAATGGAAACGACAGATTAGGATTAAATATAACACCTAGATTTTTGACCGAGTCACAATGGGTGATGTTACATTGGTCTAGGTTCAGGGTAGTGTTTGAAAACAACTCACGACAGTGAGCTGGACCAAGGTGTTTTTGCTTCTCCCTTTAGCATCGCTTCAAGTCTCGGGGACCCGTAGCTAAACATATTGCAGTTTTTACACGAGACATTGGGGGAAAAAAAATACAAAATATAAAAATAGCTTTAACAAGATTATTCCTGCTAACTCCCTCTTAGCATTGATTTTAGCATTAGCGTTAGCTCTGATGGGCATGTTATTGATGTATAGTGGGGAAAATGTAGCTTAGGGCTGAAAAACCATCGTACATCATAATTTGAAAATATCATATAGTGAGTAAAATGCCATAACGTGGGGCTGAAAAAACGTCCTAATGCATGTGGTAACGTTTTATATTATTATGATGCGGAAAATGCCTTAACGAGAGGCTCAAAAACATCTTATTCCACACCTTAAAGTGAAAACATCATAAGGCGGGTTGCCATATCCTGTGGGTCTACTCTTATTAAGTTACATATTCCTTACATGCAAATGACTCACCCGTGACTCCATTTCCCATAATTCCCACCTCCGGTAACAGGAAGTCATGTTTGTTTTTACATCTGTTTCTACTCCAGCCTGGTTGCCGATAGTTACGAGTGGGGTAGCCGTAGCAACAGCATCAGCACCTGCGTCGGGGGGGACGAGATTTATCGACTGCCGCCTCCTCCGGAAGAACTCGCCCACTACTGATACCGACTCCCTTTTACAGACTCCATTTTATTTCTTTTTTGCACAATGTTATTATCCATTTAAGCCACAGGTGTCAAACAGGCGGCACGCGGGCCAAATCAGGCCCGCTGAGGGATTGAATCCGGCCCACGAGACAACACTCAGAAAGCGCAAGAGAAAAACGAGCTGCAGGTTGAAATATGTCAACTTGATGTTGCCAAAGCCAGGTGCCTCGGACAAAGAGACTGTACTTGCATTTTGTTTTTTTTTCTCTCTCTCTTTTCCACCCCTTTGCTCCCACTCTCTGTCTCTTTCTCTCTCTGTGTCTCTCTTTTTCTCTTCCTTTGTTGCTCTTTGTCTCTTTCTCTCTCTGTGTCTTTTTAACTTGTTTAGCTCTAACTTCCTTTTTTCCTTTTCTCTTTCTCTCTTCGCGCTTTCGTTTCTCTTTTCTTTCCTTCTGTCTTTCAATTTCTCTTTGATTTCTTTCTTCCTCTCCCTTTCTTTTCCCCCTCTCTCACGACGTTTTATCTCTTTTGTTTCTCACGCTCTCTGCCTCTCTCTCTTTTTCTTTTTTTGTCCCCCCCTCTCTCCTTTTCCATCCCTCTTTCTCATATTCCTTTATCTCTCTTTTTTTTTCTCTTTAATATACCAGACCGGCCCCCGACAGAATGTTGGTTCTATCGTGTGGCCCCCGAGTTCAAATGAGTTTGACACCCCTGATTTAAGCACATTGGACTCCATTTCTTCTGGACAACAAACAGCGTCACTATGGAGCACATTTAAGAGGATTTGCACATTTGATGTACAAAAAGGGCACAAAAGTATTGCTCTTTTCAATAATCTTCCTATATGGTTAGTCGATTTTGTGATTATGCACTATATCCTAATGTACTGTATCTGTATTTATTTTGATACATTTTGTTCAAATAACCATGGAAGTTTAAATACAGTGTTTGTTCATGGCCAAATCAAGCACTTTTTAAGGACTTTCAAAGCCAATTTTCCAGTTTTTCCAGTACCGTTAGAAGAAGAAATCCAGTGCCCATCAAAAGAACAAGAACCTAAACCTTAGTTTCAAACCCTATCTCTAAAATTGCTTTAAAACCCTGACTTGTAGCCCCAAACCCTCCTAACCCTACACTTAACTCGAGCTGTAACTCTGGTACTAACCCTGTTTTAAACCATTACCCTAGCTCTAAATTTATTTTGGAACCCTACATTTAGCTTAGAACCCTAATAATATAGAGCTCAAACTCCTGTTCCAAGCCCTAAACCAACACTTAACCCTAGCTTTAACCCCATTTCCAACCGTAACCCATGCTCTCAACCCATTGTGGAACACCACTTTCAGTTTAGAATCTAAGTATAGGGCTCAAACACTAGTTCCAAGCCCTAAACCCACACTGAACCCTAGCTGTTACCTGAGCCCTAACCCTCTCTCCAACCGTAACCCATGCTCTCAACCCGTTGAGGAACACCACATTCAGTTTAGAACCCTAATAATATAGAGCTTAAACCCTAGTTCCAAGCCCTAAACCCACACTGAACCCTAGCTGTTACCCGAGCCCTAACCCTCTCTCCAACCGTAACCTATGCTCTCAACCCATTGTGGAACACCACATTCAGTTTAGAACCTAAACACGGAGCTAAAAGCCTAGTTCCTAGCTCTAAATTTATTTTGGAACCCTACATTTAGCTTAGAACTCTAATATAGAGCTCAAACTCCTGTTCCAAGCCCTAAACCAACACTTAACCCTAGCTTTAACCCTATTTCCAACCGTAACCCATGCTCTCAACCCATTGTGGAACACCACTTTCAGTTTAGAATCTAAGTATAGGGCTCAAACACTAGTTCCAAGCCCTAAACCCACACTGAACCCTAGCTGTTACCTGAGCCCTAACCCTCTCTCCAACCGTAACCCATGCTCTCAACCCGTTGAGGAACACCACATTCAGTTTAGAACCCTAATAATATAGAGCTTAAACCCTAGTTCCAAGCCCTAAACCCACACTGAACCCTAGCTGTTACCCGAGCCCTAACCCTCTCTCCAACCGTAACCTATGCTCTCAACCCATTGTGGAACACCACATTCAGTTTAGAACCTAAACACGGAGCTAAAAGCCTAGTTCCTAGCTCTAAATTTATTTTGGAACCCTACATTTAGCTTAGAACCCTAATAATATAGAGCTCAAACTCTAGTTCCAAGCCCTAAAACAACACTTAACCCTAGCCCTAACCCTATTTCCAACCGTAACCCATACTCTCAATTTTGTAACACCACATTCAGTTTAGAAACTAAATATGGAGCTCAAACCCTAATTCCTAACCCTAAACCTAACCCTGTTCTAAGTGAAACCCTAGCACCAACCTCGTTTCAGAACTCTAAATTCAGTTTAGTACACTAATAAGGAGCCTAAACCTTAGTTTCTAACCCTAGTTCCAATCCTATTTTGGAACCATAGACTAAGTTTAAAACGATTATTCGGAGCCCAAACCCTAGCTACTAAAACTAGCCCTACAACTAACTCTAGCTGTAACTCTGGCCCCTTAGTCTTAGGGCTAACGCTAGCTACAACTCTGCCCCAACCGTTACCCTAGCTCCAAACATATTTTCGAACCCTATATTTAGCTTATAACCCCAATATAGAGCTCAAACCTTAGTCCCTAACTCTAGACCTACACCTAAATCTAAATCTAGCTCTAAACCTAGCCCCGACACTATTTCAGAACCCTAAATTAAGCTTAATATACTAATAATGAGCCTAAACCTTAGTTTCAAACCCTAGCCCAATCCTATTTTGGAACCATAGAATACAATTAAACCGTTTATTTGAAGCCCAAACCCTAGCTACTAAAACTAGCCCTACAACTAACTCTAGCTGTAACTCTGGCCCTCACCAAACTCTCGTCCCTAACCCTAAACCCACACCTAACCCGAGCTGTTACCCTAGCCCTAACCCTGTTTCAAACCATAACCCTAGCTCTAAATTTATTTTGGAACCCTACATTCAGTTTAGAATCTAAATATGGAGCCCAAACCCTGGTTCCTAACCCTAGACCTAAATCTAGCTCCAACCCTAGCCCCGACACTATTTCAAAACCCTAATTTCAGTTTAGTATACTAAAAAGGAGCCTAAACCTTAGTTTCAAACCCTAGCCCCAATCCTATTTTGGAACCATAGTATAAGTTTAAAACGCTGATTTGAAGCCCAAACCCTAGCTATTAACCCTAGCCCTACAACTAACTCTAGCTGTAACTCTGACCCCAACAGTAACCCTAGCTCCAAACATATTTTGAACCCTATATTAAGTTTAGAACCCTAATATACAGCTAAAACTCTCGTTCCTAACCCTAAACCCACACCTAACCCGAACTGTTACCCTAGCCCAAACCCCGTTTCAAACCATAACCCTAGCCCTAAATTTATTTTGGAACCCTACATTAAGTTTAGAATCTAAATATGGAGCCCAAACCCTGGTTCCTAGACCTACACCTAAATCTAGCTGTAACCCAACCCCTAACCCTGTTTCAAACTGTAAACCTAAATCTAAACCCATTATGGAACTCCACATTCAGCTGGGACCCCAATATAGAGCTTGAACCCTAGTTTCCAACCCTAAACCTACACCTTAATCTAGCTCTCCCCTAGCCCGACCCTATTTCAGAACTCTAATACTCTTAAAAAGGAGCCTAAACCTTAGCTTCAAACCCCAATCCTATTTTGAAACCATAAAATAGATTTAAAACCCTAATTTTAAACACCTCACTTAGAAAACCTTGACCACAATCTCAAGCATCTACAAGCGCTTCACCTAAAATTCATGCGCTTACAAACACAATATCTACATTTTCAAGGATTTCAAGCACCCGTACGAACCCTGTGTATAACAAACTGTGTAATGAAGTAGAATTGTATTTATTTTTTGACAACATTTTGTATTTTTGTGCTAAATGGACACAAACGATAAAAAAACTGCGTACTATTTGTGCATGGAATAATGTACAGGTGAATGTCAATAAATTTAGAAATTTTAAATTGAATTTCTTTCAGGTTTTGGAGGGAAAAAAATTCCAATTCAGTACATAAAATAACACATTTTGACCTCGTTTATAATCATTTATTAATTTTGTGTACCAGTCTTTTATCATTTTTTAAAGGGGCAGTGTGTCATATGTATTGTCTACTTGTGGTACATAAAAACCTAAATCAGATTTAAAAAAAACACTGATTTGAATCTCATCTCATCTCATTAGCTACACCGCTTATCCTCAGTAGGGTCGCGGGGGTGCTGGAGCCCATCCCAACAATCATCGGGCAGTGGGCAGGGGACACCCTGAACTGGTTGCCGACCAATCGCAGGGCACACGGGGACAGACAACTCGCTCGCCCATTCACACCTAGGGACAATTTGGACCGGCCAATTCACATTACATGAACTATCATACCATCTTGCTGCTACGCTGTGCTCTGTGGAACTGGCTCATCGTCATCCACCAAGGTTGATGTGACAACTGTCCTTGTTTTGTTGACAAATACTTTTAGTCATAATATTTCTACATTTAGCCTTTATGTTATGTAAATAAGCGCTGATAAAAAAATACGAATATTATTGTCTAGTTGATAAATATTTTTTCTGATTTCAAGTTTTATTTCCACATTTTCCATAATATCTGAGTCAACCGAGCCTTCTTTCATCTCTAGCCAGCATGTCTGATTTCATACAGACGGCATTGGATCAAATTATCCATTTTTTTAATTCTCTTTCCATCTTATGTGCAATTATAAAAAGAAAGTCAAATTTGAAATAAATGCGAAGGAAAAAAACTAATAATTTTGCTGATTTTAAGTATTATTACTGCATTACTTCAATGTTTGGTGACGTTATAAAAAGAAACTAAATCCATAATAGCTGGCTACAATTTTTCAGTACTTGTTCTTTTGAAAAATGTGTTGTTAGGAAAATCTAAAATCCTTCAATGTTAACTTCAAATATTACAAGGTTTCCTCCATGTTATGTGCAGTTATAAACAGAAATAAAGAAAATAAGATACAAATGTGCTGAAAAAAAATGACTAATATCGTCTTGTTTGGTTGACAAATTTTGCTGATTTTATATATTATTCCCACATTTTCTTCAATGTTAGTTGAGGTTATAAAAAGAGAGACAAAATCCGTAATATCTGGCTACATTTATCTCAATGTTATGTGCAGTTATAAACAGAAAGAAAGTAAATTTGATAAAAATGCATTGAAAATTTGACCAATATCGTCTTCTTCAGTTGACAAATTTTTCTGATTTTATATATTCTTCCTACATTTCTTCAATGTTTGGTGAGGTTATAAAAAGAAACAAAATCCTTAATAGCTGGCTACAATGTTTCAGTACTTGTTCTGTTGAAAAATATGGTAACTTCAAATATTTCTAGATTTTTCTCCATGTTATGTGCAGTTATAAAAAGAAAGAAAGTAAATTTGATAAAAATGCATTGATAAAATGACTAATATCGTCTTCTTCAGATGACAAATTTTGCTGATTTTATATATATTCTTCCTACATTTACTTCAATGTTTGGTGAGGTTATAAAAAGAAACAAAATCCATAATAGCTGGCTACAATTTCTCAGTACTTGTTCTGTTGAAAAATATGTTAACTTCAAATATTACAAGGTTTCCCTCCATGTTATGTGCAGTTATAAACAGCAAGAAAGTATATAGGTTACAAATGCGCTGAAAAAAATGACTAATATCGTCTTCAGTTGACAAATTTTGCTGATTTTATATATTCTTCCTACATTTACTTCAATGTTTGGTGAGGTTATAAAAAGAAACAAAATCCTTAATAGCTGGCTACAATGTTTCAGTACTTGTTCTGTTGAAAAATATGGTAACTTCAAATATTTCTAGATTTTTCTCCATGTTATGTGCAGTTATAAAAAGAAAGTAAATTTGATAAAAATGCATTGAAAAAATGACTAATATCGTCTTCTTCGGTTGACAAATTTTGCTGATTTTATATATTCTTCCTACATTTACTTCAATGTTTGGTAAGGTTATAAAAAGAAACAAAATCCATAGTAGCTGGCTACAATTTTTCAGTACTTGTTTTGTTGAAAAATATGATAACTTCAAATAATTCTAGATTTTCCTCCATGTTATGTGCAGTTATCCACAGAAAGTAAATAGGATACAAATGTGCTGAAAAAAATGACTAATGTCGTCTTGTTTGGTTGACAAATTTTCTTCAATGTTAAGTGAGGTTATAAAAAGAGACAAAATCCATAACAGCTGCCTACCATTTTCAGTACTTGTTCTGTTGACAAATTCATTTGTTCATTAAATTTCTACATAGCCTTTCATGTTCTGTGCAGTTATAAACAGAAAGTAAATTTGATACAAATGCATTGAAAAAAAGAATACAAATATCGACTGATAATTGATTTTGTTGGTTTTAAGTATTATTTCTACTATTACTTTAATGTTTTGTGAGGTTATAAAAAATAATAAAAATATAATAGCTGGCACAATTTTTGAGTACTTTTTATTCGTATTTATCTAGATATCATTCAAGAGTTGATTTTAGGCCTACGGTATCGTATTTTCCAATCCATTATCGAGGTATCGGATTTGAAGCTATCGAAAAATGTAAAACATGCTCAAATTCTGCCATGTTTTTCAACCAGTACGAGGTGAAACCAATCGAAAGACTCAACAAAAAAGAGCAACACACCATATTTGTTTTGTAAATTCACTCCTTTTATTGACACTATTATCAGTCCAAAATGTGTTGATATGCATACAAACTGTACCTTCAAGTTTATTGCGCTAAAAAAAAAATGGAAATTTTAAACATTATCTAAAACAGGGGTGGGCAAACTACGGCCCGTGGGTAACAAACGGCTCTCCGGGCTTTTCAATCCAGCCCACCGAACGAAAACTATTAAAAACTACTGACTACAAATAAAATCTTCTTCCAACCCGTTTTGAGCTGAGTCAATTGAGCCTTCTTTCATCTCCAGCCAGCATGTCTGATTTCATACTTTTGCTGTGCAATTATACATGTTTAGGTACACATTTTATTCAAGTTTTGGGGGTTTTGAAATCAGTATAAAACTAAATATGAAACATAGAAAAATAAATACCGTTACTTTGTATAGGAACGTATTTATGGTACTCGACCAATTTGGTAGCTGCGCTCCAATCCCCTAAGGAATATGGCAGAGTATGAGGGTATAAGTGTTTATAATCCCGCAACACTATTCTGAGAGACAATCTTACGTTGATTCCAGCATCAATTACAGTAGAAATGAAGTCTCCTTCTAACCCAGTTGAACTGAGTCAACCAAGCCTTCTTTCATCTCCAGCCAGCATGTATGATTTCCTTCTGGAGGGCGTATGACCAACTTTTGCTGTGAAATTATCCTTGTTTAGCAATGTGTTTTATCCAGATTTTGTTTCTTCTGGAATACATAGCGACATGTAAAAATAAATACCATTACTTTGTATGGAAAAATGTTTCGGGACTTGAATAATTTTGTGGTCAAACTCTGATCCCAAGCAGTTTATGGTCGATTATCACGTCATCACTGTATATAATCCCGAGCAACTATTCTGAGAGACAAACGTGTGTTGACTCCAGCTTAATTTCTCTTTTTATTTGTATTTTCCATGAAAAAATGTCTTTCCAACCCACCTGAGCTGAGTAAACCAAGCTTTCTTTAACCTCCTGCCATCGTGTCTGACTCCAGGGAGTACATGACTAACTTTTGCTGTGCAACTAACCTGGTTTAGGTGCAAGTTAAATCCATATTAAGGGAGTTTTACTTTGTAAAGAATATTTCCGCACTCAATTTCAATTTTAGAGTACTGGGATATCAATGTATATAATCCTGCGCCACTTTTCTGATAAAATCGCGCGTTGACTCCAGCTTAATTTTAACTAAAAAAATGAAATCTCCTTACAGCCCATGGGATCAGAGTCAACCAAGCCTTCTTTCATCTCCAGCCAGCATAAGTGATTTGATTCTAGAGGGCATTTGACCAACTTTTGCCATCATTTAATTATGAATTAGTATAATAACTGGATACTTTTTTTCTTAATGCACTGCAGATGTATTGGATCAAGGCTGTATTCAATCAAGATTCAATAAATCAATCATTTTGTAAACCCAATATGGCTTACCACTCATTACCATTGCCCACCCCTGGTATAGAATTTTAGATATTATTGATATTTCGACGGCTGATTCGCCAAAAAACGAGGGAAAGGCTAAAAAAGAAATAATCATTTCTGATTAAAAGGGACAGTGTGGATTTAGCCAGCGATTCATGGTGATAAAAAATATTCCCCAAAATAGGGAGAAAAAAACCCAACAAATGTTTACTGTATTTGAATTTCAACAAAAATCCTCAAACTCCAGCAGGGGGCAGCATCAATCTACGTTTCCTTCTCCAGGAGTTCACTTTTTGAAGATTTTCAAAATAAGAGTTTTCTGTCAGGACAAACGTGTTTTTAATCCACCTTGATGCAAAGTCAAGCACATTTTCCGGACAGCAGCATTGAAAAAGGAAGATTCCGTGTGAAAAGCACGGAATGTTGTACCTTGAGGGGAATTCACTGAGAGATGAGCTTGATTCCGTTCGGGGGGAGGAACGATTAAAGAAAAACAAAACAAAAAACGCAGCATCCCTTTCGGTACAAAGTTATTGTGACATTCAGAGTCCGCCGTTATTTTTTTCTTCAAAATAATCCACTCGTAAAAAAGACAGGCATCCTCCCCTCTTTCTTTTCTTTTTGCTGGTCACTAGCTAGGGTCGGACGGCTTGCCCAAATCGACTTTAACTCCTTTTTCTCCGGCGCCTGGAAAAAAAAAATGGTGGTCAACTTTCATCCAGAAAATATGGATTTAAAGCAAAAAAAACCCACAAAAAAATACCTGTTAAGTACTTTTCTTTCGCTCTGGCTCGCTCGTCGGCGTCGAAATACCAAACGGTGATAGCATACCTGTAATCACGATAATAATTAACATTTATGATCATCATTTATTGTTTATCTAAAAACAATTATAATATGTTTATATTTTTTCAAAATGTCAGGGAGTAATTTGACATTTTTTTATATATATATATTGTAATATTATTTGTACTTATATACAATTCATCTCATAAATTACAAATCATTACAATCATAGTTTATTGCATATTTATTCATAAAATCATATGAATAGTTTTAATAGTTTTACCGGGTCATGTTAAATTTAAAAAATAATCATATGAATAGTTTTAAATACTGTTTTACATATTTTATACATTTTTATTTTGTACAAATTTTATAATGTTTAAAAAAATATTAGATTTTATAGTCACTCAATTGTATTTATCATACAGTTATTATTTTTATTTAAAAAAAATAATGACACTTCTTATAATAATTTATCAAAAACATCAGAGTATATACTTTAAATAATAAAGTATATTTTTTTGTATATTACAATTATGCATTGCATTTTATTAGAATAATAATATATTTTTCAATATTTGTATGTAAATATAATGCCTTATATTTATATTACATACTAAATATATTAATATACAAAATAATGATTAAGTATTTAATGTTATAATACTAATTATTTAAAAATGTTTCAAGTTTTAATAGAACGTCACGGTTTAAGTTGAACAACAAAAATATAATATTTAATAAAAGACTTTAAAACTTATTTATTTTTATGATAATAATTATATTTAACTATTAAATAATAATATTGTAATATTTATTGACATTACAACAATTATAATTCATGATATATATATATGTATATGTTATAAGTTTGGATTAAATTTAGAAGAAAACAAGATAAAAATAATACAATTTCAAAAATAAAAACAACGAACCAATTCAATTTAAGACACTTTGATCAAAAATCCCCTTGCATTTTCCATTATGGCTAAAATAAATAAGTTACAAAAAACAACAACATTTTAATAAGACAATGGTGAACAGCACAGATACACAGTAGGTGGTGCTTGAGGTCCTGCATCAGTAATCTCTCCAGCATTCATTTTAATTAAATCATAATTTAATTGTAATTAAATTAATGTAATTTCCCCCAATTGAAATAAATCTCTATTACAAATGACACCGGTTAACATTGTTGTGCACCGATGCGCACTAGGTGGGTGCTAAAGGTCCTGCTCATCAGCCCTCTTTTAAAAATGGACCTTTTTTTAAAAAAATCTTTCCCTGCTGTGCGGCGTTTGCATGTTCTACTGAGGATAAGCGGTGCAGTTAATGAATGGATGGATCGATGTTTCCCTGCTCACTTTTCAAGTCTTATTTTGAAGGTTTTCGTGGGCGGAGCTCACCTGATAGCAAAAGCGGGCTGAACCTCGTGCGGATTCCGTCTGTCTGACCAGAAAAAAAGCAGACGGTCAAATTTAGGCTCAATGTCGGCAAATTGGTCTTTTCCTTCCGGGAAGATTCGCAGAATGCCGCCGTGCTCCTGGAAGACGAGAACAAGGGACAAACTTGGTGTTTACACCTGACGACCAAAGCCCCGCCCACAGCAAAAACACGGGGATTGTCCGTCCGGGTTCAAAGTTCACGGCGCCTGATCGGAAAGGCCGAGATAGGAAACGGATTTTCCTGTGGAGCCTACAGGAAAACTGCCTAACTTGGATAAAGGACAGAGTGGAAATCATTGTTGTGAGCGTGCCGATACAACTAACAAACAGGGTTGGGTAGGGTTACTTTAACTGGAGTACTTTCAATTACTTTCGGATTACTCTAATACCAAATATGCTAATAAAAGACAAAAAAAACTAAATATGAATACAATGATGACTCACAACACGTGGTAAGCTTTCTCTCCTGGCTTTGATCTCTTTGATGTCCGGCAAAACTAACATAAAATGCAGGGTTGGGTAGGGTTACTTTAACTGGATTACTTTCAATTACTTTTGGATTACTCCAATACCAAATATGCTATTAAAAGACAAAAGAAAGTAGATATGAATAAATTGATGACTCACAACACGTGGTAAGCTTTCTCTCCTGGCTTTGATCTCTTTGATGTCCGGCAAAACTAACATAAAATGCAGGGTTGGGTAGGTTTACTTTAACTGGATTACTTTCAACTACTTTTGGATGACTCCAATACCAAATATGCTAATAAAAGACAAAAGAAACTAAATATGAATACAATGACGACTCACAACACGTGGTAAGCTTTCTCTCCTGGCTTTGATTTCTTTGATCTCCGGCAAAACTAACATCAAATGCGACAGAAACAAAATAAATCCAAACAGCTTGCCAACATCATTTTTGCCGTTCCATGTATTCTGTTACTCCCCAAGCCTGCACAAAATGCAGTCATTGGAGCTATTTTGGAGTATGACACTGGTGGACAATGTTATGCACAGATACACAGTAGGTGGTGCTATAGGTCCTGCTAATCTATATTCATTGTTATCATTGAAGACTGAAATTTGAATTTCATTACCAGAAGAATCGAATATGACATTTTTTTCCCTCAAGCGTAACTAATTTCAAACAACTATTTTGGAGTATGACACTGGTGGACAATGGTGTGCACAGATACACAGTAGGTGGCGCTAATCCGCATTTTCTTCAAAAATGGTAAAAATATTTTACATGCAATTTTTATAAAGTTGACTGAACGTCTTCCCTGTTTTTAACAGCACGAACTATACAATATAAGCATATTTAACCATAAATTTGAAATCAGAATTTTCATTTATCGCAGGGAAAATTGAGTTAATGTCATGATTATTCATTAGTATCACCTGTGCCCGCTCATTTGGTGCCAGCCACTGCGGGCTACCTGATTGGTTCCCTGTCCATTTTTAAGGCCAGTCCTGTCACTCTCCGGGTGTCAGTCCGTCAACGAACCTCTGTTATAAGGCAAGCATTTTGACCCCGACTCCCACCTGTCCCGTTTTTGCACCTGTTTTTCCACCCATCCGATCCTGATCTCCCCATTTGTCTCCGGCTCTGACCCGTTTTTGATCCCGACCATGTTTTGCTCTCCCGTCACGGCTTACGACCCGTTTTTTATCCTGACCACGTTTTGCTCTCCAGTCCCGGCTTACAACCCGTTTTTGATCCCGATCATCTTTTGCTCTCCTATGCTGGCTTACGACCAGTTTTTAAACCCAACCACGCTTTGCTACCGTCCAGGCTTACAACCTGTTTTTGATCCTGACCACGTTTTGCTCTCCCGTTCCGGTTTACAACCCATTTTTGATCCCGACCACGATTTACTCTCTCGTCCCGGTTTACGACCAGTTTTTAAACCCGACCACGCTTTGCTCTACCGTCCCGGCTTACAACCTGTTTTTGATCCCGTCTTCGACCCTACGATCTCCCGTTCCGGAGGATTCACTTCCGCATTCGGAACTCGTTCAGATTCTGTGCGCGGCTTGCCTCCCGCGTCCAGCGAGCACCGGATTGCGGGCGCTGCTTTTCCCCTCTCTCAATAAACTTGTGAGTAAACGTTACGCGATTGGGTCTACCCTTTGTGCTGTTTTTTTTTCCTATAGGAATTCATTCCCTACAATCATTTTTGTGTAAGACACTGGCAAGGAATGGTGTGCACAGATGCTGTAGATGCTGCTTATGTGCATTTTCTCCAAATATTTTTTTTCCCCAAATTAAATTTTTTTTCAACGATTAAAATAATAACTGCACAGAACGTCTTTACTTCAGATTATTTAAAATATATTTCTTTAGAGATACAACTTGGAAAAAATTAGAAGAGAAAATTATATAAATTTTTTTTTAATTATAATCACCAGAAAAAAAAATCGAATCGGCCAGTGTAACTTCTCATCTCATTAGCCGTACCGCTTATCCTCATTAGGGTCGCGGGGGGGCTGGAGCCCATCCCAGTCATCTTCGGGCAGTGGACACCCTGAACTGGTTGCCAGCCAATCGCAGGGCACACAGGGACAGACAACTCATTCGCTCATTCCCACCTAGGGACAATTTGGACCGGCCAATTCACCTGAAATGCATGTTTTTGGAATGTGGGAGGAAACCGGAGTGCCCGGAGGAAACCCACGCAAGCACGGGGAGAACATACAAACTCCGCACAGAAAGTCTGGAGCTGGATTTGAAACCACGACAGGTTCCCATGACATGAACTGTGCCGCACAAGCGCTAACCACTGCGCCGCCGTGCTGGTGAACAATGGTGTGCACAGAACGACAGTAGGTGGTGCTGTAGATCCTGCTCACATGCATTCTCTCCAAGGTTGAATTTTCTTGTCTTTTCGAGACATAACGTGACATTTAACTGAAAAATCTCCATTTGTAATTTATTTTGAAGAATGTCTGCCCTTGTTTTTTTTATTTTGAGACAGGAGAAAATCCATAAAAAAAATCTCTAACAATAACTTTGGAATTTGAATTTTAACTTAAATCAACAGAAAAAAATGAAACGATGATTCTTTTTTTCTTAAATATTGAGAACAGTGGCGTGCACAAATACACAGTAGGTGGTGCTGTAGGTCCTGCTCCTATGCATTCTCTTAGAAAATTATACATACTTTTAGTAGGAGCAAACTCTTTTGAGAGACGTATGAAAAATGAACAACTTTAGCACAATGTAAAAACAAATTTAGATATTTTTGTTGTGAAAATTGTTGAAAACTAAAAAAAGATATAATTTAGCCCTCCGTTCCATACACGCTTGAGCGTCTCTAGGTTTTTTTTTGCAACATCAGTAATGTGACAAGGTCAAGACAACACAATCGGGTCAATGAGTGCAGGAGGAGGGCCCCTTTTGTTGTTTTCCTTTCAAAGCAACAGGTTAAGGAAAGTTTAAAGGCCCAGAGATGTTTTTTTCCAGTCCTAATTCAGTAAAAAAACTTTAAAAATGAGTTTAGAATCAGATTTTTTTTTATATAATATAAAATCTAGCTGGATATTTTTATCCCAATAGTGGAATTAGTATCGGACATTTGTTTTGAGGTAGGGCAGCACGGCGGCGCAGTGGTTAGCGCGTGTGCGGCACAGTTCTGAGGTCGTGAGATTGAATTTCCTGTGTGGAGTTTGCATGTTCTCCCCGTGCTTGCGTGGGTTTCCTCCGGGCACTCCTGTTTCCTCCCACATTCCAAAAACATGCATGTCAGGTTGATTGGCCGGACCAAATTGTCCCTAGGTGGGAATGAGCCAGTGAGTTGTCATTAAGACAGTTGAGGGTGTCCCCTGACCACTGCCCTGGGATGTGCTCCAGCACCCCCGCGACCCTACTGAGGATAGATGGATGGATGTTTTGGGGTATGACACTGGTAAACGATGGTGTGCACAGATACACAGTAGGTGGTGCTGTAAGTCCTGCCCATCTGAGTCATACCTAAGACTTATAACATTGGTAAAATGGTGGCGCCCTCTGTTGGCTGCGGCTGCATCGGCTCGCTACAACGGGTCAGGTGTATCGACATTTCGTTCTGTGTACATTGTTACAAAGAATGACAATACAAAGGAAATTATTATTATTATTATTATTATTATTATTATCTAAACTCCCTCCAAAAATTGAACTTGAATGTTTTTCTAAATTGGAGCAAAATCCTCAGTAGGGTCGCGGGGGTGCTGGAGCCCATCTCAGCTATCTTTGGGCAGTGGGCAGGGTACACCCTGAACCGGTTGCCAGACAGTTGCAGGGCACACAGAGAATATAAAGGTATATTTAATTCATTTCAAGATATTTTTTGTCTCATGAAAAAGTTGAATAATTCATAACAATAATTATATATCAGTTATGATTAAGATATTAAAAAAAAACCAAAAAAAAGCAAATTATACATACAGTAATTTTTCTTTTTCCATCAAATACTTTCTACCCACATTAGCAAGAAATAAACCGAATAAAATGGGGATAAAAATCCACAGTCAAGTAATTTTATTCAGCAGAAGTTAACAAAATAAGAAGGAAAAAAACTTAAAAGTATCAGGTGTTATTTTTGCTCATTTGATGAAAAATTTTCTACTTACTTAATTAAAAATTAATCAAAATAAAAGAGGGAAATCATCCTTTAATATCTTGTCAAATAGATAAATTTGCTTATTTTATGAAAGATTTTCAATCAACATGGAAATCATAATAATCAAACCAATACTCAACAAAAACAATTTTTTGTTCTAGTAGATTAAAAGAAAAAATGTCTTAATAATAATAAAAATAGACATCAAATGAGCAAGATCTTCTGCCAGTGGGGTTCAATTTTATTTTTGCAGTGCAGCATTGACTCCAATTTGAGTTGCTTTTTTTTCATTAAAATTTTACGCAATTACTTTAAATATAAAAGTCAATTTCTATTTGAAATAATGTACATTCAATGTACACTTTTTTTGGGGGTGAAGCAAATGAACCGAAACATTCCGAAAGCGAGAGCCTCTCGGGCGTATCCTGGCAACCGCATTCTATAGGAGAAAAACAACCAATCGGAAAGCCCGATGCCGTGACAGACGAGGCTTTCAAGAACGTCGGAATAATTACCGCCTGAACGTGATACTGGCAATGGCATAAGTCAAAAAGTCAGAAATAACAAATAAAATAAATAACACTTATTTACACCTTATTTTTCGAATCCTTCTGAAGCTCATTAAAGACTTTGTACACCTTTTTAATGGGCTATTTCAAGCACTTTTTAAGGACTTTCAAAGCCAATTTTCGATTTTTTAAAGTACCGTATTTTCCGCACTATAAGGCGCACCGGGTTATAGGGCGCACCTCCAAAAAATGGTTTTTGGTCCTATATTTTCCATACATAAGGCGCACCGGATTATAAGGCACTACAATGGGAACGTCGACAAAACGGTCAGATGGTTCAGTCCAACTTATTACCCCCTTAACATTCCCAAAGCTTGCAAAGAAGCAAATACGTGTCTCAGACATGTACGGAAACAGTGTCTGTACAATGTCACTCAAATGCATCGTTCCAAATATCATTTCTTAGTTTCCATTTTATTTTTTGCTGGCAACTGTGTGGACAGCAAAGTAAGAATTTGATTGTGCAGGGAAACCGGGTTCTTTACTGTGCATATGACAATAAACACTTTGAATTGAATTGAGTTTAAAAATAGACTCATCACAGAAACATCAAGATCGTTCTAAAACAAGATACCGGGAAAATATTAAGCCGCATAGCTCACCTAAGTTCTCTTGCAGCCATCACGTTCAATAATGATACGTAACCGTGGTCTTCTTACAACCATGAGTGTAGTAAATCCAGGAGAGTCAAATATTTACTAATACCGAATAGTAAAAAATGTTTTCTCTATGCCGTAGTGAAACCCAACATGTGATTCACATTCATCTTTTTCGGCCAATTGCAGGCTTTGTTTTGCCCCTTTAGCCTATGCGAGCCTGTAAATGATAAAAAGGATCCGCCCCCTTTACCTCCGAATAACTTTAGCCAATAGTGATCGATTCAAATGATGATTGACACATTGGTTAGCCAATGAAACGCCGGTATATAAATCCCAGCATACACCGCGGACTACTTCGCCTTCGGGGGGAAAATCTAGTCGGCGGCTGCTTGCCTTAGTTGCAAGACTTTGCGACTTAATATTCATCCATATATAAGGCGCACTGTATTATAAGGCGCATGGTCAGCTTTTGAAAAAAATAAAGGCTTTTAGGTGCGCCTTATAGTGCGGAAAATACGGTACCATTAAAAGAAGAAATCCAGTGTCAATCAAAAAAAAACTGTCTTTATCTTAGATTCAAACCTTAAGCCTATCCCCAATCTCATTTCAGAACCCGAAAATCAGTTTAAAACCCTAATTGACATCCCGAACCCAAGCTCTAACCCTAGCCCTACACCTAACCCCGTTTCAAACCGTAGCCCTAGATCTAAAAAAAATTTGAAACGCTACCAGTGTCTGAAACTCGTGACAAAAAGTTAGCATCTTCATTCATGCAATGTTTGCGTTGCGTCGTCTGCTACAAGCCACGTGAACTCCTCTTTCCACGATGCTTTTAATGTACGTTAACGTTTTGGAGCGTCATAAATTTTGTTAGCTTCTTTTGAATCTTTCTTCTGGGGATGAGGTTTTGACTTGATTCCTGACCACTTCTCCGTTTTTCTTGTGTTCTCTGTGCGTCTACTTAGGAAAATGATATGCAAAAAAAGTCCGAAAGCAGTTATTTAATGCAGGCTTCTGATTGGCTGCAGAGTATGCACATTGACAAACGAACCGAAATTTTCAAACCGAATGAAGATGTCGAATTTTTTTGTTTTGTTTTTTCTTGAAAAAGTTGCCGGCCACCCGGGCGGAGACGTTTTGTAAGTTGTACGCCCGACGTAAAAGATTATTTATTTCAAACACTGACGCTACATTCCACTTCGATTCCAAAACTCCAAATTTAAATAGCTTACATTTTTGTATTTGTCAGTCATAATCAAGGTTGGGTAGGGTTACTTTGACTGGATTACTTTCAATTACTTTTGGATTACTCCAATACCAAATATGCTCATAAAAGACAAAATAAACTAAATATGAATAAAATGATGACTCACAACACGTGGTAAGCTTTCTCTCCTGGCTTTGATCTCTTTGATCTCCGGCAAAACGAACAGAAAATGCCACAGAAACAAAATGAAAATAAATCCAAACAGCTTGCCAACATCATTTTTGCCGTTCCATGAATTCCGTTACTCCCCGAGCCTGCACAAAATTGAGTCATTTTATTCAGATTTAGTTTCTTTTCTCTTTTATTAGCATATTTGGTATTGGAGTAATCCAAAAGTCATTGAAAGTAATCAAGTTAAAGTAACCCTACCCAACCCTGTTTGTCAGTATAATAAACTCCAAAGCCATACATCGATTTACATTACGTTTAAACTCCTGATCATCAAATGCTCAACACACACACACATTTTAAATAGATTTTTACCATAATCTACTTTTTGTTTACAAAATTTGGAGCTCTCCAATTTGTTACAGCGCTAAACCGCTGAGGTTCATTCATGCTGCATTTGACCACTAAACGGCAGCATTTACAACAAATACAAACCACCAAATACGCCTTATCTTGAAGACCGGTAGATCATGATCCACCGGTAGATCGTACTCAACCTAAGTTTTTATTTTTTTTTCCCACGTACCTTAGCATTCCAATCTTTATTAAGGTAATATATGCAGGTGACGCAACGTCCATCGCCGTTGGGGTTATCCACGTGGCGCACGTATCGAGTCCCGTTGCCAGGGTAACATGCTACCATTGCCTGTGGAACAGAATTGCTATATGTTAAAAGTCGACAGTGAAAGAAGCAAGTATCGGAGCAAAAAAATCGTTTTACGGTCCTGTCGAAACATAGACAACAATAATCTAAAACTAGTACAGTGGAACCTCGGTTTTCGAACGCCTCTCAGTTCGAACAAATCGAAGCCCATCTTCCAAAAGTAAGTTAAACTCAACTTTATAATGTATTCAATTAATGTCCTTTTAAGTCTGATTGACCATCAAGAGTCGTTTTCCTCATCGTTGCTTTTTTACGTTTGTACGTTTCCGACTACGTTCTCTTCTCGCCATTCTTTGCATCGCCAATAAAAATAGTGTGGTTTTTCCTTGCCCGCATGTTGGTTTAAGATCAGGGGAGGCAGTCATTGTAACCTGTGCAGTCCTTTGAGACATTTCGTGTTTTCAGGACGTCACAAATACTTGACTTTATTAGGTTTCAAAACAATGCACACGATTTGACAAGTCCAGCCAGATTTTTTCCCTTTAAAGTCAAAACATTTTCCTGCCAACCATGGAAAAGGATAAAAATATATTACATATAAATCATTTTAGCTAACGTGCGCCGCGTTTGTCTCTTGTCCAAAAGATAAGACGATCGCGACCAATGTTCCCTGTAATTTTCCTTACGGGTCTGAGCGTTCACACAAAGTCGGTGAGCAACGCTTGAAACAACAGTGAGCAACGGCAATCCCAAGTGTGGCAACTAAGTCATTATCAAACAAGTCCAAAACTTGACATCAAGTTACATTTTGCTGAGTTTCAGGCAATGCAAAATGATTTTTCTCTTTTGAATGAATTGACTCATGTACTATTGCAAACGTCGTTTGTTCTTACAATTCTTTCACAAGATATCCATTTGTTTTGATTTCCTGATATATTTTGTCACATAATATTAACATTTTGGGGGCTTATTTAGTCGGTTGCACGATACAGAACTGTACTTAATCACATTTTTGAGTGGAAGTACAATGTTGGCAACAAGATTCACTTGTTATAATTGGAAATTATTTGAATGCAACACAAACTTTTTCTTCTTTTTTTCTGTTTTTTTCCTACTTCTTTTTAAAAACTCCTTAAAAAAAAAATATCATTGTGTTTATTTTTTTCCGAGCAGTTACTTTTTTCTTTTTGTTCTCTATTTATTTTTTTCCTAAATTTCTTTCTTTTCTTTTTTTCTGGCTTTTTTTCTATGTTTCCTTCTTTTTTTTCTCTTCCTTTTGTTTTGTTTTTTTTCTCAGCTTTTCACTTCTTTTTCATTTTGGTATTTTTTTTCTTTTTTGTTCTATTCCCCCCTTCTTTTAAGTCATTTTGTGAATAATTTTACATAATATTTGGTCATGTTGGGATTAAAGAAGCAAAAACAACCCGAAGAGCCGTTTAGGACCCGAAAAGAGCCGGTTCCTTTAAGTGAGCCGAGCCGAAGGAGCCGGTTCTCGACAAACTCTACTAACTTTACTCAACTTTGTTCTAATTCGACTCGACTTCAAAATACCGCATTTAGGACACAACGTCAGGGGAACCCGTGTATTTTTACCTTCACGCACTGTAACTTTGACTTAAGTCACTTCTTAATAAGTAATTTTGAGCCCTGATTTTTGTGCGCTGGCTAGAGTTTCTTGTGCGCTGAGAATGTGCGAGCAGTGCGCTTAGAGGGAACACTGATCGCGACTGAAGCGGAGGGCGTAGCTGAACTTTGGTAAACTTTGACTTCTGGCTGGGTTCCAGAGAAACTCGTATTTTAATGTTCGTGCTACGTGCGGAGCGTGAGCGGCTGAGCCGAGCACCCCCCCCCCCCCCCCTGCCCCCCGCCGGCCCCTTTTGCAACCTCCTCTCAGCTGCTAGCAACACTTGCGGGACCGAAGGTGTCAACTTCTTTGCCCGACGTCGTTTTCCATTACCCCCCCTTGCTCCTTTCCATTTACTGGCCTCAAACAATCAAGACCAGAACTGTAAAAAATTGAAATTCAGATTTCAGAACGGATTAAGAGAACTTTCAGAGCTTCAAAAAACAAAGTAGCAATCATTAATAACTTCATTGTACAAATTTGATATGAAATGAAGTGATAATTATTTGTAAAACTCAGGGTTGGGTAGGGTTACTTTAACTTGATTACTTTCAATGACTTTGGGATTACTCCAATACCAAATATGCTAATAAAAGACAAAAGAAACTAAATATGAATACAATGACGACTCACAACACGTGGTAAGCTTTCTCTCCTGGCTTTGATCTCTTTGATGTCTGGCAAAACTAACATAAAATGCAGGGTTGGGTAGGTTTACTTTAACTGGATTACTTTCAACTACTTTTGGATGACTCCAATACCAAATATGCTAATAAAAAACAAAAGAAACTAAATATGAATAAACTGATGACTCACAACACGTGGTAAGCTTTCTCTCCTGGCTTTGATCTCTGGCAAAACTAACATAAAATTCGACAGAAACAAAATGAAAATAAATCCAAACAGCTTGCCAACATCATTTTTTGCCGTTCCGTGTATTCCGTTACTCCCCAAGCCTGCACAAAATGGAGTCATTTTATTCATATTTAGTTTCTTTTGTCTTTTATTAGCATATTTGGTATTGGAGTAATCCAAAAGTCATTGAAAGTAATCCAGTTAAAGTAACCCTACCCAACCCTGGTAACAATCCACAGTATTGAAACTATCAACATTTTCCCCCAAAAACTTTGTTTTGTTGTAGTAAACCAGGGGTGTCAAACTCATTTTAACTCAGGGGCCACACGATAGAACAAACATTCTGTCGGGGGCCGGACTAGTAGATTAAAGAAAAAGAGAGATAAAGAAAAAAGAAAGAGGGAGGGAAAATGAGAGAGGGCGGGACAAAGAAAGAAAAAGAGAGAGAGGGAGAGAGCGCGAGAAACAAAAGATAAAAAGTCGTAAAAGAGAAGGAAAAGAAAGAAAGAAATCCAAAGAGAAATAGAAAGACAGAAGGAGAGAAAAGAGAAAAGAAAGCGCAAAGGGTATGAAGAGAGAAAGAGAAAAGAGAGAAAAGGAAGTAGTAGCAAAAGAGGTTAAAAGACGCAAAGAGAGAAAGAGACAAAGAGCAACAAAGGAGGAGAAAGAGACACAGAGATGCCCTGTGACTGGTTGGCTACCAGTTCAGGGTGTCCCCTGCCCACTGCCCGGAGACGGCTGGGATGGGCTCCAGCACCCCCGCGACCCTACTGATGATAAGTGGTGCGGATAATGGATGGAGACACACAGAGAGAGAGAGAGAGAGAGAGAGAGAGAGAGAGAGAGGGAGAGAGAGAGATAAATGTACAGTGTCTTTGTTCGAGGCAACTGGCTTTGGCAAAATCAAGTTGAAATATTTCAACCTGCAGCTTGTTTTTCTCCTGCGCTTCTCTGAGTGTTGTCTCGCGGGCCGGATTCAATTCCTTAGCGGGCCTGATCTGGCCCGCGGGCCGCCTGTTTGACACCTGTGTAGTAAACTACGGGAGATTCGTAGTATTTGTTAGCTCTTTCAGCCTGTTTTCACTATATGGTGTGGAAATAGAGGATTTTTAGGCCCCTTTTTAGTGCGTTTTACCCACTATGACAGCAAAAACAAATTAATTAACATACTGTAAAAATTTCACCTATGCAGTGTGTCTCCAAGATGCCGGTCTGCTAGTTGTTTGCGTCACGGCATCATAAAGATGCAGATCTGCTATTGGCTGAACTCCCTCCCACCATGCCTTTCTCTCTCCTCAGTTAAAAGTTATGAGTTGTTCGTAAATATATATAAGAGTTAATAAATGTAAAACAATCCTGTATTTTTCTCCACTGTTTTTATTCCCGATGGGTTTTAGTGGCTTGCGGTGGTGCTAAAGGTAGAAGCAAAAACATAAGTGTGGAAATAAACCTTGCGATGATCAATTAACAACTTTTAGAAACAGCAAAAAATAAATGTTAACCTCATGTACTGAAAATCTTGTAATATTTAGGTGTTCTCTTCTTTTTTCAAGGAATTGTCTTGTAAAAGTGTAATAATTACAAACAATCATATATTTTCTGAATTGTTTCAATCGATCTCATAATATTTAAAAAAATCTCTTGGAAATTATTTAGCAGATTAGATATCTCATCTCATTAGCTGCAACGCTTATCCACAGTAGGGTCGCGGGGATGCTGGAGCCCATCCCAGCAATCATCAGGCAGTGGGCAGGGGACACCCTGAACTGGTTGCCAGCCAATCGCAGGGCACACAGTGACAGACAACTCGCTCGCTCATTCACACCTAGGGACAATTTGGACCGGCCAATCCACCTGAAATGCATGTCTTTGGAATGTGGGAGGAAACCCACGCAAGCACGTGGAGAACATACAAACTCCGCACAGGAAGTCCGGTAGCTGGATTTGAACCCACACAGGAGGTTCCCAAGGCCTTAGAACTGTGCCGCACACGCGCTAACCACTGCGCCGCCGTGCTGCCCCAGATTAGATATATTTTGACTTATTTTAAGAAATACGTTCTCCTCTCAATAAAAAGAAGTTGTCGTGATTACTGATGTGGCTCAGCTGTGCCCGCTCATTTGGCGCCAACTGCCGCGGGTTCTGATTGGCTCCCTGTCACTATTTGAACTGAGTCCTGTCAATCCCCTGTTGTCAGTCCGTCTGCGAACTTCAGTGAATACTAGGCAAGCCTTTTTCGACCCCGACTCCCACCTGTCCCGTTTTTTGCTCAGGTCCGCCCCCCGGCTTTGACCCGTTTTTTATCCTGACCACGTCTACTCTCCCGTCCCGGCTTTCGACCGCTTTTTGTCCCCGACCACGTCTACTCTACTTTCCTGGTTTACGACTCGCATCCAACCCCGACCACCTTTTTGCTCTCCTGTCCCGGCTATCGACCAGTTTTTCCGTCCTTAACACCGCCATCGCTCGCTACGGAAGTTTCACTTCCGTGTTCGAATCACAATCTGAGTACGAGAGCGACTTGCTTCCCGCGCTTAGCGAACGCCGGATTCCGGGCGCAGCCCTTCCTCTTTCCTTTAATAAAACTTATGAGAAACGTAACGCAATTGGGTCCCGTTTCCATTACGGTCCTGACAGTAGTACAAAAAAAAAATTAAAGTTATTTTCAATAAATTTTGCCAAAACCAATTGACAATCGGGAAAATGATTAGGAATGAGGCGAATAAAGTGTCCGAAGGGTATTGCAATCCTCAGAAAAGGAAGTTTTAAAATCTGATCTCCTCCCCTCTGCATCCACCCGCTAACTTCATTGTACCAGCTCAAGTCACGTCACACCAAAGGTATATTGACTTTCATTTTTCCTTTTTTTTATAATGTTATTTGCTCATATAAGCGCAAATTACATATAATATTTACTACGTACTACTTTGTTATGCTAATTGTTTTGATCTGGGGTACAGGTAAAATATTACCTATGCGTATCCCCTTCTATATGGCAATTTCACTTAGCGATCCCCACCAATTGACAATCGGGAAATTGATTAAGAATGAAGCGAATAAAGTGTCCCAAGGGTATTGCAATCCTCAGAAAAGGAAGTTTTAAAGTCTGTGGTCTCCTCCCCTCTGCATCCACCCGCTAACTCCACTGTACCAGCTCAAGTCACGTCATACCAAAGGTGAATTGACTTTCATTTTTCCTTTTTTTATATTGTTATTTGCTCATATAAGCACATATTACATATAATATTTACTAAGCAGGGTTGGGTAGGGTTACTTTAACTGGATTACTTTCAATGACTTTTGGATTACTCCAATAGCAAATATGCTAATAAAAGACAAAAGAAACTAAATGTGAATAAAATGACTCCATTTTGTGCAGGCTTGGGGAGTAACGGAATACATGGAACGGCAAAAATGATGTCGGCAAGCTGTTTGGATTTATTTTCATTTTGTTTCTGTCGCATTTTATGTAAGTTTTGCCAGAGATCAAAGAGATCAAAGCCAGGAGAGAAAGCTTATCACGTGTTGTGAGTCATCATTTTATTCATATTTAGTTTCTTTTGTCTTTTATTAGCATATTTGGTATTGGAGTCATCCAAAAGTAATTGAAAGTAATCCAGTTAAAGTAACCCTACCCAACCCTGTTACTACGTACTGTTTTGTTACCGTATTTTCCGCACTATAAGGCGCACCTAAAAGCCTTTATTTTTTTCAAAAGCTGACCATGCGCCTTATAATACAGTGCGCCTTATTTATGGATCAATATTAATTCGCAAAGTCTTGCAACTAATCCAAGCAGCCGCCGACTAGATTTTCCCCCGAACGCGCGTAGTCCGCGGCGTATGCTGGGATTTATATACCGGCGTTTCATTGGCTAACCAATGTGTCAATCATCATTTGAATCTATCACTATTGGCTAAATTTATTCGGAGGTAAAGGGGGCGGATCCTTTTTATCATTTACAGGGTCGCATAGGCTAAAGGGGCAAAACAAACCCTGCAATTGGCCGAAAAAGATGTGTCAATCATCAGTTGAATCGATCACTATTGGCTAAAGTTATTCGGAGGTAAAGGGGGCGGATCCTTTTTATCATTTACAGGCTTGTATAGGCTAAAGGGGCAAAACAAAGCCTGCAATTGGCCGAAAAAGATGAATGTGAATAGCACGTTGGGTTGACGGCATAGAGAAAACAGTATTTTACTTTTCTGTACTGTATTTGTAAATATTTTACTCTCCTGGATTTACTACACTCACGGATATAAGAGGACCATGGTTGCACATTATTATTGAACGCAACGACTTCTGTGAGCTACTCTGGCTATATATTTTCCCAGTATCTTGTTTCAGAGTGATCTCGATGTTTCTCTGATGGGTCTTTTTTTAAATTAAACTCAATTCCAAGTGTTTATTGTCATATGCACAGTAAAGTTGCGAGCGAAAAAGAAAATAGAAACTAAGGAATGGTTGGCATTTCTTGAATCCCAAGACTTAAACTTTCCGAATGATATTTGGAAGGATGCATTTGAGTGACATCGTACGGACACCGCATCCGCACGTGTCTACGACACGTATTTGCTTCTTTGCAAGCTTTGGGAATGTTAAGGGGGTAATCAGTTGGACTCAACTATCTGACTGTTTTGTCCACGTTCCAATTGTAGCGCCTTATAATCCGGTGCGCCTTATAGTGCGGAAAATACGGTACTCTAATTGTTTTTATCTGGGGTACAGGTAAAATAGTACCTATGCGTATCCCCTTCTATATGGCAATTTCACTTAGCAATCCCCACCTCAAAACAGTTTCATGTTGTATATTGGGGTCTACTTTACATCGTTAGGTCAATGAACAGTCTGATGTAAAGCGCTACACAGATAAGAGTAAAATGCTAAACAATAAGCCGGAAAAAAGGTGTTATAAGCGCCACGGCGGTGCCAGGGACAGGAAAATCTTTCCCACACGGCCTATAGCCCAACATGCAAAAATTCATATCCCCCCAAACGCATGACTTCCTCTGGCCGGCTAATTCTATAGCGCATAAAGATGTAGGTCAACGGTCAACTTCCTCAGACGGGCAGCGAGGTTGCAGGGAAAATGATCAATTTGTAAATTCCTGGGAAATAAACCAATCTATACCTCGTCTAAAACTTGAAAAGTCTCAGAAGTAAAAACATTGGGGGATTTGTTTGTATAAAGCCAACATTTTTTAAGATACATTGAAAAAATGATAACAGTATAGTGAACTGTTAATCCAAGGGCGGCATTAGCTCAGGAGGTAGATCAAGAGGTTGCAGGTTCGATTCCAGGCTCCTCCGTGTCTGGTTTAAATATGAACATTGGGAAACTGGTACTGTGAATACCCACAGACCGATTCCCAGCTCCTCCGTGTTATATGTCCAAGTGTCCTTGGGCAAGACACTGAATCCCTAATGACCCCAATAAGCAGGTAGGTGCCTTGCATGGCTGACTCCCTATTGGTGTGTGAGTGGGTGTGTGAATGGGTAAGTGTGAAGCACATTGTAAAGCGCATTGGGAGATCTTGACTTGAAAAGCGCTAAATAAATGCAGACCATTTACCATTACCATTTAAAATACAATAAATAGACACCAAGATTCCCTCCAAACAACGTCTTCGCTTGAAATATGAACATTGGGAAACTGGTACTGTGAATACCCACAGATTCGATTCCCAGCTCCTCCGTGTTATATGTCCAAGTGTCCTTGGGCAAGGCACTGAATCCCTAATGACCCCAATAAGCAGGTAGGCGCCTTGCATGGCTGACTCCCTATTGGTGTGTGAATGGGTGTGTGAATGGGTAAGTGTGAAGCACATTGTAAAGCGCTTTGGGAGATCTTGACTTGAAAGGCGCTAAATAAATGCAGACCATTTACCATTACCATTTAAAATACAATAAATAGACACCAAGATTCCCTCCAAACAGCGTCTTCGCTTTAAATATGAACATAAGGAAACTGGTACTGTGAATACCCACAGATTCGATTCCCAGCTCCTCCGTGTTATACTAAGTGTCCTTGGGCAAGAAACTGAACCCCTAATGACCCCAATAAGCAGGTAGGCGCCTTGCATGGCTGACTCCCTATTGGTGTGTGAGTGGGTGCGTGAATGGGTAAGTGTGAAGCACAATGTAAAGCGCTTTGGGAGATCTTGACTTGAAAAGCGCTAAATAAATGCAGACCATTTACCATTACCATTTAAAATACAATAAATAGACACCAAGATTCCCTCCAAACAACGTCTTCGCTTGAAATATGAACATTGAGAAACTGGTACTGTGAATACCCACAGATTCGATTCCCAGCTCCTCCGTGTTATATGTCGAAGTGTCCTTGGGCAAGGCACTGAATCCCTAATGACCCCAATAAGCAGGTAGGCGCCTTGCATGGCTGACTCCCTATTGGTGTGTGAGTGGGTGCGTGAATGGGTAAGTGTGAAGCACAATGTAAAGCGCTTTGGGAGATCTTGACTTGAAAAGCGCTAAATAAATGCAGACCATTTACCATTACCATTTAAAATACAATAAATAGACACCAAGATTCCCTCCAAACAACGTCTTCGCTTGAAATATGAACATTGAGAAACTGGTACTGTGAATACCCACAGATTCGATTCCCAGCTCCTCCGTGTTATATGTCGAAGTGTCCTTGGGCAAGGCACTGAATCCCTAATGACCCCAATAAGCAGGTAGGCGCCTTGCATGGCTGACTCCCTATTGGTGTGTGAATGGGTGCGTGAATGGGTAAGTGTGAAGCACATTGTAAAGCGCTTTGGGAGATCTTGACTTGAAAAGCGCTAAATAAATGCAGACCATTTACCATTACCATTTAAAATACAATAAATAGACACCAAGATTCCCTCCAAACAACGTCTTCGCTTTAAATATGAACATTGGGAAACTGGTACTGTGAATAAGCACAGATTTATTATATATCATTAATGTTTTGTTCCTTTACATTTCCTATGTACGTTTTTATCGTTTTAATCCGTCTTTACTGAGAAGAACCTCTCCAATTTTGTAGCACGATTGAATAATGACAACGAAGGACATTCATCCATTTTAAGGGCTGATTTTGAACCAATTAAAATGAGGTAAACACAACAATAACAATTATTGCAGGACTAAAAGAATGGATAAATGCCTTTTTTGTTTTTGATAATCAATCGTCTGATTGGCTCAGGCAATTTGTATGTCCATACGCTAAAGGAAGTTTATATATAATACGATACAGTATTATTTGTATTGTATTTAGTCTATATGGTTTCGAGGCCTTAGTGATGTTAAAGAGAAGTAAAACATGATAACCATGGAAAAGAAGCTCGCAATGATCAAGAAATACAGAGAACCCACACATATCGTTACCCTTACTAAGGAATATGACCGTAACTACTTAACAATCAGGATTATTATTAAAAGTAAAAAGGTGAATGAAGCAAGGAGTTCTTCTAGGGGCATGACAATCCTGCAAAAAGTAGTTTTGAAAGCAATTTCAGTTGGATTACGCTGTATCCTCCTCCCTTTGCATCCACCAGTTACTCCGCTGGACAAGCTCAAGTCATGTCACAACAATAATAATAATAATAATAATAATTTCCTTTGTATTGTCATTCTTTTGTAAGAACGAAATGTCGATACACCTGACCCGTTGTAGCGAGCCGATGCAGCCGCAGCCAACGGAGGGCGCCGCCATTTTACCAATGTTATAAGTCTTAGAAAGGTATATCAAATTTCATTTTTTCCTTTACAGGTATATTACACCTAAGTTGTGATTACTATGCTATTTTGAGTAATTTTAATGTTTTTATCCGGCGGTGTCTGGAGCTCTGGAGGATTTCTATCTCGTACTATTGAGATCATACTAATATTTCATTCCTGCAGTCCAAATTATTAAAATTAGATGATTTAGTAAAATTTTTCACTAAGGTCAACAAAAACATAGTGCCAGAAAACATCCATAAACTATTGATTCAGGAAGAGGGAAAATATAACTTAAGGGGCTATCGTAAATTCATAATCCCAAAGGTGAGAACCACCAGGAAAAGTATGCGTGTGTCTGTGTGTGGAGTCAGACTTTGGAATAATTTACAAAATGAGATCAAACAATGTCCAACTATTCTATTGTTCAAATTTAAATACAAAAAACATTCCTGGCAGACTACAGAGATGAAGAAAATGAATTATACAAGAGATTGGGAATAGTGCGTCTAGAACTATGGTAAACTTTGTATTATTGTTGCTAATGTTATATTATAACTGTTATCATTAATATTATTACAATTGTTGTTATGACATTGGTGTATTTAATAGGAAAGATGAAGGGGTAGAGAATATAAGCATTTGCTTCTTACTACCGCTTTTCGGACATATTATATAACATTTTGTTGTTGAGTTATTGTTTTTGTTCTGTTTTTATTTTAATGTTCGAATAAAGTTTTCATTCATTCATTCACTATATGGAAATATCACTTAATTGTCTTCACCTATGGACTGATTTATGTTGTATCCTAGAGGGTTTATGGATCAATTTTAACAAGTTTGAAACTACCGTCATTTGACTTTGCAGTGACTGGCTAGAAGAAAGCGACGGTGTTTTAGTTTCCTCTTCAACAGGTTGCATATTATCTGGCTAGCATGATATTTATCTGGGGCAAAAGCTCCTCCGGAGTCATACCTTGCACAATTTAGACAAGCGGCGGATAACGTGACAAAGTTGACACAAGCAATGGAAGCTGCATGTTTTTTTTTGTTTTGTTTTTTTTACTTTATCAGTACTTCTTATAGGACGTTTTGAAATTCAAAAGGATTTATTAATATAAAGTGAAGAAAAGACGTTTTCCCCATAAAAACTTGAGCATTAAAAAACATTATTATGAAAAGTATGTCGTTTTTAAATTCAAACGATCTTTTATTGACAGATTTTAAAGAATAGTAAGTACCGTATTTTCCGCACTATAAGGCGCACCGGGTTATAGGGCGCACCCCCAAAAAAATAGATTTGGTACTATGTTTGACATACATAAGACGCACCGGATTATAAGGCGCTACAATGGGAACGTGGACAAAACAGTCAGATAGTTCAGTCCAACTTATTACCCCCTTAACATTCCCAAAGCTTGCAAAGAAGCAAATACGTGTCGAGAACACGTGCGGATGCGGTGTCCGTACGATGTCACTCAAATGCATCGTTCCAAATATCATTCGGAAGGTTAAAGTCTTGGGATTCAAGAAATGCCAACCATTCCTTAGTTTCTATTTTCTTTTTCGCTCGCAACTTTACTGTGCATATGACAATAAACACTTGGAATTGAGTTTAATTTAAAAATAGACACTCCATACCATCCATTATCTGCACCGCTTACCACAGAAACATCGAGTTCAGTCTGAAACAAGATACAGGGAAAATATATAGCCGGAGTAGCTCACCGAAGTCGTTGTGTTCAATAATAATGTGCAACCATGGTCCTCTTATATCCGTGAGTTTAGTAAATCCAGGAAAATAAAATATTTACAAATACAGAATAGTAAATAATGCTTTCTTTATGCCGTCAACCCAAAATGCTATTCACATTCATCTTTTTCGGCCAATTGCAGGCTTTGTTTTGCCGCTTAAGCCTATGCCAGCCTGTAAATGATAAAAAGGATCCGCCCCTTGACCTCCGAATAACTTTAGCCAATAGTGATCGATTCAAATGATGATTGACACATTGGTTAGCCAATGAAACGCCGGTAAATAAATCCCAGCATACACCGCGGACAACTTGGCCTTCGGGGGAAAATCTAGTCGGCGGCTGCAAGTTAGTTGCAAGACTTTGCGACTTAATATTGATCCATAAATAAGGCGCACTGTATTATAAGGCGCATGGTCAGCTTTTGAAAAAAATAAAGGCTTTTAGGTGCGCTTTATGTTGCGGAAAATACGGTACATAATTGATCATGGGACCCCTGTTATCAAGCTAAGTTTTACTACAAGCAGTCATTTTTATTTGGCACTCTTGGACGACCAAAATATCGTAGCACTTTTAATCTAAAAACTGTAAAATGATAAAAATGAATAGATTTTAAATAATATGCCTCCTTATTTAGCCGTAGTACATCATTTAGTTCAGTGTTTTATTCATTTCAAACAGTTAATTGTATCTATTGTTTTTGTTTGCAATCTGAGGCTCCCATTTTTAAAAAACAGTTAATTTTATTTTCATTTGGTCATATAAATAAAAATATAAACTATTTAGTTGTGATGGCTTAGCCAGGCACAGCTTAGCCTGTAAACACAGTTGGCAATGCGTTGTTACTTTCCTCCAGATTTGTAATCATTACTTTTGAAAATGGATATACAGTGGAACCTCGGTTTTTCGAACGCCTCTCAGTTCGAACAAATCGGAGTCCGGCCAAAAATTTCGAGAAATTCTTGCTTCGCTGTTCGGTCAAAAAATCGGAGTTCGAACGCCGGTAATGCGTGAGTGCGTACGCTAGGGTGCGATGCTGAGCGGCATACGGGTGTTTTAGCCCCTTATTATGCCTCAGAAGAAAGTCAGTGCAAGCAGCAAAGTTGCTAAAGGTGAAAAAAGAAAAGTAGAGCGCACAACCATTGCATTTAAGAAAGAAATAATAGCTCCACCGTCCACCTGCGCCTTCTGCTGACCACCACAAAGGTAAGAAATCCTATTCATAATTCTTTTCTTTATCCTTTTTTTATTTTTACACGTTCATGTTAGCGTAATCTTTCGTACGGAAGATTACGATAGCGCGAACGTACGATTAGCCTGGGTTAGCTTCATGTTTACGTTAGACATTCAGGGTGTTGGAACGGAGCCCAACATTCAGGGTGTTGGAACGGAGCCCCCTTTCCAATGAACCGCTCACCACTTGTTGTGGAGACCCGGGAGCTAAATGACTTGAAAACAACCTGATTTTTTTATTTTTACACGTTCATGTTAGTGTAATCTTTCGTACGGAAGATTACAATAACGCAGACGTCCGATTAGCCTGGGTTAGCTTCATGTTTACGTTAAACATTGAGGTTCACCCCAGTAGATGGAGGGTGTGTCCCCTGGGGGACTTCAACACCCACATGTGCAATGACAGTGAGACCTGGAAGGGCGTGATTGGGAGGAACAAAGCCACTAATCTAAACCCAAGTGGTGTTTCGCTATTAGACATCCGTGGCCGTCAAGGATTGTCCATAACGTACACTTCAGACATAAGAGTGTCCATATGTGCACCTGGCACCAGGACACCCTTGGCCGTAGTGCCATGATCGACTTTGTTTTGGAGACTCGGGTAAAGAGAGGGCAAGCACTGTCAACTGATCACTACCTGGTGGGAAAGATGCACCCGACAGACCCAAGCGCGTTGTGAGGGTGTGCTAGGAACGTGTAGCACACTCTCCTGTCAGAAGGAGTTTCAACTCCCACCTCTGGCAGAACTTTGCCCATTTCCTGAGTGAGGCGAGGGAAATCGAGTCCAAGTGGACCATGTTCCACGCCTCCATCGTCAAGGCGCTGATCAGAGCTATGGCCGTAAGGTAGTCTGTGCCTTTCATCACGCAGATTTTGGCTAACTTGCATTGGCTCCCTGTTAGCCTAATATGTGATTTCAAGGTTCTCTTAATATTATACAAAATCATACATGGACTTGCTCCCTAATATCTTTCAGATTTAATTTCTCCCTATGTTCCGGTCCGGAGCCTTCGTTCTGAAAACGCTGGTCTACTAGTGATCCCAAGAGCCAAGAAGAAATCCGACAGTGTTTTCCATTGGGGGCTTTGGTGATGTGGAATGCTCTTTCCCCTGAGATCCGATCTGTAACCTCAGCGGAAATGTTTAAATCTAAGCTTAAAACACACTTCTACTCTATAGCATATGAATAACCTATATTTTTGTTGACAATATTTGTGTATTGTTTGTTATTGGAACATCCTTTGCTGTCTGGTAACCCTGAAAGGGGGATGCTACATGTGCGGTCCCTTCTCAAGGTTTCTTCATTTTCCTCATGTTGAGGTTTTTTAATCTTTCCTTGCCCTCATGTTGGTTCCAGATCAGGGGATAGTGTTATAATAGTCTGAAAAAATAGTCTGTGTAATAACCTGTGAAGTCCTTTGAGACTCTTTGTGATTAAGGGCTGTACAAATAAAAATGACTTGACTTGACTTCTGTAGTGGCAACCCCCGGACCGGTTGGTGGTCACTGGCTTTAAGGGATGCCATCAAGCTGAAGAAGGAGGCTTATCAGGCTCTCCTGGCCTGTGGGACTCTGGAAAAAGCTGGCAGGTATCGGCTGGCCAAACAGCATGCGACTTTGGCACTCGACGAGGCAAAAACTCGGGCATGGGAGGAATTTGGTAGGGCCATTAAAAGCAACTTCCATCGAGGAAATTCTGGTCCGAAAATACGTAAATTAAACAATATTGGCTTCCATGTAAGCCGTAATCGTTAATTCTATGTATTTTGGTACTCTTGAGATTTCATCGTTTAAAACATGCATGTTAAAAAAAATATAAGTAGTTAATTTAAACAATGTTGGCATGTTCAGGCTTTTATAGCTTATAGTTTATATTTATTTGGTTCAAAAGTTTGTTTTCATTTATTTTGTTTTGGCACTCCCTGGTTTCCATATTATTTTGACATAATAGTTATTTTTGGGCATTTTGGCAAAAACCAAACTACTTATCGTATTGCGAAACCCTCCGCAACACAAAGTACAGAAGCCAACATAGTTTTGGGCTTCTATAGTTTGAAGCACACAAGCCACAAAACCAGTCAAGAATAGTTGTTCCCTAACTTACTTTTGTGCTTCCATTGATGGTGTAGTCCAGGGGTCGGTTAACCAGTGGCACGTGAGCACACGGCAAAATAATAACGATGACTTCTAAAAAATGTGCATTTTTACCTGAAATTAAGACATTTTGAGTTGCGCGCCGTGTTGTTCAGAGGCTTTACGGTAGCGCCTCCCCTCTTCTGCTCCGTGTGCGAGTGTGTGTCTGTATAGCGACTCGCAGAAGAGGAGAAATCCTTGTTTTGACCCAACCGAAAACACCGGCGGGCGATAAATGAATGAATAATGACAGCTCCTTCAGCGAAAAAATCATATTCTTTGACTGACGACTGGGGGTTTGTGCAAAAAATTATTGTGCTGTTTGTGCATTATGCCTCGAGAGCGTTGTACCCCGCACATCAAGTGTTAAACGTCATTACGAGACGAAACATTAATTCGAGGCGTAGACATTAAAACGCGCTGTGTCCAGGTACGGCAAACAAACAAAGACCCTATAAACGCCACCACTGAAGCAAGTTATCACATTGCTCACTGCACAGCAAAGCAAGGAATACCATTTACATCTGCGACAAAATCAGCTGTTATTTCTGTTGCACTTATTTTCAAGTAGGCTTCGGGCTTGTTGCTGTTATTTCAGGTTTTGATATTTTCTGCAATAAGATTTCATTGATGAATGGTATGGTAGCTTTCCATAGCACTTATTCTTGATTGTAATTCATTGTTGATGAAGAATGGTTGATTCTTGTGGTAAAAAGATGAAGTCATGGATGTCTACATGCCTTTCTACGCGTTGCTCACATTCATTTTTTAGTTTATTGATGAACAAGAAGATAAGATAAATTGTTAAATAAAATGTTGTATATTTGGACTAGCTTAAAATGACAGCTCAGTTGGATATGAAAAAAATGTTGTCTGAGTCATTAATCTTGGCGAGGCACACTGATTTACAAGGACATTTGAAAGTGGCACGCCACACCAAAAAGGTTGCTGACCCCTGGTGTAGTCTAACCAGGTCATCCAACCTGATCTT
Organism: Urocampus carinirostris; assembly: GCF_059441175.1. Taxonomy (NCBI): domain Eukaryota; kingdom Metazoa; phylum Chordata; class Actinopteri; order Syngnathiformes; family Syngnathidae; genus Urocampus; species Urocampus carinirostris. Next base: position 36,545,356 of record NC_142361.1, read on the forward strand.
AACTGGCACTTGAGCTATATATTTGAGGACCAACAAGTAACTATTCCAAGTGCGCCGTAATAGTTCATTTTATGTATTTTGGTACTCTTGGGATTCCATAGTTTAAATCAGGCATCTTACAATAAAAGAACCGAGTTAATTTATGTAATTTTGGCACTTTCGGGGTTTTGAATGACGTCATATTTATTTGTGACGCCCTTAATCACAAGGAGTCTCAAAGACCACAGATTATTACAAACCATAGACTATTTTGGCACCATCCCCTAATATAAAACCTACATGTGGGCAAGGAAAAACTCAAAAACCTCAACATGAGGAACATGAAGAAACCTTGAGAAGGGAGCACACATGAGGATGACCAGGCTGCAAGTATTATATATATATATTTTTTTGTCCTATTTATGTTGTATTTTGTAGTATTTCCATAGTACCTGACTGCCCATTTTGCACATCTGGTTAGCTGCTCCTCTTGCACTTTTTGCACTACTGTATAATACTCATAGCTATAATTATTTAGTATATTATTAGTACTTCAATACTCCAACTCAATACAACATTTTATTTATATCTGTACATTCAAGGAAACTGTGCAGGTCAGATGTATCGACATTTTGTTCTGTATACACGTGTACAAGAATGACAATAAAGTATATCTGAATCTGAATAGTAGATTTTTTTGTTGTGTATCTGTAGTATTTTCATAGTACAGTATTACTGCAGTTTTATCTGTGTAGTATTTTTGTCATATTTTAGGAGTGTTGCTGTAATTGTATTATTGTAGTATTTCTGATTTATCTATTTATTCAGAAGAAAGTTGGTTTTAATTTGTTTTTGGCACTCTTGGGTTCCATAGTAAAGGAGCCGAAAAAGTTAATTTATCGCATTTTGGTAAGAATAAAACTAGAAAATTCATTTTATTTTGGAACTCTCTGCAACTCAAAGTATGGAGACCCAATTGTTTTAAGGTATTTTGGCACTTATGAGATTCCATAGGTCGAAGCATACACACGCCACAAAAATAGTAGAAAGTAGTTTGCCGGTGTTATGCCGAGAAATGCATCCCTGCCGAGATTTGCATCCCCTCGCTACTATAACCACTTTTACCTCGTTTTATCTCACTTTTATCTCACTTTTCGGGAATGTAATGGCGAACATATAACCAAAAACCACTTCGTCTTGCATTTGTTGGGAATGTAATTCAACTCAAACCATTCCGTCTATGTATTTCTTGTGAATGTAATCGAACGGTAACGCACACCGTATTTAAATCATTTTTGAGAACTGTTATGCACACTACCATAAAGCTTATTATGCTGAAATAAGCTTTATGGTAGAGTGCATAACAGTTTAATAAGAGCGATTTGAGTAGAAAAAGGCAAAATAAACATGTCACCGGCTCAAAAGTGATTTATATACGGTGTGCATTAGCGTTCGATTACATTCACAACAAATACAAAGACGCAATGGTTTAAGTTGTACAGTGGGACCTCGCTACTTCGCAGATCCAGAGCTTCACGGGTCTAAAAAATAATAATAATAAAATAAAATATTTTTTAAAAATATATATATTTTTTAAGCATTTTTGAAGGGGCGACGCTACTTCGTGGTTCCACGTTCGCGGGTTCAGAGCTTCGCAGGTCTAAAAAAATAATAATAATAAAATAAAATAATAATTTAAAAAATATATATATATATATTTTTTTTTTGGGAGCATTTTTGAAGGGGCGTCGCTACTTCGTGGTTCCACGTTCGCGGGTTCAGAGCTTCGCAGGTCTAAAAAAAAATAATAATAATAAAATGAAAATAAATTTATATATATATATATATATATTTAAGCAGGGCAGCACGGCAGCGCAGTGGTTAGCGCTTGTGCGGCACAGTTCATGTCATGGGAACCTTTCGTGGGTTCAAATCCAGCTCCAGACTTTCTGTGCGGAGTTTGTATGTTCTCCCCGTGCTTGCGTGGGTTTCCTCCGGGCACTCCGGTTTCCTCCCACATTCCAAAAACATGCATTTCAGGTGAATTGGCCGGTCCAGATTGTCCCTAGGTGTGAATGAGCGAATGAGTTGTCTGTCCCCGTGTGCCCTGCGATTGGCTCGCAACCAGTTCAGGGTGTCCCCTGCCCACTCCCCGAAGATGGCTGGGATAGGCTCCAGCCCCCCCGCGACCCTAATGAGGATAAGCGGTGCAGCTAATGAGATGAGATATATTTAAGCATTTTTGAAGGGGATTTTCACTTTTCGCGGGTGGTTTCGGTCCCCATTAACCGCGATAACCGAGGGATTACTGTATTACATTCCCAACAAATGCAAGACGAAGTGGTTTTGGTTATATGTTCGCCATTACATTCCCGAAAAGTGATATAAAAGTGAGATAAAAGGAGGTCAAAGTGGTTATAGTAGCCAGGGGATGCATTTCTCGACATAACACCGGTGCCCACCTGTTCCCCAACTTACTTTTGTCCTTCCATTGATGGCGTAGTCGCCCAATTTGCCGTTACAATGTCTCACCAGGTCGTCCATGCGAGCGGTAAGGAAACGGATCTTCTCGCAGCCGGCCTCCTTCCCGTCCACCCACACGATTTTATCCCCGCGAATGTCTTTGGTGGAGTCGCTCTTCTGACTGACCACCTGGCCGTCGGTGAAGCGACCCGTCTTGTGGAGGGCCTTGACGTCCTCCAGGATGCCCAGGCCGACCTCCTCGCCCATGAACTTGTCCACCACGCATATTCCGTGCTTGTTCATGCAGGGGATCACGTACTCCGTGGCGAGTTTCTGCGGGGAAGAGGAGCTCGGTTGCCCGTTAGCCGTAGCCGGGTCGTCGTGGTCCGTCGGCGGCGAGGGCGCGCCGGGGTCCGCCCGCCGCTCCGGGCTGCTACCGCCGCTCTTATCCGGCGCTTTCTTCTTCTTGTCTTCTGTTTCCTTTTTCAGCGCCTCCTTACAAATGAGTTTATGTTCCTTCCAGTGTTGTTTTTGATGCTCTTTACTGCAGTAGAAAGAGTTCCGGCAGCGAGCGCACTTGAGGAGGTTCTCCATCTTCCCGCAAAGTTCACAGAACTGGCGCTCTCGCTCCAAGTCGCTCTGTTGTTTCTCCATGTTTTTTTTTTTGTTTTATTCCGAGCGTGCTAACTTTGGAAGCCGCCTTTCGAGAGCCGAATCCCGGAGTGGAAGTTCAAGGTTTCTCGGGCCATGACGTCCGCTTCCCCGCCGCGCGTGGAGTTCGGGAAACGGGGTCCTTGTGTGGCTTTTTGGGGCTTTTCATTGTGCAAGCTAGCTGGAGGCTCCGCGCGGCTCCTGCATGGCGACGCTCACTTGTTCCACAAACTGGGCCCCGCCCCGCCTGCTGTGACGTCACGAGGAGAGCGTGGCGTTTGCGGTCATTGGAAAATTCACGACGCTACGAACGCATGCCTGTGATTCATTTTCGATCACAAACAGGGTTGGGTAGGGTTACTTTAACTTGATTACTTTCAATTACTTTTGGATTGCTCCAATACCAAATATGCTAATACAGAAGTGTCAAACAGGCGGCCCGCGGGACAGATCAGGCCCGCTAAGGGATTGAATCCGGCCCGTGAGACAACACTCAGAGAAGCGCAAGAGAAAAACAAGCTGCAGGTTGAAATATGTCCACTTGATGTTGCCAAAGCCTGGTGCCTCTCACAAAGACACTGTACTGAGTATTTATTTCTCTCTCTCTCTCTCTCTCTCTCTCTCTCTCTCTCTCTCTCTCTCTCTCTCTCTCTCTCTCTCTCTCTCTCTCTCTCTCTCTCTCTCTCTCTCTTTCTTTTCCACCCCCTTTCTCCCACTCTGTCTCTGTCTCTTTCACTCTCTGTGTCTCTCTTTTCCTCTTCCTTTTCTCTCTTTTCTCTTTCTCTCTTCATACCCTTCACGCTTTCTTTTCTCTTTTCTCTACTTCCATCTTTCTATTTCTCTTTGGATTTCTTTCTTCCCCCCTCTCTCACGACTTTTTATCTTTTGTTTCTCACGCTCTCTGTCTCTCTTTTTCTTTCTTTGTCCTGCCCTCTCTCCTTTTACCTCCCTCTTTCTTTTATTTCTTTATCTCTTTTTCTTTCTCTTTAATCTACTCGTCCGGCCCCCGACAGAATGTTTGTTCTATCGTGTGGCCCCCGAGTTAAAATGAGTTTGACACCCCTGCGCTAATAAAAGACAAAAGAAACTAAATATGAATAAAATGACTGAATTTTGTGCAGGCTTGGGGAGAAACGGAACACATGGAACGGCAAAAATGATGTTGGCAAGCTGTTTGGATTTATTTTCATTTCGTTTCTGTCAAGTCAAGTCAAGTCACATTTATTTATATAGCCCTTAATCACAAAAATGTATCAAAGGACTGCACAGAATCACAATGACTCAATTACCTGATCTCAAACCAACATGCGGGCAAGGAACAACTCAAAACCTCAGGCAAACCAAATTGAATAGCACACAACCAAGGAAACCAGAAATTTAGATTCAAAATGACTATTCCAATTATGAAGGCACTAAAAAAATCAAAATGATTTGGATTTAAATCTGATATTTTAATTGAATTAGGATGCGGTGGCGTGACTCTCGAAAACTTTTCAATATGGCAGTCTTAAAACAATTTTGCAAAAGAGAGTGGGCAAAAATTCCTCCACGGCGTTCTGAAAGACTCATGACCAGTTTACCTTAAACATTTGAATTCCGTTATTGCTGCCAAAGGTGGCCCAACTCACTAAAGCATTTTATGTTACTTTTGCCGGAGATCAAAGAGATCAAAGCCAGGAGAGAAAGCTTACCACGTGTTGTGAGTCATCGTTTTATTCATATTTACTTTCTTTTGTCTTTTATTAGCACATTTGGTATTGGAGTAATCCAAAAGTAATTGAAAGTAATCCAGTTAAAGTAACCCTACCTAACCCTGAATTATGCATTTTCATTTCCATGTTTTTGGATTAAAATGGATATTTTTCCTTTTCAATTTTAGGTTCGGATCAGGTCTGAAACATGCGTGCTACAAAAATAGAAATCCCGTGTCTCACCTGGTTTTAAATGTCAAGTCAAGTCATTTTTATTTGTATAGCCGTTAATCACAAAGACTCTCAAAGGGCTGCACAGGTTATTGCAAACCACAGACTATTATTACAGATTTTTATTACACCATCCCCTGATGTAAAACCTACATGAGGGCAAGGAAAAACTCAAAAACCTCAACATGAGGAAAATGAAAAAACCTTGAGAAGGGACCGCACATGTGATAATCCCCCTTCCAGGATGACCAGGCTGCAATGGATGTTCCAATAACAAACAATACACAGATATTGTCAACAAAAAAATATAGGTTATTCATATGCTATAGAGTAGAAGTGTGTTTTAAGCTTAGGTTTAAACATTTCCACTGAGGTTGCAGATCGGATCTCAGGGGGAAGAGCATTCCACAGCACCGGGGCCCAGATGGAGAACACTCTCAAACACTGTCGGATTTCTTCTTGGCTCTTGGGATCACTAGTAGACCAGCGTTTTCAGAACGAAGGCTCCGGACCGGAACATAGGGGGAAATTAAATCTGAAAGATATGAGGGAGCAACTCCATGCATGATTTTGTATAATACCAAGAGAACCTTAAAATTACATCTTAAGCTAACAGGGAGCCAATGCAGGTTAGCTAAAATCGGGGTCATGTGATCAATCTTCCTTGTCTTAGTTAAAAGCCTCTCTGTAGCATTTTGTACCAGCTGAAGGCTTTTGACATCGGACTTCGGGAGACCGGAGAGTAGTGCATTACAGTCATCGAGACGGGAAGTAACAAACGCGTGAATTATAATCTCCGCATCCGACGGAGACAGCATAGGATGAATTTTAGCAATGTTGCGAAGATGGAAGAAAGCTGTGTTTCCTTTAAAAAAATGTGCAAACCTAAGTTATAATATAACTGTGGATCATGACTTACCTTAATTAACTAATCAATTGACGAAATAATAAACAACAAAAAATTAATTTAAAATAAAAATATAGAAATTAATGGGTTTTTAAAAAAATCTCCATATACAATGTGTCTTTGTGATTAAGGGCTATACAAATAAAAATGACTTGACTTGACTTGACACATATATTTAATTTTAGATCTAATAATTTTGATTTTATTATTTGTTACTGCAACACCCATTGCAGCATGGTCATCCTGGAAGGGGGATTACCTCATGCCCAGTTCCTTCTCAAGGTTTTTTTATTTTCCTCATGTTGAGGTTTTTGAGTTTTTCCTTGCCCTCATGTAGGTTTTAGATCAGGGGGTGGTGTCATCATAGTCTGTAGTTTGCAATAATCTGTGCAGCCTTTTGAAACACCAAATAAACATGACATGACATGACATGACCTGCTGTTGTGGAAATTCAAAATAAACGGAACAGTTATAATTATTCAGTGTTGAATTTATTTCTCGTTTATCGTGACAATTTTTAGATTTCTTTTTTCAAAAATTGCAAAATTGTCACATTGTAGTACAGTATTAGGAAATAGTATCTAATATATTCATACTTTCCCCGTATTTTCTACGTTTTTTGATTAATTCAAATTATGAACGCCGTATCACAATTACTGTACGGGAAAAAGAAATGAAACACATTTCAAAAACAATTTAGACAGAGGGCAGCACGGCAGATGGGTGGATAGCACGCCGCCTCACAGAGTGGTGGTTCAGGGTTCAAGTCCAGCTACTGCGGCCCTCCTGTGCAGTTTGCATGTTCTCCCCATGCCTGCATGGGGACTTCGGTTTCCTCCCACTTTCTAAAAACATGCATTTCAGGTTAATGTGACTGACTGAGCGAATGGTTTTCTGTCTCTGTGACTGGCTGGCAACCAGTTCAGGATGTGCCCTGCTCACTGCCCCCGCAACCCTAGTGAGGACAAGCAGTGCAGATAATGGATGAATGTTTAGACCGATCCTAATTTGGATTGTTTTTGTATCAGCGGGGAAAGAAAGATGCTGAAAGAATTGTTTGCGTTGTTTATGTGGTAAATAAAATAAACACAATATAACTTATTTTGTTCTACATAATCTGTCATACTGTGAGTAAATAGGTGTCGTGATGTGTTTGTAAGGTCTATCATCACTTAACAAGGTGAGTTGCAATCACTAATAAGGGGAGCCAGTCACAGGTATTTGTTTATTTTTTACTTGGTATTTGTCTATAAATAATCAAACAAGTTTTAAAACAATCAAAATTAAAGCAAAATAATTGTCTTTATCGTCATTGATGACAACGTAGTGAACATTGTTAACAATGTTTTAATTATCATTTGTTATGTCCCTTTTTTTAAACTACAAATTTAATAACATGCATTGTAAAATTCAACTAGGACTAGCTCAGAGGTTGTTTTTTGCATGGAATTTGATAAATTTTTGGTTTGAACAATTTTATTGACACTATTAACAGCAAATAAACAATGTGAGGTTTTAACAATTTTCTCGACAATTTTAACAGCAATCAAGCATGTTCACAATTTCGCTATATCTGACAATATGACGTTTTAACATTTTTCCGACATTTTTAACAGCAATTAAACACACAATTTCATTATATCATATCCCAACAATATGAGTTTTTAATCGACACTTTTAACAGCAATTAAATACATACCTTGATTAAGGAAATTAATACGTGATTAAAACAATTGCAAGTACAAAAAAGTGTGCAGTAAATTATTGCTTCATCTCATCTCATTAGCTGCACCGCTTATCCTCAGTAGGGTCGCGGGGGTGCTGGAGCCCATCCCAGCAATCATCGGGCAGTGGGCAGGGGACACCCTGAACTGGTTGCCAGCCAATCGCAGGGCACACGGGGACAGACAACCCGCTCGTTCAATCACACCTAGGGACAATTTGGACCGGCCAATGATAAATACATTTTTCGTATACATAGGGGGAGGGGTTGTTTATAAAATCACCACATTTGAAGCCCACCCCCCAAAAAAATAAAAATAAAAGAATATAAACAAGCACGCGAAAGTTACCTTTAAAATTTGTACTGTAAATACAAATTTAACGAGGTAGACGGGAGTATCAGAAATACTAGTTTAAGGAGAGTTCGTAAAGGCATCACCACTCAACGTCACGTCAGCGTGTTGTCCCCATTCCTTACTGACATTTGTGAAATTCCTTTCGCAAAACGACACAAAATGTTGACAATAGTTTATATACTACTGCAAAATATTGTGCTAAGTTACAGTGCATTTTTTATACTCTGATTTGTCCGACAGAAAACTCGTCATTACTGCGTTGCATTTACGTATTCTTATTTCTAAGTATGCGGGCTTCCGGTGCTTTTCATGCAGGCAAAATAAAATTCGCACTCTTCAACCTGCACGTAGACAATGTTAACCAGGTTTTCTTACGTGAATCTGATAAGAAAAATAAAATCTTCACAGTGCTCATAAAAAGTTTTAGTATTATAATACATTACTACCGCTTTGTGCTATTGTTATGACAACCGTAGAAAATCTAAATAAGGAAATCCAGGATTTATTTTTTACATTTAATTCCGGTTGAACTCCCTCACCAGTCACCGCACGTCACTGCGCTAAAAACACGTAAACAATGTATTTTTAGTCTTCTATTTTTCAATTCTCATCAGCACCTCTTATGAAATAAACACTTAAGGGAAAACAGAAACACAATATGAACCTTCAGCCCATGTTTTGCAAATTCACCGCAGTTTAGCCTGATTCATAAAAAAACTACATATCCCAGGATGCGTTTCTCATTTCCGGTTTCCCCCATAGAAGTCCCACAACGAGCGATGCAGTCTGACTGCCTGAAAACAAATCGACGTAATATAAATTGTTCTCTCTTGGAATTACTTTACATTTATCTTTTTCTCAGTTTCATTTTGTAAATATATTTGGAAAAAATTCCGCTGAAAATTTAATCACAATCATTTTTTTTCGAGTTAAGCCGTAAAGTAAGAGTACAGTACTTCTCGTTTCCCTCTTTTAAACAGGGTTATAAATAAACAAGTTAAAGGTGATTTTTTTTTTTACGGCAACCTTGAAGGATGGATAAGCAAGAAGGTAAGGGAGTTTATATTCTGTTTCATATTTTCGTCATAAAAGGCTAGGCTCTCATGTTTTAGCCTTTGTGCCCTACGTTAGCTACTTTAACACATTTATTATGCGTCCATTTTTGCTAAATGCTTGAATTGCTGCTCAACAATTTCCTGATACATCTTTGTCTTATTCAATTAACAGTGTGATTTATAAACAAAAAATTAAATACATTTTCGATTCAAATCTATACAATGCAACGCGTACTTTAAGATATAAGTTAACGTATCAGCCCAAAGCAATCGATAAACGAGAGAGGACTCTAGCATTCAATATCAGAGATTTACATATACATATAGCCCAAAGCATTCGATAAACGAGCGGTAACTTGTCCTGGGGCTTTTCAACAATTTCCAGATCCATGTTTGTCTTATTCAATAAACAGTGTGGTTTGTTAAATAAAATGAAAAACATTTTCGATTGAAATCAAATCCAATGCAAAGCGTACGTCAATATATATAGGTATACGTATCAGCCCAAAGCAATCGATAAACGAGAGATGACTCTACTATTCAATATCAGAGATTTACATATCTGTTGTTTTTCATTTACAGTGTAATTCACTAAAGGGTTTTCAAATACCTTTTGTCGAATTAAATTGTCAGAACTGTGAATTACACAACGCCAGATCATTATTATAGCGTCATAGCCCAAAGCAATCGATAAATAAGAGGTAACTCGTCCTGGAGATTTGGATGAGAGTCGTTTGGAATTAGAGCTACAGTAAAACCGTGGGATGCGCCAAAATTCTGTTTTGAGGTGGAGGTCGCAAAGTAAAGTTGCCCTATTGTGAGAAAAATGCCGTAAAGTAAGACCAAAACATCGTATTCCTGACTGTTAAGTGAAAATGCCGTAAGGGGGAGGATACTGTATCCCGGAACTCTACTGTAGTTCATTGGCCCTTACAGTAGTTAGGCATTTGATTGGGCTCATTTATTTGGCATTGATTACTGTTGAAGTGCATCCACAGAAAAATGAAAATTCTTCTCATCTTCCAGAGGGAGGTGCCGACCCGTTCTCACCCGTCATTGCGGCCTTCAAAGGTATATAATGCCGGGTCTCACCTGGATGCACATTATTTAAGAACTTCTCATTTTCCGCAGTTTTTCAGACGGAGCTCGACACCAAGCACGACAAATACGAGCGTCTCGTCAAGCTCAGTCGTGACATCACCATAGAGAGCAAAAGGACCATTTTTCTTCTGCACAGAGTCACCAGGTATTTGTGATATTTTTTTCTTAATTTGGTTAAAACTGATGAACTAAGAAGTTGATGTCATGCAGAAAGTGTATACAGTGGGACCTCGCTACTTCGCGCTTCGACGTTCGCGGGTTCAGAGCGTCGCGGCCTGTAATAGTAAAAAAATATATAGTAAAAAAAATATATATATATTACCGTATTTTCCGCACTATAAGGCGCACCGGGTTATAGGGCGCACCCCGAAAAAATAGTTTTTGGTCCTATTTTTGACATACATAAGACGCATCGGATTATAAGGCGCTACAATGGGAACGTCGACAACAGTCAGATAGTTCAGTCCAACTTATTACCCCCTTAACATTCCCAAAGCTTGCAAAGACGCAAATACGTGTCGAGAACACGTGCGGATGCGGTGTCCGTACGATGTCACTCAAATGCATCGTTCCATCATTCGGAAGGTTAAAGTCTTGGGATTCAAGAAATGCCAACCATTCCTTAGTTTCTATTTGCTTTTTCGCTCGCAACTTTACTGTGCACATGACAATAAACACTTGGAATTGAGTTTAATTTAAAAATAGACACTCCATTCCATCCATTGTCTGCACCGCTTATCACAGAAACATCGAGTTCAGTCTGAAACAAGATACAGGGATAGTATAAAACCCGTAGTAGCTCACCGAAGTTGTTGTGTTCATAATAATGTGCAGCCAATGTCCTCTTATATCCGTGAGTGTAGTAAATCCAGGACAGTAAAATATTTACAAATACAGTACAGAATAGTAAAATACTGTTTCCTCCCCCGCCGTAGTTCGACCTAACATGCTATTCACATTCACCTTTTTCGGCCAATTGCAGGCTTTGTTTTGCCGTTTAAGCCAATGCCAGCCTGTAAATGATAAAAAGGATCCGCCCCTTGACCTCCGAATAACTTTAGCCAATAGTGATCGATTCAACTGATGATAGACACGTCTTTTTTGGCCAATTGCAGGCTTTGTTTTGCCGTTCAAGCCAATGCCAGCCTGTAAATGATAAAAAGGATCCTCCCCTTTACCTCCGAATAACTTTAGCCAATAGTGATCCATTCAAATGATGATTGACACATTGGTTAGCCAATGAAACGCCGGTAAATAAATCCCAGCATACACCGCGGACTACTTGGCGTTCGGGGGAAAATCTAGTTGGCGGCTGCAAGTTTGTTGCAAGACTTTGCGAATTAATTTTGTTCCATAAATAAGGCGCACTGTATTATAAGGCGCATGGTCAGCTTTTGAAAAAAATAAAGGCTTTTAGGTGCGCCTTATAGTGCGGAAAATACGGTACATTAAAATTAGAAATTGCATTATTTTACAAAATTTGAAAACAAAGTATTCAATTAGAATTATTAATTGCATCATTTTACAAAATTTTAAAACACAAAGAAATGCACATATACGCTAAGCGTCACGGCCATAAACGCAAGCTCATTGGCCAGCACTCGCTGAATACTCGACTCCCCATCGGCCCATTCACTACAGTATGCCACTCATATCTCGTACGCTTCTCGCCATTACTGTAGCCTTTGTCTTTTAAAGTTTTGTGAAGTCCTCGTGATGGCTCCTAAACGCATCCCTTGGTGCAGCTTGTGAACCAAAGAAAAAGCAAAAGATGCTAACAATTACCAAAAAAGTGAGTTTATTGGACAAATTGAAAGCAGGAAATAGCTACGCTAGCGTAGCCCGTCAATATCCATTACGCCGCCTCCTGCAGCTTCTCCTGCATCGTCTGCGCCGTCATCCGAGGAGCAGTAAAACTCTTCCTGCCCCTGTGCAGTCCTTCATCGTTATTACCTCATCGTACTGCACAGGTCTTTTTATCAACTACGCTTAAAATAACTTATTGTAAGAGGTAAGTTACATTTTGTTTTATTGTTTGATTGTTTAACAAGAATCTCTCTCTCTAACCGTATTCCATATGGTGTACTGTATTGTACTGTATACAGGGGGCGTGTACTGCAAAGGTTTTTTTATTTTGAAGGGGCTTCGCTACTTCACAGATTTTCACTTTTTGCGGGTGGTTTTGGTCCCCATGAACCGCGATAACCGAGGTCCCGCTGTACTGTATTTTATAAACACAAAAAGGACAATGTGTTTCTGTAACCATTTCTTTTTTATATAGAAGAACTCTGTCACATGGTATTTTTCATGTTTCAAAGAAACATACATACGAATATTTTAATTATAAAAGCTCTAGTATGTATTTATTGTGTTATAAAATTGATAATACATTTTATTTCAAAGGGCCTTTTAAGCAACCCCTTGTGGTGTGAAAGTAGTTCATTATTCTAAATGCAACACAACTGATTCGAATTTTAATTAAAAACTGTAGTTTCATCTCATAAACATGATTTTAGGTTTCGAAATTTGTATTTATATTATACAACTTGAAAAAGTTGATTTGTGGCCGCCATCTTACGACCACGGTAGCCTGAATGAAGATTTTGCTAAGCTAGGTTGTCTCAACGATGCTCTTATAACAGCCCATAACGGGACACAGATTAGCCCCAAATGTGATGGCTGCTGAGTACTCTCATAGGGCATACGCATCTTTTTTCTATGGTTTCTTTCTCTACCCACTCATATTAGTCACTTGGCTGCAGGCAATGGCTCTCTGCTAGTCGCTACGGTTATTGTTATGCATTCGAAGTCACCTGCCTTCCACTGCTAAATGTCCCTGAGTTCAGTGAGTCGGGCGTCTTCTATGTTTTTCTACTGTGTCCTTCTCTAGCCACTCTTTTTAAACACATGGCTGCAGGCTATAGCTCGCCACTGTGTGCTCCTGTCATTGTTAGCTGCTCCTGCTTCATCCTTCAGTGTCACTTTCCTTCCAAAGTTGCTCATGCAATTGAACATCACTGAGTTACACCATTCAGTTATATGTTGTTTTTTTCCCCACTGTCTTCTTCTCTAGCCACTCATGTTAGTCACTTGATTGCGAGTTTTGGCTTGCTGTCATCCGCTCTGTGTAAATAAAGCTCTTGCAATCTTTTACTGGCCTTATTAGAAGCTTCTCCTGCTAACCGCTAAAGAAAGCCACTCGCACCAAGTCTGACCAAATTATGCTATCGGCTCTTTTCAGCCGCACTGACCTCTAGTGGTGAATTATTTTACACTATCACTTTAAGATTTTGTTGTCATGAATTCCCTTATGGAATTCCTTCTAATGAATTTATTTTCACTTTTTTCTACAAGGAGAATAAGAACAGTCCTCACAGGTCTTGTGTTTACTTATCAGACGAATCGCAGTGTATCCATTCCCACAATACTACTTTTATTCTTTTTTGTGTTGAAAGCGTTCCAGATGCAGAGCCCATTCTCAATGAGGCAGATGAGAAACTCGCGGGGGTGAGGCAGAAAATCCGTCAGATCGCAAAAGAACTTCGAGGAGAGGACATCTATCAGTTTCACAGAGCTTTCACGGCAGGTAAGTTTCCCTTCACTTTTTGTGTACTTCTAAGTCTGTGTCGTCATGGCGACCTACGGAGTATAGCCTGATATATGATATGAATCATCTCTGAGATGGGGATCACAAAGTGAAATTGCCGTATAGCGGAGGATAGAAAATTATGCTAATTAGATAATGCTTTCAAAACCCGGCACGCCGGATAAAATAACGAAATAGTATACAATGATATTAATAATACATTTTATTATGAAGCGCTTGTGCACAGAATGTAAAACAGTAATATCAATATATACAAAAATATAACACAGCAAGGGTCATTAATCTTTTTTAACCTGAGAGCTAAATTTTTGTTACTGATTAGCGCCATGGGCTACCAGTTTTACCGTAAATTCCGGACCATAGAGCGCACCGGATTCTAAGCCGCACCCACCACATTTTAAGAGGAAAACCGATTTTGTACATACAGAAGCTGCACTTGTATATAAGCCGCATGCGCCCACATTTAAACGTGTAATACAAACACAAAATTAACCCAAACCCGACTTCAAGTCCCGCGATTGAAACTAAATGTCCTTTGTTAAAGTCCACAGTCCAAAAATCAAAGCCGGCAAAATGAACAGAAAATGATACCGGTCCTTAAGGTTTGATGCAGACCTGCAGAGTCCGGGTCCCGTTGAAAGTAATCCAAGGAACAAAGTGTAGATTTCCAAAGGTAAGGGTGGGAAAAATGTATCAGATGAACACATTTACTCACGCAACTCCTTTTTCTTTAACCAACTTTTTACCCCCTCTTCTTTCCTTGTTTGTCCCTCACCTTTAGCGGTCCCCACTTCAACTCGGCACCCCGCGTTTGTTCCGCCCCTCCTTTTTCGTTCACCCGTGAAAAACATATCAGAATAAGTGTCTAAAATAAATACAAATAAATACATTACAAAAATATACAGTTGGAAATACATATTATACATGGGTTACACATATTTACAAAGAAAGACGGTACACCGAGAGAGTTTTCAAAGATTTAATAATAATAATATAGCTTTCATCCCAAACGGTGGCTGTAACAGGGCAGTTAATGGTAGCAACACTCGAGCGCTGCTGGCGGCCGTTAGAAAAATTACATAAATTGGCCGCATCACTGAATAAGCCGCAGGGTTGAAAGTTAGGGAAAAAAGTAGCGGCTTATAGTCCGGAATTTACAGTATATGCATTTCTAAAATAGCAATTTATGTAATTACTATCTTGTTACAATGTTATTAATATAGGTTGTAATTGTTAGAAGTAGGGTTAAAATAAGCAGAATCAACCACTTAAAAACCGATCATGTCAATGATTTCTCGTGCTAGAAAATCACAATGATCCATCACTAGGCAGTTATTTTCAGATCCATGTCGCGGGTTACTCAGGTGTGCTTAAGGAGCATCCTGGTGCCCGCAAGCACCATGTTGGAGACCCCTGGTATATAGTAAGTGCTACTTATGTGTAATATAATTGCATATGATTGGGTGGATATAGAAGGGGGAGTAAACGGCAGATTCAAATAGAAATTATTCATAAAAAAAATCCACTTCTGAGCATTGTAAACCCTCAGAAAATGTTCTTTCTTGAATCGCCATCTTTAATTAGTTACGGCCATTCAACGCTGCAAGCAAGCCATTTGCGTGCTGTTTTTGTAGTTTGGATCAGCAGAAGGTTTGAGTCTATGGTTGTCATGTTTTTGCTTCTCCCTTTAGCATCACTGCAAGACATAGCAAAGAAATGCGGCACAAAAAATGATACTGTAGCAGTGTTCATTTTACCTGTGAAAAGTGATGGGTCCCGGGGACTCGCATGCTCAAAAATCTATGGGTCCCAACAGAGATCTATGGGTCCCCAAAATTTAGTGTTATTGAGGTTGATATAAATAAATATAGAAATCTATACATTTATTCAGTTTTAATCATCACACTTAATTGGTAATACAAAGCAGTTATCACTTCAGATTTTTCAGTTCACAAAAATATTGTGCATTATACAAAATAATATTGCTGAAATATTAGTCTATATATTCATGCAGTTTTAATCACTTCAGATTTTTCAGTTCATATATTCTTCGTGGTTTGCTGTCCCGCCACAGTTGTAATGCCTTCTCAAGGTCCAATTGGAGCAACGGAATTTCCATAGCTAATTTGAGGTTTTCGTTGTCGTCGTGCCGATCCAATGTGCTTTTCTGAAAGTTCCTATAGCGAAATGATTTATGCAATCCAGTTTTTTTGTCACGCTGGGTACACGCATCACAGAACATGTAGCCTCCATTGTCATCATCCTCATAGCGTAACCAGGAATATAATTAAGTCCATTTTGGCAGAAAAGTCCTTTTCTTGCTAGGAGTATTCTTTTGTTTATCTTTCGTCGAATCGTTCGCTTCAAAACACGTGCTTTCCTTGCCTTGGCGGTCTTCTGAAGAATTTCTCCGCCGTTTTTTCGTGCCGGAATTATTGCCGTCGTTACCACTTTCTGTATTATGATTCGACTTATTACCGACACTGAAGAAAAGACCAATTTTTTGTTGATTTGCACCTAATACCAACTGTTTTTACGAAGGCATACTTCTCTTACACTCGAGAACCACCAAAACAATAACGTCATCCCGAAGCAACGAGATCTCGTTTGCCAAGATCGGTGCGAGACCAAAACAACAATGGCGGATCTGCCTGACGAAAAGTTTGGAGCGCGGTAAATATTTGTTAAAAAAAGGGTAATAATGACAATTTGGTGTCAAAAAAGTTACGTCCCGGGGACGCACGTTGATTTGATACGATGCGTCCCCAGCAAAAATTATGCGTCTAGGACGCAGGGACGCGGGCAAACGAGAACACTGCTGTAGTGAAAGGCATAGTGGGAGGTTGTTCAGCCGTTTTCATGAATGTGATGCAATCCAATAGCAGATCGGCATTTTATATGATGTCCACTAACAGCAGACAGGCATCCTAGAGACGCAACTCAGTTTGAACGTTGTAAAATGGCTGAAAAAAATCTTATTCCTTGACGTGAAGTGAAAAACTCATAAGACTGTATCGGGAGGGTCAACCGTATGTCCTCTGTCTGGTCATAAGAGTGTTTGTGTGGGAGAGTGACCTTGGCAGGCTCGCATTAACAGTAACAAAGTCTGATAACGCTGTTTTTCCACTTGTTGCATCACTCCGCGTTCGTGTTAGCCGTAACGTTTGCGGTTTGGAGGCCATTTTGTGTTATCTCGAGGGAGAGGGAAGTTCATTTTAGATTGCACTCACTCTTAAATCAATGTGACGTGACAAGTGGCAGTTCTCTCCAATTAGAAGCCTTCCCCTTCTCTGATTTTTTTATCATCTTTTATTAGAGCTCCATTTAGAAGCTTTGGAGATAATCCGCACAAGGAGTCTCCAGATATAGAACAATGGCGCCGCTTTTATCATAAAGTGGTCGTTAATTATATTCAGGGGAAATCTTTCTCAACCTAATTGCTCCTGATGGCAAGGCAACGGATTCTATTATTAGCTGAGGTTTTGCATGGCAAGTGGTGAAGAAACATTCAGTTTGAGTGCTTTTGGGTAGGGCTACTTTAACAGGATTACTTTCAATTACTTTTGGGTTAATCTAATACCAAATATGCTAATAAAAGACAAAAGAAACTAAATATGAATAAAATGACTCCATTTTGTGCAGGCTTGGGGAGTAACGGAATACATGGAACAGCAAAAAGCTGTTTGGATTTATTTTCATTTTGTTTCTGTCAAGTCACATTTATTTATATAGCCCTTAATCACAAAAATGTATCAAAGGACTGCACAGGATCACAATGACTCAATTACCTGATCTCAAACCAACATGCGGGCAAGGAACAACTCAAAACCTCAGGCAAACCAATTTGAATAGCACACAACCAAGGAAACCAGACATTTAGATTCAAAATGACTATTCCAATTATTAAGGCACTTAAAAAATTCAAAATGATTTGGATTTAAATCTGATATTTAAATTGAATTAGGATGCGGTGGCGTGACTGCAAGCTGTTTGGATTTATTTTCATATTGTTTCTGTCGCATTTTATGTTCGTTTTGCCGGAGATCAAAGAGATCAAAGCCAGGAGAGAAAGCTTATCACGTGTTGTGAGTCATCATTTTATTCATATTTAGTTTCTTTTGTCTTTTATTAGCATATTTGGTATTGGAGTAATCCAAAAGTAATTGAAAGTAATCCTGTTAAAGTAACCCTACCCAACCCTGTTTACAAGCATACAGTGGGCCCAAAAGTATTTCACCAGTAAGAAATTGTGCAAGTTTTCTCACATATAAAGATGAGAGAAGACTGTAATTGCTACCATAGATTTGTTTTAACTATGAGAGACAGAATGTCAAAAAAAATCCATAAAAATCACTTTGTGAAATTAAAAAAAATAAAATTAGGTTGGGAAATAAATGTTTTTTTAATTGTAATGGTAAAAATGATCTTCTGGATTATCCAAGTGGTCTTTGGAAAATCCATTCCATCCATCCATTGTCCACACCACTTATCCTCAGTAGGGCCACGGGGTTCTGCAGCCCATCCCAGCTATTTTCAGGCAGTGGGCAGGGGACACCCTGAACCGGTTGCCAGCCAGTCGCAGGGCACACAGAGACGACCATTCACTCTTTTTTTGTAAATATGTGTAACCATGTATAATATGTATTTGCAACTGTATATTTTTTAATGTATTTATTTTAGAGACTTATTGTGATATGTTTTCTCCGAACGAATCAAAAAGAAGGGGTGGAGCAAACGCGGGCTGACGGGAAGTGGGGTGAAGCTGAGTAGAATCTGTTTGTTTTTGCAACGGACAATAGTGGATAACGGTATATATTTTTCCCACCCTTAACTTTGGAAATATTCATTTTTTTCATTGGATTACTTTCAACGGGACCCGGACTTTAAAGGTCTGCATTAAATTCTAATTACAGGTATCATTTTCCTTTCATGTTGCCGATTGTGGTGTTTGGATTGTATACTATATTTATAGTTACAATCGCGGCACCTATTCAAATTTTGGATAAGCTTTTGACTTTGCTACATGTTTTAATGTGGGCGCATGCGGCTTATACACAGGTGCGGTTTGTGTAAGGACAAAACCAATAATGCCCGTAAAATGTAGTGCGTGCGGCTTATAATCAGGTGCGCTCTATAGTCCGCATTTTACGGTAATTTGTTTAACAAAATATACAAGAGTGAATACACCCCTCACATTTCTGCAGAGATTTCATTATTGAGGTTTTTGAGTTTTTCCTTGGCCCCATGTAGGTTTTAGATCGGGGGATGGTGTCATAGTGGTCGTTAGTTTGCAATAATCTGTGGTGTGTGCAGCCCTTTGAGACTTCTAGTTATAAAGGGCGTCACAAATAAACAGTCACTTGACTTCATTTTCTTCATGTTGAGGTTTTTGAGTGTTTCCTTGCCCTCATGTTGGTTTTAGATCAGGGGATGGTGTCATAATAGTATGTGGTTTGCAATAATCAGTGGTCTGTGGAGCCCTTTGAGACTCCTTGTGATTAAGGGCCAAACAAATAAACAGTCACTTGACTTCATTTTCTTCATGTTGAGGTTTTTGAGTTTTCCCTTGCCCTCATATAGGTTTTAGATCGGGGGATGGTGTCATTGTGGTCGTTAGTTTGCAATAATCTGTGGCGTGTGCAGCCCTTAGAGACTCTTTGTGATTAAGGGTGTCACAAATAAACAGGACTTGACTTCAGTTTCTTCATGTTGAGGTTTTTGAGTGTTTCCTTGCCCTCATGTTGGTTTTAGATCAGGGGATGGTGTCATAATAGTCTGTGGTTTGCAATAATCTGTGGTCTGTGGAGCCCTTTGAGACTCCTTGTGATTAAGGGCCAAACAAATAAACAGTCACTTGACTTCATTTTCTTCATGTTGAGGTTTTTGAGTTTTCCCTTGCCCTCATATAGGTTTTAGATCGGGGGATGGTGTCATTGTGGTCGTTAGTTTGCAATAATCTGTGGCGTGTGCAGCCCTTAGAGACTCTTTGTGATTAAGGGTGTCACAAATAAACAGGACTTGACTTCAGTTTCTTCATGTTGAGGTTTTTGAGTGTTTCCTTGCCCTCATGTTGGTTTTAGATCAGGGGATGGTGTCATAATAGTCTGTAGTTTGCAATAATCTGTGGTCTGTGCAACCTTTTGAGACTCTTTGTGATTAAGGGCCAAACAAATAAACAGGACTTGAATTTTCACGTCAATAATCGCATTGAAATTGCAATACTGGTCTGAAAAATCACAATTCTTACCAAAATCAGGAAGCCCCATTAAGTAGTGTAAAAAATACACATTAAAAATTACCTACATGGCAATTTTTACCTTAAGAATATTCGCGAAATCTCCGAGTGTAGCAAGTCGAGACAGCGCACCCCCCCTTCTCTTTGAGTGAGATAGCGAGACTTTTGAAGTCGAATTGCGGCTCCGATAAGTAAACCGGGGACACAAAGTCTTCCGTCCTGTCATTATTTGATTGTTGTTCGCTCAGGGGCCACAAAACAAATGCTAGGGGTCATCACAAGCCCCCCTCCTCGAGCCTCCACACTTAAAAAATGGCCACTGTTTAATTTAAAAAAAGAAAAAAAAGACAGGAAACCGGTTTCAATCTTTATCTGCATCTGCCAGAGAGACGCTGCAGATAGTGGGCTGTGTTTTTTAAACTAAACCGAGCTGCTTTGTGTAAATCCACTGCAACCTTAAGGGTGTCTCAAATATGGCTCGGGGGCCATTTATGTTCCAGCAACTATTTTTCAACATTCCGAAACATGTACCAAACACAATTGCTCCGTAAGTTTCGTGGAGGACTAAAACATCTAGTCTTGAGGTTCCTGGGAGAGAAGGAGGTTCATTTTTTTCTTTGATCTATTTCAAAAACATTAATGGTCTCTACACATGTGTCGAAGGCGTGGCCCGGCGATCCATATGTGGCCCGCGAGACAATGCCAAGAGAAGCGCAAGAGAAAAATGAGCTGCATCACACAATAACTTCACTAGATGTGGCCAAAGCCAGGCGCCACTAGCAAAGCACCCACTGTCGCTTTATTTGCTGTCTACCATTATTTAACCAGAGAACATCGAGGAAAACAATCCCAGTGTTAGTTTTATTAAATTCAATTTCACAGAGGCCATAAAAAAACTACCAAATTACAAAAAGCTAACACCTAGTTGTCTTTGTAGACATTTAAATAAGTTTTACCTCAGTGGAAGTGTTTAAATCCAGGCTTAAAACATACTTCTATTCGATAGCATATGAATAACCTATATTGTATGTTGACAATATCTGTGTGTAAGAGCTAAATATTATATAAACTCTTTGTTGGCAGAATTACCCAGATAAAAGCATCTATTTTGGTTTTAATCTACTTCGTGGAAGCTGCAGCCCTGCTAACGTAGCCATCCTAACCCCGGCTACCTCCCCGGCAGACTGAAACTCCCACTCCGTAGGCGTGGTTTATTATTCGTCACAGAAAACAGGAAAAGGAACACACACACGAGCGCGACTTCACAATAAAAGGATATAAGAAATAAAAACGCGCTTATAGATATAACAAATGAAATTAGACTGATGTTTGAAACGTAAGTCTGGGAAATGCACATATCCAAAACAGCCAATTTTACACTGTGTGTTATTGGTTATTGCAACATCCATTGCAGCCTGGTCATCCCGGAAGGGGGATTACCTCATGTGGGGTCTCTTCTCAAGGTTTCTTCATTTTCCTCATGTTTAGGTTTTTTAAGTTTTTCTTTGCCCTCATGTAGGTTTTAGATCAGGGGATGCTGTCATAATAGTCTGTAGTGTGCAATAGTCTGTGGTCTGTGCAGCCCTTTGAGACTGTCCCTTCTCTAGGTTTCTTCATTTTCCTCATGTTGAGTTTTTGAGTTTTTCCTTGCACTCATGTAGGTTTTAGATCAGGGGACAGTGTCATAATAGTCTGTGGTTTGCAATAATCTGTGCAGCTCTTTGTGATTAAGGGCGTCACAAATACACATGACTTGACTTGACTTGACTTTTAGCTTCTTTTCATAAAAGACACACAATCTAACAGCCAAGTTCATATATTCAGGTAATCATTTTCCCTAGAAACATAAAAATAAAAAGAAAACTTCTAATTATTTAATCAAGCATGTAAATAAGTGTTTGTATGCTATTTTCCAGTCTGCATTCGTTTTTCCCAAGTAAATACAGTAAACTGTAGTGGAAATGAATACAATAGTGGTTGTTTTTTTAAACGAATGCACAGTTGATAAACAGCACAAGAGAGGAGATCTTGGTTTTATATTCTTATCTTAAACCCTGAATCATAATGAAATGTGAGCCTCTGAAAAGACCCCCAACCCTCCAGCTAAGGCATGCTCTTTATGCCATAAGTTTACTAGTCCTTCCCCAGTGAGTGAGATAGTTTTTCTGACATTAGGCCCCCAAGCTAATATCAGTTTGACACCCTCGGTCTATAGCCATGAAAGTCGAAGCAAGTTGTTATTGATTGGATCAAGCAGATGGGCGACAGCAGGGAAAACGTAAAATTAGAATAATAATATTGTTTCGCTTTCATGGAAAATGAGGTTTGACTAATTATCCTCTCTTTTTTGTTCTATCCGGTCGATAACGGTGACGTCATATTTGGTTGTTATGGGCCTGATAATTAGTGTGCATCCCTACTTTGTATAAGTAAAAAAAATCTGTTTTATCTTTGCATTTTTCTCTTGCACAGAGTGAATCAAGGAAGCAAGGTTTTGGGTGCTCCGAGGAGAGTGATGAGCAACAAGAGTATGAGTATGGATGTTAAGAGGGGACGGTATGGGAGTGTGATTGTGCCGACTGTGTTGTATGGTGGAGAGACTTGGAGCCTGAACGCAGATTTAAGAAGGAAATTAAATGTTTTTGAGATGAAGTGTTTGAGGAGTATGTTAGGAGTGACAAGATTGGATAGATTGAGAAATGAAATTGTGAGAGACAGAACATGAGTAGTAGTGGAACTGAGCAAGCGTGTGAATAAGAGAGTACACCGGTTGGTTTGGACACATGGATAGGATGGATGAGGAGCGACTGTTGAAGAGGATCTACAAAGCAGAAGTCAATGAAAGGAGACCAAGAGGAAGGCCGCGATTGACATGGATGGTTGGTTTTATAAATCGACAGCCTGACAACAGTAGCAGAGAGACGGGCACTGAAAAAGCTGCGGTCAATCATGGACAATTCATCACATCCGCTACACAGCATTATATCCAGACAGAAGAGCAGCTTCAGCGACAGACTGCTGTCACTGACTTGTACCACGGACAGACTGAAGAGATCTTTTCTTCCTCATGCCATGAGGCTCTTTAACTCCACCCGGCGGAGTAAAGGCCCACATTAAACCACACCCCCTACATTGCATATTACCGTACTTTTATTGCAGTGTGTATTTTACGTAGCACTTTTTAAATACTCTATACAACACGCTACAGTGGGTTTTAGCACGTCACATTGGGTATTTGTATATTGTATTCCTTTTGCTTTATTATTGTATTGTTCTCAGCGAAGGGATGCTGCTGGAAATGTGAATTTCCCTGCGGGGATGAATAAAGTATCTACCTATCTAAATGCACTGCAGGAAAGAGGTCTAAATCTAGTGGAAGCTAGAGCTCTTGTTGGTAATAGGAATGAGTGGAGAGGTAATGGAAAAGGATAGTGGGATGGGATGGTCACTGTTATGATGCGGCAGGGGTAAACCAGTGAAAGGTGTCAGGCCCTGAACAGAAGAGTGTGTTGTGTCACCCTGACCCGAGTGACACGGCCGCTTTCTTGTGTCCCGTTTCATCCGGAGGGACGAAAGCATGACCGACTTGGGTGCCGAGGTGCCTAACTTGTTTGGGTGTTTGGGCAATTGGGTTGGCCATGGTCCAAAAATGTTTGTGTGTGTTTTTGTTATTTTTTCTTCTCTTGGTTATTGTATGTGTTTGTCTTGCTGTCGGTCACCCCTCTTGAGGGATATGACCAAGGTAGATGGATAGAATTTTTCTCCGAGACATTTCTTGGTGAAACACCATTACATTTATGTATTGATTTGTTGTAGGAATCCAAGAATACACGGAAGCGGCCTCCTTCCAGCATTACATCCGTCATGGAAGCTTGATCAGCTTGGAGGAGATCAACAGAAGCCTGGTCTTCACGGCAGGAGATGAGGTTTATTTCTAACACGTTTAACCTTTCTAAGATGTAAATGGAAAATCATTTCAAGACTGGAGATGGAAACTTGGAAAAAAATAATCTTTTATAATCCTTTTTTATTTCGTAACAAAGAAAAAAAATCATTTTTATGATTTTTCTCTTCAGATTTCTTCCTACCTTTTAACCCTTGTAAGTCACAGATATTAAAAACGTATTAGAAAAAAAACAGCAGATCAGGAGTCGGGAACCTACGGCTCTTTTCATGAGAACTTATGGCTCGGAGATGAAATCATGCCCATGCAAATCTCATGTGCGTTCCAAATGTGATACGCGCGGAGTCAAGTCTATTGTGCGAATAGCCGAAATAGCGCTCTCATTAAGAATGGTTCAGTCCAGTAATAAAGAGCATACTCTCCACTACAGTTTAAAGTGGAGTTGTCACACCAACAGACCATGTTCTGGCTGTAGTTTGGCTACTAAGGAATCCTTTAAATGGAAGGTCAATAAACAATTTAGGCTTACTGTTTAGACACTTGAGGATAAAAACCCAGAGAAAACCTGTAAACACCCAGAAACGCCAGCCAAGCACAAAGAGCAATTTGATCGGGTGAGCGGTAAGGGTGGGCTGAGCGATGCACACAATGCACTTCTATCTGCCCGGCGCCGTCTGCACCCAAGGTAAATGTCAGTATCCTCGTTTGCAGTATTTTGTGAGATTTTTACAAAGAACTCTGCTTGCACCTTGATTTTAAACCATTATTAATGAAAAAAAATGAAGGACAAAATGAGCCGAAACAATTGTAAGTAATTGCGGGAGGGAGCATCAATTATTACATATTATAATAATCAAATCATTATATAAGCATATAATTATTATTTTTAGAATGTATTGCATTCAATAATGATTCATTCTATTTCATAATAACAACAATAACAATGTATATTTTATAATAATAATAATCATTCATTTGATCATAAATACACATATTCATAAAAGTTATTATAAAAATCAGATATATTTTATAATTATATGGCAGTACTTCATCATAAGAATAATCATCTGTTCTATCTAAAACAGTATAATCTTACTACAACTCATCTCATCTCATTAGCCGTACCGCTCATCCTCATTAGGGTCGTGGGGGGGCTGGAGCCCATCCCAGCCATCTCTGGGCAGTGGGCAGGGGACACCCTGAACTGGTTGCCAGCCAATCGCAGGGCACACGGGGACAGACAACTCACTCGCTCATTCACACCAAGGGACAATTTGGACCGGCCAATTCACCTGAAATGCATGTTTTTGGAACGTGGGAGGAAACCGGAGTGCCCGGAGGAAACCCACGCAAGCACGGGGAGAACATACAAACTCCGCACAGGAAGTCCGGAGCTGGATTTGAACCCACGACAGGTTCCCATGACATGAACTGTGCCGCACAAGCGCTAACCACTGCGCCGCCGTGCTGCCCTCTTACTACAACTAATAATGATAATAATTTATAACAATAATATAGGATTATAACCGTTGCTGGCTCTGAGTGCTTGAAATCCTTGAAAATGCAGAGAAAAAAAACAGAAAAGTGCTTAAGTTTTGGGTGAAGTGCTTGTAACTGCTCAAAATTTTTGCCATATTTCTCATCATGTCTGCTTAAAAATGGCACCAACATTGCTCTTTTCACCATTGCATTTCTTCCCTTTTGATTAACGGCAGCTGACATTAGCTTGTTTGTTGTTAGTTAAAATTGTCCAATGAAGCGTCATTTGCCCCTAGCGGTTGCGCCCAAAAGAACAGGTGCATGCTACACCTCAACAGGCCACTACAATCTGCAACCGCAGTGGAACTGTTTAAATCTAGGCTTAAAACACCCTTTTATTCTATAGCATATGAATAACCTAGATTTTATGTTGATGATATCTGTGTATTATTTTTTTATTGCAACATCCATTGCAACCTGGTCATACTGGAAGGGGGATTACCTCATGTGCGATCCCTTCTCAAGGTTTCTTCATTTTCTACATGCAGTATTCTCGTAGACGCATTATTTATGCTGGGGACGCATCGTGTCGAATCAACGTGCGTCCCCTGGACGCAACTTTTTTGACACCAAATTGTCATTATCATTTTTTAACAAAGATTTACCGCACTCCAAACTTTTCGTGAGGCAGATCCGCCATTGTTGTTTTGGTCTCGCGGTTCAAGTTTTCGTCCGCACGCCGATCTCCAGTTTGAGTTGTGTAGTGAAAGTCCGTTTCTTTTTAGAGAACCGGCTTTTTCGGCTCAACTCATTAAAGAGAGCTGGCTCTCAAACGGCTCACTTGCTTTGATGCATTATATTACGAATGATGATGTTGTATAAAGAAGTTAAGAAAAAAAAGGAAAGATAAAAGGAGAAAATGAAAAAAGACAGGTTTGTGGTGATCCCTTTTAATCAGTATATTACCAACAATAATTTAATGCAGAAAATGAATTCATAATTTGAATACGTAAATGTGCTATTCTACTTAATTCTATTTGCATGTATTTTTTCCTTCTACAGTGAACGTCCAAGCGACTTCATTTTATAACTTTTTTTTTATAATAAACCTCATTCATGTCGAGCAACTCCGTGTCTCACAACAAAATGTTCATTAACAATATATATGATATAAGGAAACACATGTACAATATAACATGTTAAACTACATAAATAAACACGTTTGAAAAAAATATAGGGTGTAAGATTATTTTGTATTTTGTAAGGGAAAATACGATTGTAAGGGCATGGAGCACACTAAATTTTGGGGACCCATAGATCTCTGTTGGGACCCATAAATTTTGGAGCATGGGAGTCCCCCGGACCCATCACTTTTCACAGGTAAAATGAACACTGTACATGTTGAGGTTTTTGAGTTTTCCCTTGCCCTCATGTTGGTTTTAGATCAGGGGAATGGTGTCATAATAGTCTGTAGTGTGCAATAGTCTGTGTTCTATGCAGCCCTTTGAGACTGTCCCTTCTCAGGGTTTCTTCAGTTTCCTCATGTTGAGTTTTTGGAGTTTTCCATTGCCCTCATGTAGGGTTTAGATCAGGGGATGGTGTCATAATATTCTGTGGTTTGCAATAATCTGTGGTCTGTGCAGCCCTTTGAGACTCTTTGTGATTAAGGGCGTCACAAATAAACATGACTTGACTTGACTTTCATCAGTTATTGAAGACGACTAACTGATAAGAAATTCATTCATATAACACCAATATTGGGACTTTTTTTTTTCACAATTGTAATTTTTTTTGCCTAAACAACCCCTATTTTGACTCCTTTTGTTTGGTAGAAAAATAAGAATGTGATTCGCTAACACTACGGACGAACATGTTGTGGCGTCACGGACATTTAATCCGGACCTTTGCTCTCTCACAGGAAGGGGACCGGCCCACTTTCCAGGTGATGCCTGCCGACTACCTGTTGGGCGTGGCCGATTTGACGGGCGAGCTGATGCGGTTGTGCATCGGCAGCGTCGGCAACGGCGATATGGACACGCCCTTCCGCCTTTGCCACTTCCTGCGCCAGATCCACGACGGTTTCTCCCTGGTGGGCAATAGCGGCCCCTACGAAGTCTCCAAGAAACTGCACACTTTGCGCCAAAGTCTGGCCAAAGTGGAGGACGCCTGTTACGCCCTTCGCGTTCGAGGAACCGAGATCCCCAAACATATGCTGGCCGATGTTTTCTCCGCTCGCGCCGACCGAGCGGACGCCGATGAAGCTCTCATCTGAGATCTCGGACGTTTTTCCTGCAGCGATCGGTCATGCCTTGCAAGTTTTTTATGGATAAGGTGCGTGGTTATTTCGATTTCTGCTACCTTTTTGTTTTTCTTGCAGCGATTGGTCATGCCTTGCTTGAGTCTTATTGTTAAGGTGTGTGTTTATTCGATTCCTGCTACCTTGCCGTTTTTTTCCAGCGATTCGTCATGTCTTGCGAGAGTTTCATCGATACGGGGCGTCTTGATTCAATTTCTGCTACCTTGTTGTTTTTCATCCAGCGATTGGTTATGCCTTGCAAGAGTTTCATCGATACGGGGCGTCTTGATTCAATTTCTGCTACCTTGTTGTTTTTCATCCAGCGATTGGTCATGCCTTGCTAGAGTCTTATTGTTAAGGTGCGTGGTTATTTGATTTCTGCTACCTTGACGTTTTTCTTGCAGCGATTGGTCATGCCTTGCAAGAGTTTCATCGATACGGGTGTGTTTATTCTATTTCTGCTACCTTGTTGTTTTTCTCACAGCGATTGGTCATGCCTTGCAAGAGTTTCATCGATACGGGTGTGTTTATTCTATTTCTGCTACCTTGTTGTTTTTCATCCAGCGATTGGTCATGCCTTGCAAGCGTTTCATCGATACGGGGATGTTTATTCGATTTCTGCTACCTTGCCGTTTTTCTTGCAGCAATTGGTCATGCCTTGCAAGCGTTTCATCGATACGGTGGATGTTTATTCGATTTCTGCTACCTTGCCGTTTTTCTTGCAGCAATTGGTCATGCCTTGCAAGAGTTTCATCGATACGGAGCGTCTTTATTCGATTTCTGCTACCTTGCCGTTTTTCATCCAGCGATTGGTCATGCCTTGCAAGAGTTTCATCAATACGGAGCGTCTTTATTCGATTTCTGCTACCTTGCCGTTTTTCTTGCAGCGATTGGTCATGCCTTGCAAGCGTTTCATCGATACGTGGCGTGTTTATTCGTGTTTATTCGATTTAGGCTTTCACAAATGGATAATCTAAAGTAGGCCGTGTGACCTTTGATTTTCTGGCAGCCACGTGGATTTCCTTATCTTATTTTTTAAATATCACAGCCATAACTCTCTCAAAGTGGCATGAAGTTTTTTCCATTTGTATTTGTGTGTTGATTTTTTTTTATATGATTGTAAAGGTTTGACTCTTCTACTTTGTTATTGTCAATTAAAGGGTAAGTGCGCCATCTGCTGTTAAGTATCTGTCACTCGATTCTGGACTGCATGGGAAAATGGAATCTAGTTTTATTGGTTATTGTATGCCTTATGTTTTTATTTTACGGTAAAAAAACGCTTTTCAAAGATATTTTTTCGGGTTTATTTTCATTTATCGAACTATATTTTCTATTTCAAGTTATTTTCTTTTAGAATAGGCAATGTATCAATATTTTAAACCCGTCAACAATTTCTGCAAGTCTTATTTTTGTCAAACTATGTATTTTTTCGATGAAATAGGAAACGTAAAAAATATATCTACCAATGTTCACATACTGTATTTTTGTGTAACATATTTTTCGATTTTCAGTATTGTTTTTATTTGACAGTTTTGTCTTTCAAGTAATTTTCCATTCATCACCTAG
The DNA here is from genome assembly GCF_059441175.1 of Urocampus carinirostris. Lineage (NCBI taxonomy): Eukaryota > Metazoa > Chordata > Actinopteri > Syngnathiformes > Syngnathidae > Urocampus > Urocampus carinirostris. The sequence goes on from NC_142361.1 coordinate 36,574,599, forward strand.
AGCATTTTTAAATCAATATTAAGTTGTATTAGTTATTATTAGTGATATATTGTTTTAGCAATGTAAACAAAAAAATATGTTAGATGGCAGATCACTTTGCTTGTAAAAATCAGTTTAGTTCTATATTTTGTCGATTAAATGCAACCTTTTATTTTTAGCCGTGTCGTAACTGTTTTGGGGGGATTAGTTTTGTTGTGGCAGCACGGTGGTTAACGCGAGTGCGGAACAGTTCTGGGTTCAAATCCAGCTACTGGACTTCCTGTGTGGAGTTTGTATGTCCTCCCTGTGCTTGCATGGGTTTCCTCCGGGCACTCCGGTTTCCTCCCACATTCCAAAAACTGGCTGGCAACCAGTTCTGGGTGTCCCCTGCCCACTGCCCGGAGATAGCTGGGATGGGCTCCAGCACCCCCGCGACCCTACTGAGGATAAGCGGTACAGATAATGGATGGATAGTTTTGTTGTGATGTGTGTGTTGGGACAAGTCCACCTGTATATCGCGCTGAGCTCTCACCGTTAAGTCTTTGCTTGCCAAATGACATTAAGTACTTCTAATCTAGGGGCAGCACGGCGGCGCAGTGGTAAGCGCGTGTGCAGGCACAGTTCTAAGGTCTTGGGAACCTCCTGTGTGGGTTCAAATCCAGCTACCGGACTTCCTGTGCGGAGTTTGTATTTTCTCCTCGTGCTTGCGCGGGTTTCCTCTGGGCACTCTGGTTTCCTCCCACATTCTAAAGACAAGCATTTCAGGTGGATTGGTCCAAATTGTCCCTAGGTGTGAATGAGCGAGCGAGTTGTCTGTCCCTGTGTGCCCTGCGATTGGCTGGCAACCAGTTCAGGGTGTCCCCTGCCCACTGCCTGATGATTGCTGGGATGGGCTTCAGTTCCCCCGCGACCCTACTGAGGATAAGCGGTGCAGCAAATGAGATGAGACTTCTAATCTAGAGAGCGCCTCTTTTGACCGCATGCCAAAACACTTTGCAGCACAACATCTTATCCACAGTCACCCTTATGGAAGAGGCTAGATTCGTACATTTCTATCTTTAGATTTATTTTGTTGTAATGTTGTTGTTTTCTATATTTGATTTTGTTTGTTTTTCTTATATTTTTCATAATATACCAGTGTCTGTAACTCATGAGAAAACGTTAGCGGACACCAGGGCGGACAACTCTGAAAAGTTGCCGGCCCAGCCATACAGTTGCTCGCCCCATTTTTCACAACTTCAATCACAATAAGACGACTCATCGCAAAAAAAAAACCATTGTTGCAAACACTTTAGAATTAAGTTTATTATAAATCTACTTATAACATTCATTGCATGTATATGACATTGCTGTTTTCCAACTGCCATCAGTATGTACCTGTATTGACTCATCTTCATTCATGCAATGTTTGCGTTGCGTCGTCTGCTACAAGCCACGTGAACTCCTCTTTCCGCGATGCTTTTAATGCACGTTTATGTTTTGTAGCGTCATACATTTTGTTAGCTTCTTTTAAATCTTTCTTCTGGGGCTGAGGTTTTGGCTTGATTCCTAACCACTTCTCCATTTTTATTGTGTTCTCTGTGCGTCTACTTGCGAAAATGATATGTAAATGCACGACCTTATAAGAGTACGGAAGTTATTCGACGCAGGCTTTTGATTGGCTGCCGAGTATGCAAATTGCCAAACGAACCGAAATTTCCAAAACGAACAAAGATATCAAAATCAGAATAATGGCTTTTTTTTTTCCTTGAAAAGTTGTCGGCCACCCGGGCGGAGACGTTGTACGCCCAACAAAAGATGCACGCCCCGGCCATCCTGGCAGACGTTATTTCAGACACTGAATATATATATGGTTGAGATCAGGGCTTTGGGCAGGCCATATATGGTTTTGGTCCCCATTAACCGCGAAAAGCGAGGGATTACTGTACACGGCCGAGTGAATGCAATTGTGTATCAGAACCTTCTGCAACAGCACATGGTTGATAATTTGTGTTTATCGCCCAATCAGCCTGCAGTCTTCCTGCAGGAGAATGCTCCATGTCACACAGCAAAACAGGTAAAGAATTTTCTTGAATAAATGGCATGGCCTGCCCAAAGCCCTGATCTCAACCCAATAGAAAACCAGTGGAAGATCTTTGGTGACAAAGTTATGGTCAAGAAACCCACTACAATCACCAAACTGTGGAGGAGGCTGGACGAAGAATGGAACAAAATCACACCAGAGCAGCGTGAGAGACTATTGCTATTCTGCGGTCGTAGATGTGCTTTAGTCATTCACAGCAGAGGTTTGTACACTTCCTACTAACCTTAAGATTTTTCCCCATACTTAAGTCAAGGTGTTGCTATAAACACAATAAAATTGAATTTAATTGTGAAACAGTGAAGATGGTATGATTTCAAAATTCTTTGTGAGAGAGAGAGAGAGAGAGAGAGAGAGAGAGAGAGAGAGAGAGAGTGTCTTTCTATTTATCCTAATATTTTGACTAAATAATTTTTTCTGATTGCTCGGTCAGTATTTGAACCCAGTCCTGTCTGTCCCCCTTTGTCAGTCCGTCTGCGAACCTCAGTGTATACTAGACAAGTCTTTTTCGACCCTGACTCCCACCTGTCCCGTTTTTGCTCCTGTCTGTCTCCAGCTAAGACCCGATTTGATCCTGACCACGTCTGCTCTCCGGTCCCAATTTACGACCTGTTTTTGATCCCGACCAAGTCTGCTCTCCCGTCCCGACTTACGACCTGTTTCTGACCCTGACCACGTTTTTGCTCTCCTGTCTTGGCTATCGACCTGTTTTTCTGTCCTTGACACCGCCATCGCTCGCTGCGGAAGATCCACTTCCGTGTTCGGATCACAATCCGAGTACGAGAGCGACTTGCTTCCCGTGTCCAGCGAATCCCGGATCGTGGGCGCAGCCCTTCCTCTTTCCTTTAATAAAACTTGTGAGAAACATCACGCAATTGGGTCCTGTTTCCGTTCTGGTCTTACATTATATATATATATATATATATATATATATATATAATTATTATTATTATTTCTATTGTTTTATTTTAATAAACGTGTGGAATAGAGAAACTTTATGCAAAAAAAACCCTATCTTTCCGGTTGTCAGTCCGTCCCTGATCGTTTTTATTACTGTTGGTTATTATTGTAATTTACAATGACTGTGTTATTTCTTCCACTAGTTGAAGAAAAGCAGACCGGTTTGCTGATTGAAAGCTGTTTTCTTTATTTTACTTAAAAAAAAAAAGACATTATTGATACTCCATTAAGAAAATATCGCCTGAAATGACTTCTAACATTAGAAGACATTGTTATAATCTTTTACATTTGGTTGTTTTAATCGTTTGGTAATTTTTTTAATTACCTAAAAAAATGGATTACAAATATTTCTAAGATGTATCGTACGTGTATGTACCACTTCCTGTGGTGTGTCTTGGGCAGGTACGTCTTGACAGTGTCCATCCCTCCCCAGACTGTCTTATTGGGTAGGTGTTTACTCCCCCACGTGAAACCGACAGTACTGCTTTCCATGTTTACCAGTTTACCACTCCGATACAGCAACTTCATCACCGGGTCGCCGTTGTTTTTCAGTGTGTAGCGTCATCCCACTCTTCAGAGATGAGCAGCGACACGTGACAATACTTCTACGTACAAATGAGAGTTCATTTTTTCTGTTGTATACATTAAACCCCACCCCCCACATTTGGATATTACCCTATTTTCATGACAGTGTATTTTCCATAGCACTAATTAAATACTCTATAAAAAATGTTATATTGGGTATTTTTGTATTCTATATCTTTTATTTTATCATTTTTATTTTTCAACACAAGGATACTGCTGGAAGTGGGAATTTCCCTACGGGGGATGAATAAAGTGTCCATCTATTCCCCCCCTCTCTCTCTCCATCTATCTATCTCCTTTCTCTATCTCTCTCTCTCTCCCCGTTCTCTATATCTATCGCTCCCCTTTCTCTATCCATCCATCTCTATCTATCTCCCCCTTTATCTATCCATCTATCTATATCCATCTATCTCCCCCTCTCTGTATCTATCTCTCCCCCTATCCCCTTTCTCTATCTATCTATTTATTTATCTACCTATCGCTCCCCCTTTATCTATATCTATCTATCTCTATCCATCTATCTTCCCCTTTCTCTATCTCTCTCTCTCTCCCCTTTATCTATCTATCTATCGCTCCCCTTTATCTATCTATCTATCTTCCCCTTTCTCTAGCCATCTATCTATCTATCTTCCCCTTTCTCTATGTATCTTCCCCTTTATCTATCTTCCCCTATCTCTATCTATCTGTCTATCCCTCTCTCCCCTTTCTCTATCCATTTATCTATCGCTTCCCTTTCTCTATCCATCTCTCCCCTTTATCTATCTATCTATATCTATCTGTCTATCTCCCCCATTTTCTATGTATTTATCTCCCCCTTTATTTATCTATCTCTCTCTCTCCCCTTTATTTATTTATTGCTCCCCTTTATCTATCTATCTATCTTCCCCTTTCTCTATCCATCTATCTATCTTCCCCTTTCTCTATCTATCTACCCCTTTCTCTATCTATCTATCTATCTATCTATCTATCTTTCTATCTATCTATCTTCCCCTATTTCTATCTCTCTCTCCCCTTTCTCGATCCATTTATCTATCGCCCCCATTTATCTATCTATCTATCTATCTATCTATCTATCTATCTATCTATCTATCTCCCCCTTTTTCTATGTATTTATCTCTCCCTTTCTCTGTCTATCTATCTCCCCCTTTTTCTATGTATTTATCTCTCCCTTTCTCTGTCTATCTATCTGTCTATCTATCTAGACATCTATCTATCTCGAACCCTGTTTTGAGTGACTCTGCAATGCGCGTGCGCGCGGACGCGCCTCCGAAACACTAACGGGAACGTAGGCGGTCCCGAAGGAGGTTGGGAGTCAAATTCCCTCGCCGGTGCCGACGAGCTCCCACGCCACTTTGCGATAAATCGATAAAATCGTCCGATTTGTCTTCTTCGACGCTTCTCGGGGGACCTTATCGATTTCGTTTCTGAAGTTAGTGGACGTTTTTCGACGACAAAGACATTTTTCGATTGTGCAAAGGATCTTCTCGGACCGACGTGTCACAAAAATGGAAACTTGAAACGAAACTTGTTTGCAGCTAGCAGAAGAGGAAGATTGGTCTCATTTCTCTTCTTCTTTTTCTTCTTTTGTGTTGTTGATGGAGTCATGTTCGCCGGATTGTTGGGCTTGAAATGTCTCGGCAACTCTTTGCGCACGCAAGGACATATGGAAGGTAAGTGTGGACATTTTAGTCTTCTTTCTGAGTTTTATTTCAGAACTAACTAGATATCAGGGTTGGGTAGGGTTACTTTAACTGGATTACTTTCCATTACTTTTGGATTACTCCAATACCAAATATGCTAATAAAAGACAAAAGAAACTAAATATGAATAAAATTTGAAACTGGAGTGCCACGTCCAATTTCGTTGTCACAATATGTTCAACTCATTTTGTAACCATGACAATAAAGGTATATTCTACTCTATTCTATTTTATTCTATTCTATTTCTATCAACAGTTTCCATGGTTTTCCTTTTATATTTCCAAGGAAATCACAAATAACAATCACTGGTGAGTAAGGTTGGGTTACTTTAACTTGATTACTTTCAATGACTTTTGGATGACTCCAATACCAAATATGCTAATAATAGACAAAAGAAACTAAATATGAATAAAATGACTAAATTTTGTGCAGGCTTCGGGAGTAACGGAATACACGGAACGGCAAAAATGATGTTGAATTGATTTTCATTTTGTTTCTGTCGCATTTTATGTTCGTTTTGCCGGAGATCAAAGAGATCAAAGCCAGGAGAGAAACCTTACCACGTGTTGTGAGTCATTTTATTCATATTTAGTTTCTCATCTCATCTCATTAGCTACACCGCTTATCCTCAGTAGGGTCACGGGGGTGCTGGAGCCCATCCCAGCAATCATCGGGCAGTGGGCAGGGGACACCTTGAACTGGTTGCCAGCCAGTCGCAGGGCACACAGGGACAGACAACTCGCTCGCTAATTCACACCTAGGGACAATTTGGACCCGCCAATTCACCTGAAATGCATGTTTTTGGAATGTGGGAGGAAACCGGAGTGCCCGGAGGAAACCCACGCAAGCACGGGGAGAACATACAAACTCCACACAGGAAGTCTGGAGCTGGATTTGAACCCACGCAGGAGGTTCCCAAGACATGAACTGTGCTGCACATGCGCTAAACACTGCGCCGCCGTGCTGCCTTATATTTAGTTTCTTTTGTCTTTTATTAGCATATTTGGTATTGAAGTAATCCAAAAGTCATTGAAAGTAATCCAGTTAAAGTAACCCGACCCAACCCTGCTAGATAGTTAGCGGGTTATGAGGATGTTCTTGGGTGTGTTCTGTTTCTGTACATCGTTTTTTTCTTCTTTCCGTTTAAAAGGATTGATGAGCAAGAAGTCCAGATGAGTTAAAAGCAGGGGTCCCTAATCTGCACTATTGGCTACCCCATGGATAAGCATTTCTAAAATAACGATTTATTATGTTATTACTATGTCGTTACTGTAATTACCATGTTACTTATCGAAAATAGGTTTAAGTAGACTCCATCAAGGGCAGCACGGCGGCGCAGTGGTTAGCGCTTGTGCGGCACAGTTCTAAGGTTTTTGGAACCTCCTGTGTGGGTTCAAATCCAGCTACCGGACTTCCTGTGCGGAGTTTGTATGTTCTCCCCGTGCTTGCGTGGGTTTCCTCCGGGCACTCCGGTTTCCTCCCACATTCCAAAGACATGCATTTCAGGTGGATTGGCCGGTCCAAATTGTCCCTAGGTGTGAATGAGCGAGCGAGTTGTCTGTCCCTGTGTGCCCTGCGATTGGCTGGCAAGCAGTTCAGGGTGTCCCCTGCCCACTGCTCGATGATTGCTGGGATGGGCTCCAGCACCCCCGTGACCCTACTGAGGATAAGCGGTGCAGCTAATGAGATGAGAGATGAGACTCCAAACATTAAAAACTAGATTTACTAGTAAATCACAATGACCCAGTATTGGTGAGCTTTTTTCAGACCCGTGGGCATCTTGGCCGTCCTTAGGGGCCACCTTGTCAGGACCAGAAACAGGACCCAATTGCGTACGTTTTATTAGAGGAAGAGAAAGGGTGACCCCCACGATCCGGTGATCGCTGGGCGCGGGATGCGATGGCAATGTCGGGAACGGAAAATGGGTCAGTAGCCGGGGCAGGAGAGCGATAACGTGGTCGGGGTTGGAGGAGAGTCGTAAGCCAGGAAAGGACAGTAGATGTGGTCGAGGACAAAAAAGGTCGAAAGCCGGGACGGGAGAGTAGACGTGGTCAGGATCAAAAACGGGTCAAAGCCGGGGACAGACGAGAGCAAAAAACAGGTGGGAGTCAGGGTCGAAAAAAGGCTTGCCTAGTGTTAACTGAGGTTCGCAGACGGACTGACAACAGGTGACAGGAGTGGGTTTAAATAGGGAAAGGGAGCCAATCAGAGTCCAAGGCAGTTGGCGCCAAAAGAGTCAAGGACACACCTTGGGGCCCGTGGGCATCACGTTGGAGACCCCTGGTTCATAGGTTAGATGGTCTGGGTAAGGGTTAGGGATAAGGGTTAGAGATTATAGATCAGTGTCGAGTTTAGGGGTTAGAGTTAGGTGTGGCCTAAGGGCTAGTTTTAGAATAAGGGCTAGGGTGTCATGAACCAGAACAGGATCAGGACCCAAATGCGTGACGTTTTTTCACACAAGCCTTTTATTTCACGGGAAAAGGGGAGTCGTGCACGTTAGGCAGCAGTCTGGTGTGGAATGATGGGAAGCCAGAGGCCGACGAGATTGATGCAAATTTGCCCGAGTCGATATCTAACAGATGGGGTCGATACCGGACAGGACAGGACAGGACAGATGGGATTGATAATGAAACAGGATATCGAAATTAAACAGGACAAACCAGTCGGGAACGAGAACCGGAGAAAATAATGAACAGGACAAAAATAGACGAAAACGAAACTTGAAACCGATATTTAACAGGACAAAAATAAAGGGGAACAATACTGGACAGGAAATTCCAACAGGAAACAGGACCGAGTGAAAACCCACGTTTTGCGGGGCAGAGGTTCGTTGACGGGCTGACGAAGGAAGCGTGAGAGCGCTGAGCTTAAATAGACAGAAAGCCAATCCGTCAACAAGCCGCAGCTGGCGCCACAACGGCGGGGCCAATTGGGCGCCATGGCAACTGTGATATAGGGTTAGAGTTACTTTCAAATTTAAGGGTTGGGATTAGGGTTAAGGATTAGGGTGGGGTTACAGTGAGAGGAGTAGGACTACACGGGTAAGGTTGATTTTAGATGTTACGATTGGGTTTATGGGATTGTGTTAGGGATTAGGGGGTCAGGTTGGGTTTCGGGGTAGGGTTACGGTTGCGTTATGCTAAAATGGAAAGATTTACGGTAAGGGCTAGAAAGTTATTGCTAAGGGTTAGAGTCTAAAGATTAGGGGTTAGGTTTAGGGAGTTGGGTTTAGGATTGTGTTAGGGATAGGCAGTATGGTTTAGGACTAAGGCTAGGGCTAGAAGGTTAAGGTTTGGAGAGTAGGATTAGGTGTTAGCTTAAGGGGTTGGTTTAGGGGTAAGGTTAGGGATAGAGAATAGGGTTATAAGGTTAAGGGGAGGGTTGGGTTAAAGAGTTAAGGGTTAAGCTTGGTTTAAGGCACATGTGTCGAACAGGCGGCCAGCGGGCCAGAACAGGCCCGCTAAGGGATTGAATCCGGCCCCCAAGACAACGCTCAGAGAAGTGCAAGAGAAAGACAAGCAACAGGTTGGAATATGTCAACTTGATAGAACTTGTTGCCAAAGCCAGGTGCCTCGAACAAAGACACTGTACTTGGATTTCTCTCTCTCTCTCTCTCTCTCTTCTACCCCTTTTCTCCCACTCTGTCTCTTTCACTCTCTGTGTCTCTCTTTTTCTCTTCCTTTGTTGCTCTTTGTCTCTTTCTCTCTCGGTGTCTTTCAACCTCTTTTGCTCTAACTTCATTTTTTCCTTTTTTCTCTTTCTCTCTTCCTACCCTTCGCGCTTTCTTTTCTCTCCTTCTGTCTGTGTATTTCTCTTTGGATTTCTTTCTTTCTCTTTCTTTCTTTTCCCCCTCTCTCACGACTTTTTATCTTTTGTTTCTCACGCTCTCTCCCTCTCTCTCTTTTTTTCTTTCTTTGTCCCACCCTCTCTTCTTTTCCCTCCCTCTTTCTCTTATTTCTTTATCTCTCTTTTTCTTTCTCTTGAATCTATTAGTCCGGCCCCCGACAGAATGTTTGTTCTATCGTGTGGCCCCCGAGTTAAAATGAGTTGGACACCCCTGGTTTAAGGGGTGAGGTTTAGGGCTATTTTAGGTTCGGGTTCAGATACGAGGGTTAGGGTTGGGTTAGTACGTTAAATTTAACCCAAAATTAGCCTTTTAACTCCAAAACCCCTCCCATTAGTGGTCACATGACCCCATCACCCAATGACCAGGTTTTCCTTCATATTTTATGCAAAGAGAAATGTCAGTTTTCTCGATTGGAGCGATATTTTGAAACCGCATTAGACTTTAAATACTGTCAGCAGTTTCTCAGCGTGTCCCTTTTGGGTTTTTACGAGCTCCGCGACATTCTTTGGCCCTTTTGGGTTGAACCAGGGGCCTCTTTTATCTCCGTCGGTAAATAAGAGGCCCCTGTTAGTTTGCGAGCGTGAAAGTCACTTTTCCTTTTCGGAGGCCATTTTTAGCGGCAAGACACACAAGAGGCATTTCCTCTCTTTGTAAAAGCTTCTTCCCTTTTTGAGCAGCTTTCAAATTCTTTTCCTTTTTTTCCTCCCGTTTACAAAAACGCAGTAACTCGAGCTTCGTTTCGGTCCGGCGAGAGAACAAAGCGTTTTCTTTATTTTGCTGTAACTTTCCACTAAGTGCTACTTCCTGTCTAGAGTCACATGAACATGCGTGACCGGTGACATCATTTTGGGGGGTACACGGTATTATTTTAGAATTTCCCTTCAGTACGAGTGCAAAAATACAAATTTTAGGGCTAGAAATGCTGAAAAATTGAGTGCAAAAAAAAAAACAAGTAAAGGAAAAAACAGCCCCAAAACATTTCGTTACAGGGTTTAGACGGGTGCTTGAAATCCTTAAAAACATGTTATTGTTGTTTTCTCAAAGATTTAAAAGTGCTTGGATTTTGTATGAAGTGCTTGTAAATGCTTGAAGTTGTTGCGATGTTTTTCAACGAACCTGCTTACAGTGTCACAGTTACCATGGTGCCCGATTGGCCCCGCCCTTTTTTTCTGCTGCATTTATAAATTAGGCCAGTCTATAAGCAATACATTGTAGGTATCATAATTTTTTTTTATATGTATCATTATACAATTGTATCGTATTTCTTCTTATATTTTAAGTGCTTTATGACATATTTATGTCACGGTTGCCTTGGTGCCCAATTGGACACGCCCAGGTGGCGCCAGCTGCGGCTCGTTGACAGATTGGCTTTCCGTCTATTTAAGCTCAGTGCTCTCATTTTTCCTTTGTCAGTACGTCAATGAACCTCGTGGGTTAAATGAAATGAAATGATCTGCATTTATATAGCGCTTTTCAAGTCAATAACTTCCCAAAGCGCTTTACAATGTGCTCCACATTTCCCAATAGCGGCCTTGCAGCCATGTAAGGCGCTAACCTGCTTATTGGGGGTATTAGGGGGTTCAGTGTCTTACCCAGGGACACTTCGACATGTAACACGGACGAGCCGGGATTCGAACTGGGATCCCTTGATCCCAAGACGAGCGCTCTACCTCCTGAGCTACTGCCGCCCCCAGTTTTCCTATAATTATACTATATTTTATAAATTTTTAAAATTTAAATTTAAAATGTCAAAATGACCCAAAAATAAGAACAAATATTTTAAAAATTGTATTATAAGAAATACGAACAATAAGCTCTATTTTCTTATATGTATTTAAAGTTTTTAAACTGTAATTAATAGTTTTTGATTACAGAATTTAAAAAATGTAATATATATATTAAAATATTCTTTATATTTCTTACTGCTAATCGTTTCTTTTAAAACAAAAAAATAATATTTTAAATGAGGAAAAATAATCCGACAATATTTGGAATTAATTCCATTATTAATATTCTGATTTACTTGACTCCATGTTTTCACTGAACACTTCTTTTATTTCAAGAGGACAGAATGCTTTCTTTCTATTTGCAGAACAAAAGTCCGCGTGAGCGTCTTTTAGAATGCATGAGAGTGGGCCGCTGGGAGATTTTCAAAATAAAAGAGAGCGGCGCAGCTGTGCACAAAGAGCCCGTTGACGGTGCCGCAGAATCTGCTTTCTGTGGTTGAATAGAACTCCATGCATTTGTAGAATTGAGTGCAGCAAGAGGACAAGGCTCGATTCTTCATGGAGTTCTTCTTCTGGATCTGAACTATGTTTACGTGTTGAGTTGGTTTTGAGTCTAAAATATGAAAAAAATCTTAAATGTCATTTAATTAGCTTTCGTTCTGGTTTTTATTTAAGGCCCTTTGTGTCGTGATGACTGATTTGGATCACCTGTGCCACTCATTTGCCGGCTACCTGATTGGTTCCCTGTCCTTTTTTAAGCCCAGTCCTGTCACTCTCCGGTTGTCGGCCCGTCAGCGAACCTCTGTTGTTACGAGGCAAGCATTTTGATCCTGACTCCCGCCTGTCCCGTTTTTTTGCACCCGTTTTTCCAACTGTCCGTTCCTGATGTCTCCGTTCTTCTCTGGCTACGACCTGGTTTTGATCCCGACCACGTTTTTGCTCTCCTGTCCCAGCTATCGACCTGTTTTTCCGTCTCTGATACCGCCATCTCCCGCTACGGAAGATCCACTTCCTTATTCGGAGCAAGATCCGATGGCGAGAGCGACTTGCTTCCCGCGCCGTGGTTAACGCTATGCATTTGGGTCCTGATTCCGTTCTGGTCGTGACACTTCGGTCCAAACACAATATTGGATTTTATTATTTTGAAATACGACTTGATTATTGGGGCAGCACGGCGGCGCAGTGTTTAGCGCATGTGCGGCACAGTTCAAGTCATGGGAACCTCCTGCGTGGGTTCAAATCCAGCTCCAGACTTCCTGTATGGAGTTTGTATGTTCTCCCCGTGCTTGCGTGGGTTTCCTCCGGCTATTCCGGTTTCCTCCCACATTCTAAAAACATGCATTTCAGGTGAATTGGCCGGTCCAAATTGTCCCTAGGTGTGAAAGAGCGAGTGAGTTGTCTGTCCCCGTGTGCCCTGCGATTGGCTGGCAACCAGTTCAGGGTGTCCCCTGCCCACTGCCCGATGATTGCTGGGATGGGCTCCAGCACCCCCGCGACCCTACTGAGGATAAGCGGTGCAGCTGATGAGATGAGATGAGACTTGATTATTGAATTTTATTCATGTTTATTTTTTATTTCCCTTTTAAATAAATATTTTAAAAGAACAATTTCTTTATATTGTTATGTTTAAGTTTTATTTTATTTATTCATTTATTTTTTAGTCCATGATTTCTATTTATATATTTAGCTTGGTACTGTTTGTATTAAAATGATTTTTTAAAATTTATATATTTATTTATAATGTGTTTTTTAACTTTTGAAAATATAATTTTGAAACGCAAACATGGATTTCATTATTTAGAACAATGGCAACTATATAACTCCGTTTGTTGTACTATGTATATTTATTTTTTTATATGTTTGTTATCTTAAACTATTTCTTTACATTATTATGTTTAAGTTCTATTTTATTTATTCCTTTATTTTTCAGTCCATTTCTATTTTACATGTTTATTTTGGTGGTTTTTACATGATTATTTTGAAATTCCATTTTATTAATTTATGTATTTATTTCAAAATGCATTATTTCTATTTTTAGTTTTTGTCTTCATTTTTAACTATTTTTCACATTTATTTTTAAGTCCCATTCTATTTATTTTAATTTGTTGTTATTTTAATACATCTTTTAAAATATTATTATTTCGAATGAAATAATAATTTTAAATAATTTCAAATGCATTATTTTATTTTTATGTGTTTGTTTTTCTATTTTTCAAATTCTTATTTTTTAATTGAGTTGTATTCGTTTATTTTTAGGTACGTGCTTTTAGTTTTATATATTTCTTTATATCACTATCTTGAAGTTCTATTTTTAATGCATTGTTTTTTATATTTGTATTTTTTCAAATCCATTATTTCATTTTCATGTATTTATTTTTGTATTTATTTTCGAACATGTTTTACATTATGAATTTGAAGTTCTATTTTTTTGAAAAACCTTTTTTTTTTAAATATATTTGGCACTTATCTTTTATTACATTTTAATCCGATTATTTTTTTAAATTCGATTGTATTTTTTTTTTTCAAATACATTATTTCCTTTTTACATATTTATCTTTATATTCATTTTGAGATTATGTTTATGTTATTATTTTAAGGATCTATTCTATTTAATTATTTTAAAATGTATCCTTTTGTATGTATAATATATAAGACTGTCACAGTCTTGTTCTACGGACAGACTGAGGAGATCATTTCTTCCTCATGCCATGAGGCTCTTTAACTCCACCTGGGGGAGTAAAATCCCACATTAAACTCCACCCCCACATTGCATATTACCCTATTTTTATTATAGTGTGTATTTTTGCTATAAATACTCTATAGCAGGGGTGTCAAACTCATTTTAACTCGGGGGCCACAAGATAGAACAAGCATTCTCTCAGGGGCCGGACTAATGAGGAAGGAAGAATGAAATGGAGAGATGGACAGAAAGAAACAAAGAAAGAAAGAAAGAGAGAAGGAAATGGAGAAAGAAAGAGAAAGAGAGAAAGAAAGAAAGAAAAGGAAAGATCGGATAAAGAAGGAAAGAAAGAAAGAAAACAAAGAAAGAAAGATTAGTAGATTGAGGAGAAAGAAAAAAGAGAGAACGAAATAAGAGAAAGAGAGGGAGAGGAAAAAGAGAGAGGGTGGGACAAATAAAATAGAGAAAGGGAGAAAGAAAGAGAGAGAGAGGTAAAAAAGAGAGAGCGATATGAGAAACAAAAGAGAAAAAATAAATTGTGAAAGAGGGGGAAAGAAAGAGAGAGAAAAAGAAATCCAAACAGAAATAGAAAGAGAGAAAGAAAAGGGGAGAAAGAGGGGGGATGCAAGAGAGAGAGAGAAAAGGAAAAAAAGAGAGCCAAAGAAAGTAAAAAGACACAGAGAGAAAAGGGGAAGAAGAGGAACAAAGAAAGAAAAAGAGAGAAAGAGCGAGTGAAAGAGCAAAAGATAGAAGGTGAGAGAAAAAGGGAGGACGAGAGAGAGAGTGGAAGAGAGAGAGAGAAAGAAAGAAATACAAGTACAGCGTTTGTGAGAGGCGCCTGGCTTTGGCAACATCAAGTGGACATATTTCAACCTGCAGCTCGTTTTTCTCTTGCGCTTCCCTCAGTGTTATCTCGCGGGCCGGATACAATCCCTTAGCGGGCCTGATTTGGCCCGCGGGCCGGCAGTTTGACACCTGTGCTCTATAGCAAAACGTTATATTGGGTAATTTTGTATTCTATATCTTTATTTTATTATATTATTTTTCAACACAAAGATACTGCTGGAAGTGAGAATTTCCCTACGGGGATGAATAAAGTATCTATCTATATTTTAGATTTTTTTTCAAGTGATTTCTTGAACGTTCTTTTTTATGTATTTGTGTTCCTTTCTGATTTATTCTTTTATTTATATTTATTATTTTGAAATTCCATTTCTTTTTGAATTTCAGGTTTTTTCCCCCCCCTAATAATTTTTTGGAGGTGGGTATTTTTGGAGTACCCTTTCACACCCTCTCCAAAAATTGGACTGCGTTGTGAGCGTGAGATCCTGGCTTCTGTCTTGCAAATAAACACAAAGGCCCAACTTGGCTTAGCTGGAGGTGACTGAATGTTTTTGGAATTTCCCAACAGCTGGAACAAAACCCTGGGAACTCTTTCACATCTGGACCTGGTTTTCTTTACAAATACGAAGCCTTGCTGGAGTCAGAGGCCTCCGTTGTTGACCATAGCATTCAATTAGAGCAATATCACAATGTGCTGTCAGAAAATCATGGGACGCTCTCTGCCCAGTCTGGGCCCTTAATTATAAGAACGAACTGGCTCAGAGACAGTTTGTTCCCCAGGGCCTTCACCTCCTTAAAGGAGCACATGAGACTGTGAAAAAAGATCTTGCCTATGCAAAGAAAAAAAAATGTTCTAATTGTAATTGTTTATTCTTATTAATATAAGATAATGTCATTGCACTAATTTGAAATCCAGGCCAGTCTACAACTACTTACTTGTGAATACAATAGAGCCCCAGGATACAACAGGAAACCATTCTCAGGTCGGAATCGCAAGGTGAAATCGCCGTATAGCAGGGGATAGAACAAAAAAATGGTATTTAGTAAGTAGCACGTATGTGTAATATGTGTGTACACAATAAAATAGCATTATGAATGAAGATAATAAACCTTTAATTTTCCCATGGGTGTGATGTGACTTGAGCTGGTCCAGTGGAGTAGCAGGTGGTTGCAAAGGGGGTATGGTGGGGTGCGATGAGATGGCAACCATTAATAAAAATGAAGCTGATTTTTAAATTTCCTTCAAAGATGTCCGAGGGTAGCCATTCCTCTGCCTTCTTCATATTTCTTAACGATTGCAAGCTTTGTTTCTATGGTTATCAGACTCTCAGACTTAGGTTAGGGTTAGCTAATGTTAGTTTACTGAACTTTTTCTTTTTTTGTGTGTGTTTATCCTAGAAGGCCACTTCTAATCTTGTTGTAGGCTAAGGTTACTAAGTTATGAATGAAACGGAAGACTGTTCTACTCTATCGTGAAGGTCCCACATTTCTAGCCCAGCGTGTCCTCAGTGTCTTCATTCTTGAAAACCTTCTTGGCTTTGTCGTTCAGATTAATCGTTAAACTGTTTGCGGACAGATGGATTATTCTACTCTACTCTACTCTACTATTCTATTCTACTCTACCCTTCTCTACTCTACTCCATGTGAAGGTCCCACGTTTCTAGTCTAGGGTGTCCTCAGTGTCTTCATTCTTGATCTCCTTCTTGGCTTTGTCGTTCCGATTAAGCATTAAACTGTGTCCGAACAGATGGATTATTCTACTCTACTCTACCCTACCCTACTCCACTCCACTCTACTCAAATGTGAAGGTCCCACGTTTCTAGCATAGCGTGTCCTCTGTGTCTTCATTCTTGATATCCTTCTTGGCTTTGTCGTCCCAATTAATCGCTACTCTACTCTACTCTACTCAAATGTGAAGGTCCCACGTTTCTAGTCTAGCGTGTCCTCAGTGTCTTCATTCTTGATCTCCTTCTTGGCTTTGTCGTTCCGATTAAGCATTAAACTGTGTCCGAACAGATGGATTATTCTACTCTACTCTACCCTACCCTACTCCACTCCACTCTACTCAAATGTGAAGGTCCCACGTTTCTAGCATAGCGTGTCCTCTGTGTCTTCATTCTTGATATCCTTCTTGGCTTTGTCGTCCCAATTAATCGCTACTCTACTCTACTCTACTCAAATGTGAAGGTCCCACGTTTCTAGTCTGGCGTGTCCTCAGTGTCTTCATTCTTGATCTCCTTCTTGGCTTTGTCGTTCCAATTAATCGCTACTCTACTCTACTCTACTCAAATGTGAAGGTCCCACGTTTCTAGCATAGCGTGTCCTCTGTGTCTTCATTCTTGATATCCTTCTTGGCTTTGTCGTCCCAATTAATCGCTACTCTACTCTACTCTACTCAAATGTGAAGGTCCCACGTTTCTAGTCTAGCGTGTCCTCAGTGTCTTCATTCTTGATCTCCTTCTTGGCTTTGTCGTTCCGATTAAGCATTAAACTGTGTCCGAACAGATGGATTATTCTACTCTACTCTACCCTACCCTACTCCACTCCACTCTACTCTACTCAAATGTGAAGGTCCCACGTTTCTAGCATAGCGTGTCCTCTGTGTCTTCATTCTTGATATCCTTCTTGGCTTTGTCGTCCCAATTAATCGCTACTCTACTCTACTCTACTCAAATGTGAAGGTCCCACGTTTCTAGTCTGGCGTGTCCTCAGTGTCTTCATTCTTGATCTCCTTCTTGGCTTTGTCGTTCCAATTAATCGCTACTCTACTCTACTCTACTCTACTCTACTCAAATGTGAAGGTCCCACGTTTCTAGCATAGCGTGTCCTCAGTGTCTTCCTTCTTAATCTCCTTTTTGGCTTTGTCGTTCCAATTAATCGTTACTCTACTTTACTCTACTCAAATTTGAAGGTCCCACGTTTCTAGGATAGCGTGTCCTCAGTGTCTTCCTTCTTGATCTCCTTCTTGGCTTCGTCGTCCCGATTAATCGCTAATCTGTTTGTGGACAGGTGGCCGAGCTTCTAGGACAGCTGGCGAGAAGATCCAATGGCGGCCTTCCGGGAACGCTGGCGATGATCCGGAAAACAAAGAAGAAGATTTGGACATCATGGAGGATAAAAGTGGAGGGTTGAGTCCATCTTCTGTCGCTAGGAGACCAAGTCAACCTAAGGGACCACCGACGTCTACTCACGTTCCACAGTCCAGGGACGAGTCTTTCAATTCTAGCTTTAGCTTCATTCAGGAATCTCTCAGGACGATCACAGATCCTCAAGAACCTCAGACCTCACCGGCTTCCCCTTCTCAAATCAACCGAGTATCGGTTCTTGATCTGCCGTCCGTTTGTGAAGACGTTTGGAGTGAGGGCATTCAAAATGGCGACCTCCGATGTCGGGATTCAGACTCCGCCTCCTCGGTAACTTCGGTGACGTCGGGATACGAGAGCCCCACGGCGTCCTTTGAGCAAGGCTGGGAAGCGTCCGTCAGGAAATACGACAGCCTTCTGCAAGATTGTCTTCAAAATAATCGAACCCATGTGAAGGTGAGTTCTATTCCGTTGTTTTGTGGATTGGTCCCATAGCGCTTTACTTCTCGGTCCTTTATTTGTTTTTGTCTCATCTCATCTCATCTCATTAGCTACACCGCTTATCCTCAGTAGGGACGCGGGGGTGCTGGAGCCCATCCCAGCAATCATCGGGCAGTGGGCAGGGGACACCCTGAACTGGTTGCCAGCCAATCGCAGGGCACACGGGGACAGACAACTCTCTTGCTCATTCACACCTAGGGACAATTTGGACCGGCCAATTCACCTGAAATGCATGTTTTTGGAATGTGGGAGGAAACCCACGCAAGCACGGGGAGAACATACAAACTCCGCACAGGAAGTCTGGAGCTGGATTTGAACCCACGCAGGAGGTTCCCAAGACATGAACTGTGCCGCACATTTTTACGATCGTTTTTGTCTATGATCGTAATTGTCCCTTAATGAGTTATTCCAGGAGTAATCATTCTATGAATCGTTTTAATCTTGAAAGAGCTATACGCAATTTGTTACTCTCTGTTGGCATCATTCAGTCACCTCATTCATGATGCGTGTGCAAGTATGTGCATTTTTTAGACACGCTCGAATAAACTCTTTCTAGAGCGTTTTTTAGGGAATAATGATATTTGATATTCTTCATGAAAAACAAAAACACTTGAAGTTATGGTTTTATTTTTCACACAGCAGCAATGTTGCAGTAGAATCACTGTTAGCATCAGATTACCTGTGCATTGTGCAAGTGCAAGTGTAGTTAAAACAAAAACAATCCCAAAAAAAAATGTTTTTGTTGCAAAATTATCGTGCAGGATGTTTTGCTACACTATATTGTAAAAGTAAATGTAAAAATAGATTTTAAAACAAGTTAGATATTTATTTTAATTAATTGTTTTTCGTATATTATTAATTTTTTGATTGGATTGTATTTACGTATTTTTTAAATCCAATATTTTCTTTTTATACATTTTATTTGAAATTAATTTTATCTCAATTGATTTATTTTTTAACTTCTTTATTTAAGGGGAAAAAGCCCAATTATTGACTAATGTCACGCTAAAAGTAAATTTTAAAAATAAAAATAAATATTTTAATATTTTGTTACCTATTTTCAAACATTTTTTATTATCATTTTTAAAATCAATGCTATTTTTTTATTTTATTTTAAATGCATTATTTCTTTTTTGTATAATTACTTTTATATTCACTATTAAATCATTTTTTATTATTAAGCTTGAGTTTTATTTGATTTGCACATTTATTTTAAATGCATTACAGTATTTCTTTTTGCTCTATTTGTCACGAGACCGGACCAGATCGGAGGCAGGAGGCAGGAAGGGTGAACTCATTCGCGTTAACGATCAGATACTTTTATTAAGGAAATAAAAGTCGTCCAACACTCAGGGACAAAACAAAACAAAAACAGGCTTACAGGCAAACAGGAACTCATACTAGGAATACTCACAAAACAGGCTTTTACTCAGAACGGGCAAACACAGGTTTCCTCTAGTCAAACAGAACAGATTAATGCAGAACAGAAAACGCAATGAACCAGCAACCGGCAATACCCACAACCCGCCCTTAAGAAGCACACACGCAAATTAGATGATCTGCTACAGCCGGTGCCCAGGGGGTGGGGCCAGCCGGTCGCCACGGCGACCATGCTGGACATGACAGTATTTAGATATAGAAACACAATTTTTTTGTTTTTATTTATATTTGTTTTTGTATCTATGATATTAATATATTTTTTGATTAAGTTTAAAAATATTTATTTGCGATATCATTTTCAAGTTGTAATTATTATATTCATTTTTGTATATTAATATATTTATATATTTAATGTATTTGTCCAACCTGCGTGGAAAATGAGGGATGTTAGTCCTTTGAGACGTCTTGTGTTGAATAGAATAGAATAGAATAGAATAGAATAGAGGCAGCACGGCGGCGCAGTGGTTAGTGCTTGTGCGGCACAGTTCATGTCATGGGAACCTGTCGTGGGTTCAAATCCAGCTCCAGACTTTCTGTGTGGAGTTTGTATGTTCTCCCCGTGCTTGCGTGGGTTTCCTCCGGGCACTCCGGTTTCCTCCCACATTCCAAAGACATGCATGTCCAAATTGTCCCTAGGTGTGAATGAGCGAATGAGTTGTCTGTCCCTGTGTGCCCTGCGATTGGCTGGCAACCAGTTCAGGGTGTCCCCTGCCCACTGCCCGATGATTGCTGGGATGGGCTCCAGCAACCTCGCGACCCTACTGAGGATAAGCGGTGCAGCTAATGAGATGAGAATAGAATGTCTTTTTTATCATTACACAGAGTGTCAATGAAATTCAAAGCTTCCACATATATGAGCAGTAAGCGGCCAGCTTCACAGTTAGATTTTCTTTATTTTGACTGTTTATTTTTCATGAAATACAAACAGAGACATCGACATGAGTCACTAAATGACAAAAACAAAAATGTCAGTAATCAGAGGGAGTTTACGGTTACATCATCGTCCTAAAATTGCGATCGAACTCGCGGTCATTCCCCTTGTACAGTATTTATCTTCCTGAATGGTGATCGCCTTTTTTCCTCTCTTTTTTCATGTTTGAAGATCGAGTCCATGATGTCAAAGCTTCAAAATCTGCAGCAAAAAGCCATCCTGGATGACGACTACGACGCAGGTGAATTTTCAACGAAAACGCGAAAATATATGAAAGCGTAGTGTTTTTTTAAAGAGGGAAACACAAACTAATGCAAAATCAATCACCATTAAAAGAACACAATGATTTTTTTAAATTATATATAACGGTTCACAATGTGTTGTTTTTGCTGTTATTGTGCGTACTGAAATAATCACAACATGCCATGAGGCTCTTTAACTCCACCCGGGGGAGTAAAATCCCACATTAAACCATACCCCTACATTTGCATATTACTCTATTTTTATTAAAGTGTGTATTTTCCGTAGCACTATTTAAATACTCTATAGCAAAACTTTATATTGGGTATTTTTGTATTCTATATTTTTATTTTATTATTTTATTTTTCAACACGAGGATACTGCTGGAAGTGACTATTTCCCTATGGGGATGAATAAAGTATCTATCTATCTATCTATCTATCTATAAACAATATCCGGACTGAACATTGAAACATTTTGAGATCTCATCTCATCTCATTAGCCGTACCGCTTATCCTCATTAGGGTCGCGGGGGGGCTGGAGCCCATCCCAGCCATCTTCGGGCAGTGGGCAGGGGACACCCTGAACTGGTTGCCAGCCAATCGCAGGGCACACGGGACAGACAACTCATTCGCTCATTTTGAGATGTTTTTTTCTATTTTATTTTGAAGAACTTGTTCGACCAAGTTAAAGCTCTTTTTCATGAGAATCAAACAAAATATTTGATATTTTTAACCTATTTAGGTCCCTCATTTAAGGTTATTTTGGGGTGAGTTTAAAGGGACAGTGTGTATATCATTTAGTGCCACCCTCCCTGTGGTAAAGAACTTCATTTTGTTTAAAAGGAAATAATATTGATTTGTATGATAAGCGAAAAGAATTGAACTCTCATAAAATATGTACTTTTTTTAAATACTCGAAGGTCGAGAATAACATGACAACTCTGTCTTTTTTTTTTTTTTGCTTTTTCCTCATCTTTTTTCTTTTGTTTTCTTTCATTTTTCTTTTTGGTTTTTACTTTACTTTTTCAGACTCTTTCCCAGTTTACATCTTTTTCTTTTCTTTCCCCTTGCTTTTTTCTTATTATTTGCTCATTTTTTTTAGTTTCCTTTTTTCCTTTGTTATTTTATATTTTTCACTTTTCTTTTCTTCTTTATTTTTGCTTCTAGCCATGTTTTTCTCTCTTTCTTCTCTTTTCTCCACCCACATTCTATTCTTTGTTCTTCTTTTTTCTTTTCTTTTTCAATCTCCTTTTCTTCTCCTTTCGTTTTTCCTTTTCTATTTTCTGTTTTACCTTTTTCATTAATTTTCTACTTTTTTCTTAATTTTTCCTTTTCTTTCATTCAAGAAAGATTGGGCAAATGGTAAGACAAAAACACTGTTTATTTTGATCACTTTGAGTCTCCGTAATTTGCATTCTTCATTATGCCTTTTAGCACTCGTTTTTTTGTTTCACAACACAATACAGCGACATCAAGTGGTCAAATACAACACAATGTCCCTTTAAGATATAAGAAAGATTATACATAATAAATTGTACATAATAATCGATAAGTAATGCAGATAATACAAATGTTAAAATGCATAAGTAAGGTGTTTCATTTTGTCGTATTAGGGAATATAAGCAAACAAACATTTCAATAAAAACTTGTTTGAAAAAACAACTTCTATGTATTTTGTAAATCCTTAAATATGACGAACATTCACAACGTGCAAACGATGGATAAAATACTTAAGAATCTCCCCTTACTATTGAGTTAAACATGTCATAATTGTTGTTTTTCTTTTTGACTTCATATGATTTATTCTCTGTATTTCTGCAGTACTTTTTATTCCTTTATAAATTGTCCACTTGGTTATCCGTTGGTTATCGTTGTTTGACTGTTCCATGTAAATTTTGTTTTTGATTAAAACATTTTTTTTATTTGTCTCTAACCATTTTTGGGGATAAACAGAGCAGAATCATTATTTTTTTTAATGTTTAAAATAATAACGTATTTTTAATGTTAAAGAGAAATAACGAAAAAAAAAAATACATTCCTTTCCGGGTTTTTAGCCAATAGAATGCATCGAAATACGCGCGCGTATGACGTACCGTTCGAGCATTTCCTGGATATTTTCGGGCGAGTTCAAGTTATTAAAAAATTAAGAGCTCTCAACGACTTGGGGAATTTAAACTTAAGTTTTGATATAATAAATAGATACATTTATGAGAATGCAAAAATTTGGTTATCAATTTCATTGTTCAGGCCCAGGAAGTATCGGTAAACAATAATTTGAGTTTCGGGTCTCTCAGCCAATTAAATCTGTCAGAATACACACGTGACTAAACTAGCGTTCTAGCCTTTTCTGGATATATATTTTTTCGCTTAGTGACGTAAATACATAAAGTTACAAATAAATAACGGTTGTAAAACGATAACGTGTAGAACGTAGATAGTAAACTCATAAAAAAAACTAATTAAATAACGAAAATAGAATGGATGAAAAATAAAAGTTTGGCACGTGAGTCCTCATTTTCCTCCTGTCAGTTGAATCTTAAGATTATGGGTACGTTTTTTTGTTTTCATTTTCAGCTGAAAGATTTGGGAAAAAGTTGGAAGAACTACGAAAAGAACGCGAAACTTTGAAATTGGGTTTACCTTCCAGACAACCGACTGTGGCGCTTTTCCTCCAGAAGCTAAGTAAAGCGATGCACAGCGCCCTCCTCAGGACTGACCGCGAACAGCACAGGTAAGTCAACCTGGTCAAAATCTGACGTCATTTATTAGTTTATTAAACTACACGATTTAGAAAGTCAAAAACAGTTTTTTGTATTTTTGAAATGAGTAGGAATATATTTATATTCTCAGTTGACTTCTAATGATAAGAAATCTATCCATTTAAAATTGCAAAACATAAAAATCCCAACGAAAATTCTGGACACAGACGCTAGGTGCTAATGCTAAATAATTTGGTGACGAATGTCGATCTCTCTGTTTGTATAAAAGCTGTTATTTATTTAAATTTTTCATCTATTCTGTTTGAATTAGGCTTTTTCTTAATAAAACATAATAATAAATTGCATTAGCTAGCTGCTAATGCTAATTAAATTAGCGGCTATTGCTAAGTTTTTTTCTTTTAATCTCTAAACTGTCAATTTCTTTTCTTGTTTCATTTGCGAAATACTCTTCCTCAATAAAACACAAAATTAAAACAAAGATATGTTGGATGTGGTTGCTAGCTGCTAATGCTAAATAATTTAGTGACTAATGCCGATCTCTCTGTTTGTATAGAAGCTGTTATTTATTTACATTTCTTATGCATTCAGTTTGAAACTTGCTCTTTCTTTATAAAACATAATCATCAAAAAAAATCTAACTATGGACGCAGCCGCTAGCTGCTAATGCTAATTGAATTAGCGGCTATTGCAAGTTTTTTTTTCTATTAACCTCTAAACTGACAATTTCTTTTTGTGTTTCATTTGATACTCTTTCACTTTCTCAATAAAAATAAAAATAAAAACAAAGAAATGGTGATGTGGTTGCTAGCTGCTAATGCTAAATAATTTTGTGATTAATGTTGATGTCGCTTTTTCTATACTAACTGTTATTTATTTTATTTTTACTTGTTCCATTTTAAATCTGCCCTTTGTTGATCAAATCTAAAAATAAAAACAAACAAAATCTAACTGTGAAGGTGGTTGCTAACTAGATAGATAGATAGATAGATAGAAACTTTGTTTATCCCCGAAGGGAAATTCACATTTCCAGCAGCATCCCTGAGCTGAGAACAATCGAGAACAATCGAAAATAACACGGGAGCTGCTACTCATGCTAATTAATACAGAAGAAATTGTGGATGTGACTGCTAGCTGATAATGCTAAATAATTTAGTGACTAATGTCAATCTCTCTGTTTATATAGAAGCTGTTATTTATTTTTATTTTTTGTGTTCCGTTTAAAATTTGCTCTTAGTTCATGAAACATAAAAATCAAAACAAAGAAGATTTAACTATAAAGGTCGCTGCTAACTGCTAATGCTAATAAATACAACAGCTAATGCTGAGCTCTCTGTTAATATCCAAACTGTTTCATTTGCGAGTGACTCTTTCTTTATAAAACATTGAAAACATGCGGACACGGGCGCTAGCTGCAAATGCTAACTAATTGAGCAGCTAATGCTAAGCTCTCTTTCCCCCCCTGCAGGCCTCAAGAAGAATCGGAAGCGAGAGACTCGGCAGCATCGGCGCAAAGTCGAGATCGTCTCCTGCAAGAGAAACGAACAATAGAGGTTATTTCTAAAATAATAATTTGTAAATCGTGTCTTTTTGCCTTATTAATTAAATATGAAAAAAATAACTGTAAATCTATCCATCTTTTTTTAAAATTATTTTTATGAATTATTATGTATACGTAGAATGAGCATAATACTTTTAATAGAATCACAATTTTAAGTATAGTTTTAAATTTATTGATTGAAAAATGACAATTAAATAAAGTCTTTGTTTTTATTTTATGGTTTATATTTTATTATTAATTAATTTAAAGATTGTTTTTAAATGATTTATTTTTATTGTTTTATAATACTTTAAATAAGCACAAAAACAATCAAGCTGCCATGTCTTTTATAAATTAATATTACAATTAACAAAAATGATACTTTTCTTATTAATCAATTTTTTCAAGAACTGTTTTTTATTTTTTTCTAAAATAATAATTATCTCTGAACAATTAATTTATAACTATTCATATTTTAGTTATTTTTTTACATTTTTAATTGAAAATATTCCTAAACTAAATCATGGAACATTTCCCAGTTATTTATTTTCGTAAAATAGTAAAATGGGTAAACATATCTGCCAATTTGTTCAGAGTTTTATTTTGAAAGCGGCTTCTTATGACATTTGTTTAATGTATTACTTATTTTTTAAATCATTTTCCGCATTGTTTTCTATTTTGCAAATTCCTGTCTGACACGTCCCACCTTAAGTGTTAAACTTTTTGCTTAAAGGGACAGTGAGAATTTTTTAAGGCCTCCTAGTGGTACAAAAACTTTTATACAGTAAAAAAACAAAACCAAAAACAAATATTGATTTGAATAATGGGCAAAATACAAAAACTATTATACTAGTGTTAATTTTTATAAACATTCATAAGTGGAGAATTTATTTTAGAATTTATTTTACATAGTGGAATCCTTACTTACGTTGCTGCCATCTAGTGGTCAAATATGACATCCTGGCGCTTTAAACATTTTTACACTAACACAGAAGGAGATGGAGTGTCTGCAGAGGCGACTTTCAGAACTGAAGGTTCTCAGTCGGCGTCTGGACCAGCAGATCCTGCAGGAGGAGCAACGGATGGAGGCCGAAGAACTGGAAACTTCGCTTCTGCGGACTTGCACCGTCGACCGGCTAAGAGAGACGAGCGCTTTGCTCGAGGATCTCGTCACCTCCGAGAATCGCGTTCGCATCTCTGTCTCGCCGCCGCCATCCATCCTCAGGTATGATCAGTGTTCCCTGCGCACTGCTCGCACATTGTCAGCGCACAAGAAAATCTAGCCAGCGCACAAAAATCAGGGCTCAAAATGACTCATTAAGAAGCGATTTAAGTCAAAGTTACAGTGCATGAAGGTCAAAATACACGAGTTCCCCTGACGTTGTGTCCGAAATGCGGTATTTTGAAGTCGAGTCAGAGTAGAACGAAGTTGAGTAAAGTTAGTAGAGTTTGTCGAGAACCGGTTTCTTCGGCTCGGCTCACTAAAAGGAACCGTCTCTTTCGGGTCCTAAACGGCTCTTCAGGTTGTTTTTGCTTCTTTCATCCCTATATGACCAAATATTATGTAAAATTATGCACAAAATGACTTAAAGGAATGGGGGAATAGAACAAAAAAGAAAAAAATACCCAAATGAAAAAGTAGTGAAAAGCTGAGAAAAAAAGAAACAGAAGGAAGAGAAAAAAAGAAGGAAACATTTAGAAAAAAGCCAGAAAAAAAGAAAATAAAGAAATGTAGGAAAAAAGTAAATAGAGAACAAAAAGAAAAAAAACAGCTCGGAAAAAATAAACACACTGAGATTTTTTTGGAAGGAATTTAAAAAAAAAAGTAGAAAAAAACACTGAAA
This sequence comes from Urocampus carinirostris, assembly GCF_059441175.1. NCBI lineage: Eukaryota > Metazoa > Chordata > Actinopteri > Syngnathiformes > Syngnathidae > Urocampus > Urocampus carinirostris. Next base: position 36,601,298 of record NC_142361.1, read on the forward strand.
AAAGAATAAAAAGTTTATGTTGCATTCAAATAATTTCCAATGATATCAAGTGAATCTTGTTGCCAACATTGTACTTCCACAAAAAAATGTGATCAAGTCAGTTCTGTATCTTACAACCGACTAAATAAGCCCCCCAAAATTTTAATATTATGCGACAAAATATGTCAGGAAATAAAAAGAAATGGATATCTTGCGAAAGACGTTTGTAGGCCGTACAACCTTTGCAATAGTACATGAGTCAATTCATTCAAAAGAGAAAAATCATTTTGCATTGCCGGAAACTCAGCAAAATGATGTCAAGTTTTGGATATGTTCGATAATGAATTATCTTGCCACACTTGGGATTGCTGTTGCTCACTGTTGTTTCAAGCGTTGCTCACCGACTTTGTGTGAACGCTCAGGCCCGTAAGGAAAATTACAGGGAACATTGGGTAGGATCCATCGATCAATCAATCAATTGATCAATCGCAGGGTTCGTACGTTGCTTGAAATCCTTGAAAAAGCTTTCATTTTAATGTTGCGTTTTCAAGGTTCGACAGGTGCTTGAATTTAGGGTGAAGTGCTTGTGCATTTTCTGAAATTCTTGCAGTGTTCCTTTGGTTAGGCATTGGTTTCAAGTTAGGAGCTAGGGTTTAGGATTCAAATACAGATTTTGAACTCATTTTATGGTTCCAAAATAGAATCGGAGCGAGGGTTAGAAACTTAGGTTTAAGCCTCTTATTGGGTATCAAATTTAATTTAGGGTTCTGAAATAATATTAGTCTAGGGCAGGGGTCAGCAACCTTTTCGGTGTAGAGTGCCACACTCAAATTTCCTTGTAAATCAGTGTGCCACACCAAGATTAATGACTCGCACATTTTTTTAATATCCAACAGAGCTGTTATTTTACACCAGTCCAAATATACTACATGGATGTACATTTTAATCGTATAACTCACCAATTTATCTTCCATTATTCTTGTTCATCAATCAACTAAAAAACGAATGTGAACAACAAATGGAAAGGCCTGTAGCCATCCATGACTTCAACCTTTTTTGCCTTTTTTGTCATTAACAATTAACTACAATCAAATACAAGTGTTATGGATAGCTACCATACCATTCATTAATGATATATTGTTGAAGAAAATATCAAAACTTGAAATAACAGCAGCAAGGCAGAAGGCTACTTGAAAATATGTGCAACAAAAATAACTGCTGATTTGGTCGTAGATATAAATGGTTTTCCGTGCTTTGCTATGTATGCAGTGAGCAATGTGATAACTTGCTTCAGCGGTGGTGTTTTTAGCCGTGACAAAGGTTTTTAGGGTCTGTGTTTGTTTGCCGTACCTGGACACAGCGCGTTTTAATGTCTACACCTCGAATTTATGTTTTGTCTCGTAATGACGTGTAACACTTGCTGTGGGAGGTACAACGATCAAGAGGCATAATGCACAAAACAGCACGGTCATTTTTTGGTTAACCCCCTCGCCACTGCTGGCACGCGTGTCATAGGTTGCTGACCCCTGGTTTACAGCTAGAATTAAATTTAGGTTTAGGAACTAGGCTTTAAGCTCAGAATTGGTCATTTTAACTGAAGCTACGGTTACGGTTTGAAAAGGGGTTAGGGCTAGGAACCAGGATTTGAGTCAAGTCTATTCATGTTTATTTGTGAGGCCCTTAATCACAAAGAGTCTCAAAGGGCTGCACAGACACAGATTATTGCAAACTACAGACTATTATAACACCATCCCCTGATCTAAGACCTATAGGAGGGCAAGGAAAAACTCAAAAACCTGAGGAAAATGAAGAAACCTTGAGGGGGGACTGCACATGAGGTCACCCCCCCTGCAGGATGACCAGCCTGCAATGGATGTTGCAATAATTAATAATACACAGATATTGTCAACATGAAATATAGGTTATTCATATGCTATAGAATAGAAGTGTGTTTTAAGCTAAATGGAGAACGCTCTCAAACCTGCAGATTTCTTCTTGGCTCTTGCGATCACTAGTCGACCAGCATTTTCAGAGCAAAGACTCCGGACCGGAACATAGGGGGAAATTAAATCTGAAAGATATGAGGGAGCAAGTCCATGCATGATTTTGTATACTACCAAGAGAACTTTAAAATCACATCTTAAGCTAACAGGGAGCCAATGCAGGTTAGCTAAAATTAGGCTAATATGATTAAACCTTCTTGTCTTAGTTAAACAGCCTCGCTGCAGCATTTTGCACCAGCTACAGGCTCTAATGATGCCTGTTAAGTTTCCAGGCTGAATGTAGGGTTTCAAAATAGGTTTAGGGCCAGGGTTACTCAAGCACCCCCAAAATCAAGCCAAGTACCCCCAAAACTTATAGCATTTTAAAAACTGTTTTTTCTGGGACAGGATAGGCTTAAATATAATGAAAAACACTAAAATATGAAAAGAACGTCAAACGAACCTAAAACGTGAACAACGCAGGGTCGGAAATGCTCAGCTGGATTGAAATGGTTCAGTTTATTTGATTCTAGCATCACTCAATCCCCCCTCCCTGCTCCTCTTTTGCTCGGCTAGTGTCACTTGCGGCATAGCGGCAGAGTCTGTGGAGGCTTCGGTGTAATACAGTAAGAGTATGTTATTATGGAAGCTCAAGAGTGACATTATTCAATTAAAAGAAGAAATACTCAATGAATAAACACAAATAAAAAGCCTTTGGCAAAATAATTAGATTTTTCATGTTGTGTCACTTTAAATGAAATTTGGAAAAACGATTTTTTTAACCAGGCAGATGCTCTGAACCTAAAATGGCCCCTGGTCAAAAGCCTGAAGAAAAATATTGATACAAAATAAACAGCAAATAATAAATAACAAATACGCTATTTTTATGGGATACAAGTCCTGGATTTATTATATTTTATTTATTATATTGTTTTCTAACTCATTTTCAAATTTCGCGATAATTGCTGCAGTACTAAAAGCCTCCCCTCGAGGGCGACAGAGAACTGTCAGTTGCAGTGTCAGACATAGGGATATTTTTACTTTTTTTTTTGTAGGTGTAAATTTAATAATACACTCTAATTTATTTCAAGGTTCGTTTTTGTCACTCTCAGATCTATAAATTATATTTTTGGGCGTTTTTTTTTAACATCCTCTCAATTCCTGCAGTACTGGCAGCTACCTAACGAGGGCGTTAAATAAATGGTAAATGGTCTGCATATATTGTATTGAACAAATAAAATTGAAAATTAATTCTTTTTTTGTGTATGATACAATTCATCAGTTTTTTAACAATCCTATATTTATTTATTTGTTTTTCTGCAAAGTATATTAGCGATTTTCAGCCATTCTCACATTTGGATATGTTCCTGCATTACCGGCAGCTATCTCATGAGAGCGCTAAAGAACCGTCAATTGCAGTGACCAAAATACACTGCATTTGCATTACCGGTACTTTTTTTAAGGAGGTTATAATAAAAAGAAAATGCTGTTTTATATTATTATAGATGTATTTGTGCAAGTCCTGGAATTTTGTTGGCACTCCCCCTTTACACTTAAATCGAATTGGATTGATTTTTTTAAATATATTTAGTTATTCGGGTTATTTGGACATTTAAAATACGTCATTGTTTGTTAAAATGCACCTAAAATCACCATATTTGTTCTTTTTTGGTCCTATTAATACACTTAAACTGCTTTTTCTAAGATGAGCTTGGAATGGAAAAAGTACAATTTATTTTGAAATGTTTTTACCTACACAAAAGAACAGGACTGTCTGAAAAAATGAGAATATTGTGATAAATGTCTATATTTTCTGTATTGAAATGAAAAAAGAGAATTCTCGTTTACTCTGGATTCTCTAGAAATCGAATGGAAGATTAAGATCCTTTATTCTTTATTCTAATGTGGCTGATTATGTGATTATGTGCTGGTTATTGTCATATTTTGAGAAGGAATATTTTAGTTTTTTGCCATCAATAGAATAGTGTCAGGACCAGAACGGAAACAGGACCCAATTGCGTGATGTTTCTCTCAAGTTGTATTAAAGGAAAGAGGAATGGCTGCGCCCACGAGCCGGCGTTTGCGGGACGCAAATCGCTCTCGTACTCGGATTATAGAATAGAATAGAATAGAATAGAATATACCTTTATTGTCATTGTTACAACATGGGATATATTGTGACAACGAAATTGGACGTGGCACTCCAGGTCCACATTTTACAGTGAGGATATAAGGAAAACAAAGAGATAAAGGAACAAAGAAGATATTTGTACTGTTCTTGTTGTATAGGCTTTGTTTTCCTCCGGAGGGGGGGTGTATGAGGGGGTGAGGGACAGACAGAGATGGGCGGATCCAACTAGTTGTTTGATCTTACTGTTCACACGATCCAGGGTTTTTTTCCCTAATTGCTCAGTCCACGTTTTGAATGGATTTGGGAAGAATTATGATCCGAACACGGAAGTGGATCTTCCGTAGCGAGCGATGGCGATGTCAAGGACGGAAAAACAGGTCGATAGCTGGGACAGGAGAGCAAAAAACGTGGTCGGGGTCAGAAACAGGTCGTAAGCCCGGACGGGAGAGCAGACGTGGTCGGATCCAAAACGGGTCGTAAGTCGGGACGGGAGAGCAGACGTGGTCAGGATCAAAACAGGTGGTAGCCGGAGACAGACGGGAGCAAAAACGGGACAGGTGGTAGTTAGGGTTGAAAAAGGCTTGCCTAGTAAACACTGAGGTTCGCAGACGGACTGACCAAAGGGGACAGATAGGAGAGGGTATGAATAGGGACAGGGAGCCAATCAGAGTCCGAGGCAGTTGGCGCCAAAGGAGCGAGCACAGGTGATTCACATCGGTTATCATAATAAATAGAATATAATTTATTTAAGTCAAATGCACAACAAAATTAAAAACCATATTCAATTCAGGGTAGTAATATATAAAAAAAGGAAGGTTTATAATTTATATTATATAATAAAAAGGCAGACAATATAATGAGTGATCCTATTTCCGTAGATTTCTTAAATGCATGATAGAAAATCAAGGACTTTAACCAAATATCCCCTTTTTATCAGACAGGCCTGCAAATCGTGGATGGCTACGGTTAACATTTTGCTCTCCTCTTGCAGACTTCGGGAAGAAGAGCAGACTTTAAATCTCTCCATCAAGGAAGTCACCGCCAAAGTAAGAGGTTATTTGCCAAAGCGGGCCGGGAGAGATGAGGGAATTGACGAGCGTTGAAATGCATCGGAAATAATATCCCCCCCCCCCCTCTTTTATGCATGCGCTTATTTCCTTTGGAGTGCGCAGAGAAATGAAATGTTTGGAAGGGATTCACGGATATGAAATATACATAGACGAACGAAAAGTCACTTTCCAGTTCTTCTCAAGTTATATTCAAAATTCTTACCCTATCTATCTATCTATCTATCTATCTATCTATCTATCTATCTATCTATCTATCTATCTATCTATCTATCTATCTATCTATCTATCTATCTATCTATCTATCTATCTATCTATCTATCTATCTATCTATCTATCTAGACATCTAGACATCTAGACATCTAGACATCTAGACATCTAGACATCTATCTATCTAGACATCTAGACATCTATCTATCTATCTAGACATCTAGACATCTAGACATCTATCTATCTATCTAGACATCTAGACATCTATCTATCTATCTAGACATCTATCTATCTAGACATCTATCTATCTATCTAGACATCTAGACATCTAGACATCTATCTATCTATCTAGACATCTATCTATCTAGACATCTATCTATCTATCTAGACATCTATCTATCTATCTATCTAGACATCTAGACATCTATCTATCTATCTAGACATCTAGACATCTATCTAGACATCTAGACATCTATCTAGACATCTAGACATCTAGACATCTAGACATCTATCTAGACATCTAGACATCTATCTATCTATCTATCTATCTATCTATGTATACATCTCTCTCTCTCTCTCTCTCTCTCTGTATCTATTTGTGTATACATCTATCTCTCTCTCTCTCTCTCTCTCTCTCTCTCTGTATCTATTTGTGTATACATCTATCTCTCTCTCTCTCTCTCTCTCTCTGTATCTATTTGTGTATACATCTATCTCTCTCTCTCTCTATCTGTGTATCTATCTATCTATCTATCGATCTATCTGTGTATACTTCTAGACATCTATCTATCTGTGTATACATCTAGACATCTATCTATCTATCTGTGTATACATCTCTCTCTCTCTCTCTCTCTCTCTCTCTCTATCTGTGTATCTATCTGTGTATACATCTATCTATCGATCTAACTGTGTATACATCTATCTATCTATCTATCTATCTATCTATCTATCTATCTGTGTATACTTCTAGACATCTATCTATCTGTGTATACATCTAGACATCTATCTGTGTATACATCTATCTATCTATCTATCTATCTATCTATCTATCTATCTATCTATCTATCTATCTATCTATCTATCTATCTATCTATCTATCTATCTATCTATCTATCTATCTATCTATCTATCTATCTGTGTATACTTCTAGACATCTATCTATCTGTGTATACATCTAGACATCTATCTATCTGTGTATCCATCTGTCCATCCAACCAACCAACCCCCCAACTTTACCCACCAATAGTAGAAAAACACATCAATTTCCTGTCAGTGGGGTAAGATTTTGTTTATGATTTTTTTGCACTGTGTATGACTGCACAAGTAAAGAGCTAAAAAACAAACTTACAAAAAAATAAAATGAATAATAGATTAAACAAAAAATATTTATATAGATATAGATAGATATATATTTACCTTGCTAATCTGAAAGGTTGGATGCGTCGTTTGAGGTTTCCTTAAAAAGTTGAAAGTAAAATATTTTCTCTATAAGGTTAATGCACAACTGAGTTCAAAGAGCCTTTATATCTCCCCCCCCCCCCCCCCCCCACAGCTCCTAATTCCTTTTATCTTACTATTAACAAAGCTTTTTCTGGACGTGCAACACATTAGTAAGCAGAAAAGGGCGTAGGGGTGCTAGTGTGCTTTCATGCTAATCCCTGTTTTTTTTTTTGTTAGTGTAGCCTGAAAATGGTAAAAGGAATAAGTGGTATGTGATTTCATGCTCGTGTTTTTTGTTAGTGTGGTATGTGAATGGTGAAAGTGAGACATTGACTTTTTGACATACAAAGAGCCAATGCAAATAACAAAAAGATGAAAAAAGTAGAGTTTATCTGAGCGCATTCAAGAAATGCACGCACTTTCACGCGCATCATAAACGAGCTGACAGAGGCTGTAATGATGACTTAAGCCAGGAGATGGCGTCCATGAGGAAAAAAAATAATCTTAATTATATGCAGCTCATTTAAGAATTGTTTTTAATGTTTTCTTCTTTTTTTTTTTTTTTTTTTTTTTTGGAGGTGGTGATGAGTCAGAAGCTCGGCAGTAGCTTGAGGAGAAAAGTCCATGAGACGGAAACTCAGATTTTGGCTTTGCACGAAGCTAAAATGGCCGCCATCACAGGTACCTCCGCCTTCCTCTTCAACTCCCCAATGTTAAACCGTTAGAATGTAGACATCCAACATAAAACCTGTTTTGAAAATAAATAAATGAATTAACAGTTTTTTGGGGGGGCGGGGGAGAAAAAAATATGATAATAAATCATTTTAGGGGGGGAGAACATTTGTTTTGAAGGAATAAGGAGAGTGATTTCACACGTGTGCTCGCTGTTTTCTTTTATTCTAGGATGAAAATGGTAAAAGTAAGAAAAGGACTGTTTCAAATTGAGTCAAAATGCTTAAATGAATAAAGAAGAGTTCATTCGAGCGCTTGTAAGAGAAAACTTCACATGCACGTGCAACAGGAGCAGCTTGACCGAAGCTGCAATCATGATTTCAGCCAGAAGATGGCGTCCAAGTTGAATATTTTGAACTTACATACCCTACCTTGAGAAAATTAAATAACGTTTGGAAAATAAAAAATACAAAATAATGTTTTGTAATGAAAAACTTTCAAAGCTCTGAAAATAAAATAAATAAATGAATGAATAAATACATTCTTTGGGAAAAAACAGGGTTGGCAGTCATGTTAAAAAAGTTTTTTAAAAGTACAAAAATCGAAATAAGTACCGTATTTTCCGCACTATAGGGCGCACCGGGTTATAGGGCGCACCCCCAAAAAATAGTTTTTGGTCCTATATTTTCCATAGATAAGGCGCACCGGATTATAAGGCGCTACAATGGGAACGTGGACAAAACAGTCAGATGGTTCAGTCCAACTTATTACCCCCTTAACATTCCCAAAGCTTGCAAAGAAGCAGATACGTGTCGTAGACACGTGCGGTTGCGGTGTCCGTACGATTTCACTCAAATGCATCGTTCCAAATATCATTCAGAAGGTTAAAGTCTTGGGATTCAAGAAATGCCAACCATTCCTAAGTTTCTATTTTCTTTTTCACTCGCAACTTTACTGTGCATATGACAATAAACACTTAGAATTGAATTTAATTTAAAAAAAGACCTATCACAGAAACATCGATATCACTCTGAAACAAGATACTGGGAAAATATATAGCCGGAGTAGCTCACCGAAGGCGTTGTGTTCAATAATAATGTGCAACCATGGTCCTCTTATATCCGTGAGTGTAGTAAATCCAGGAGAATAAAATATTTACAAATACAGAATAGTAAAACATGCTTTCTCTAAGCCGTAGACAACCAACCAAACTTGCTATTCACATTCATCTTTTTCGGCCAAATGCAGGCTTTGTTTTGTCCCTTTAGCCGATGCAAGCCCTTAAATGATAAAAAAGAACCGCCCCCTTTACCTCCGAATAACTTTAGCCAATAGTGATCGATTCATTTGATGATTGACACATCTTTTTCGGCCAATTGCAGGGTTTGTTTTGCCCCTTTAGCCTATCCGAGCCTGTAAATGATAAAAAGGATCTGCCCCCTTTACCTACGAATAACTTTAGCCAATAGTGACCGATTCAAATGATGATTGACACATTGGTTAGCCAATAAAATGCCGGTATATAAATATCATCATACACCGCGGACTACTTCACGTTCGGGGGAAAATCTAGTCGGCAGCTGTTGCATTAGTTGCAAGACTTTGCGACACACCATTGATCCATATATAAGGCGCACTGTATTATAAGGCGCATGGTCAGCTTTTGAAAAAAATTAAGACTTTTAGGTGCGCCTTATAGTGTGGAAAATACGGTACATCAATTGTGTGTGGAGAGAAGATGCATGAGAATAAAATGAAAATAATAAAATATATGGAGAAATACATGCATATCAGGGTGTATAGTGTGTACTTTTGAATTGTAATATCACCACTGACCCCTAGAGGGCAGACATCTGTAGATTGCAACCGCAGCAAGCGTGATTTTTTTCGTGTCCATCAGCGAACGACTTCAGTGGCGCCAAAGAGTTGAAAGTGGAGATGAAGGCGACCAATCAGGAGCAAGAACGACTAGAGGCGCTAGCTAAGCGTCTGCACAACATTAGCTCAGCGAGCTCACGGCAATTAGACGACCTCAAGGAGCGACGGCGCCACCTCAGGGAACAAATGGAACTGCGAGACCTGCGACATGGTACGTTCTTCTTTTATGAAAAACATAATGGAGCCTGTTTAGTTCGGTGACATAAATTACTTTATTTGATGTATGAAAAAAACAAAAACAATAATATTGACATTAAAAAAGAGTCAGTTCATTCAATAACTGGGAAATCGTTTCTATTTTGTTGATATCTTTCTTCCCTTGCCTTCATTTTTCTTCTCCTCATCCTTCTCCTTCTTATCCTCCTCTTCTTGATTTCCCCAGTCCTTCTTTATGTTTTATCTTTCATTTGGTTTCTTTTTGACCCATCCATCCATCCACTATCCTCAGTAGGGTCGCGGGGGTGCTGGAGCCCATCTCAGTCCGTCAGTCAGTCTATACGTCCGTCCATCCATCCGTCCACCCATCTTTCTCCATCTGTGCAACCATTTGTCAATCCATCATCCATCCATCCATCTATCTGTGTATCCATCTGTCCATCCATCCATCCATCCATCCATCCATCCATCCATCTATCCATCTATCCATCTATCCATCTATCTATCTATCTATCTATCTATCTATCTATCTATCTATCTATCTATCTATCTATCTATCTATCTATCTATCTATCTATCTATCTATCTATCTATCTATCTATCTATCTATCTATCTATCTATCTATCTATCTAGACATCTAGACATCTAGACATCTATCTATCTGGACATCTATCTATCTATCTGGACATCTATCTATCTATCTGGACATCTATCTATCTATCTGGACATCTATCTATCTATCTGGACATCTATCTATCTATCTATCTAGACATCTATCTATCTATCTATCTAGACATCTACCTATCTATCTAGACATCTACCTATCTATCTCTCTAGACATCTACCTATCTAGACATCTATATTGACAGTTGTCTTTGGGCAGTGGGCAGGGGACACCCTCAACTGCTTGTTATTTTTTACCCATTTACAGTCTATCCGTCCGTCCATCCATCTTTCTCCATCTGTGCAACCATTTGTCAATCCATCATCTATCTATCTATCTATCTATCTATCTATCTATCTATCTATCTATCTATCTATCTATCTATCTATCTATCTATCTATCTATCTATCTATCTATCTATCTATCTATCTATCTATCTATCTATCTATCTATCTATCTATCTATCTATCTATCTATCTATCTATCTATCTATCTATCTATCTATCTATCTATCTATCTATACATCTATCTATCTATACATCTATCTATCTATACATCTATCTATGTATCTATCTATGTATCTATCTATGTATCTATCTAGACATCTATCTATGTATCTATCTATGTATCTATCTAGACATCCATCTATCTATCTAGACATCTACCTAGACATCTACCTATCTAGACATCTATATTGACATTTGTCTTTGAGCAGTGGGCAGGGGACACCCTCAACTGCATGTTATTTTTTACCCACTTACAGTTTTGTTTTGTTTTTTACGTTCTGTTCTTTCTTTCTTTATTTTTTAGCAAATTTGATTGATTTTTGACCCACACTGGTCTATTTATGATGCAATTTGAAATATTTTGACAGGCTCGGGGATATATTCGATCCACACTGTTTAGGTTTGTTTTAACCCATTTTTGATTTTTTTTAACCCAATTTGGATTATTTTGGACCCACCCAGGTTTAATTTCCCCCCATTTGGGTTATTTTTGACCAACATTTGTTTAGTTTTGACCCATCTCATCTGATCTGTGACCCACTTTGATTTATTTTTAACCTACTTTGAGTTATTTTCGACCAATTTTGGGTTATTATTTTATTTACTTTGGGGTGTTTTGACCCACATTAATTTATTTTTGACACACTTTGTAATATATTTACAAACTTTTGGTTATTTTTGACCAATTTTAGTTTATTTCTCACTTACTTTGTATTCTTTTGGACCGTCTTTGGTCTTTTCTGACCCAACTATTTTTCAAGAGCAGGAAATTCAACCGAGCTGGCATCTAATGGGTCAATATTAAAACCCGAACAGATTTCTGTGGCCCAAATTTAGATCTAAATTTTTTTTTAACTCCCGCTGAGATCACTCTCACCGGATAATGTCACCTATTTTGGCCCATTTTGGGTTGTTTTTGATACCACTGGTTTACTTTTCACTTTATTTTATTTCTTACCCACATTGCTTAAATTTGACTGACTTTAGGTTATTTTTGACCCATATTGGTCGCTTTGTTTGAAATTGGTTTATTTTCAACCTAAATTGGTTAATTTTGGACTCTCATTGGTATATTGTTGACCCACCCTGTGTTATTTTTATACCATCTTCGGCTGTTTTTTTAATACCTGTTTTGGTATATTTTTGACTCGCTTTGGGTTATTTTTGGTCCAAATCAGGTTACTTATAACAAATTTTCGCTTAATTTTGACAGACCTTTTGTTTTTGTTTTTTCTTTCCTGTTTTTGGGTTGTTTTCAACACATTTTGGGTCATTTTGTACCACATTGATTTCTTTTTTTTTTTACTGTTTTTGGGTTATATTTTTCCCACTTTGGTCCATATTTCCCCCACTTTTGAAGATTTTTGACCCACTTCGATTTTTTTTAAACCTGCTTAGGGTTATTTCTGGCCCACGTGGGTTACCTTTAAACTGCTTTAGGTTATTTTGACCTACTATGGTTAGTTTATACCCGCTTTAGGTTACTTTTGGTCCAAATCGGGTTACCTATAACGAGTTTTAGATACATTTTAAGAGACCTTTTGTTACATTTTCTCTCCTGATTTTTTTTCTCCTGTTTTTTTTGATTTATTTTCAACACATTCTGGGTCATTTTGACGCAAATTTGGTTATTTTTGTACCACATTGATTTATTTTTTTACTGTTTTTGGGTTATATTTTTCCCACTTTGGTCCATATTTCCCCCACTTTTGAAGATTTTTGACCCACTTCGATTTTTTTTAAACCTGCTTAGGGTTATTTCTGGCCCACGTGGGTTACCTTTAAACTGCTTTAGGTTATTTTGACCTACTATGGTTAGTTTATACCCGCTTTAGGTTACTTTTGGTCCAAATCGGGTTACTTATAACGAGTTTTAGATTAATTTTCACAGACCTTTTGTTATATTTTCTCTCCTGCTTTTGATTTTTTTTGACCGACATTGGTTTATTTTCAACACATTCTGGGTCATTTTGAGGCAGATTTGGTTATTTTTTTACCACTTTTTTTTTTTTTTTTACAGTCTTTGGGTTATATTTTTCCCACTTTGGTCCATATTTCCCCCACTTTTGAAGATTTTTGACCCACTTCGATTTTTTTTTAAACCTGCTTAGGGTTATTTCTGGCCCACGTGGGTTACCTTTAAACTGCTTTAGGTTATTTTGACCTGCTATGGGTTAGTTTATACCCGCTTTAGGTTACTTTTGGTCCAAATCGGGTTACTTATAACGAGTTTTAGATAAATTTTAACAGACCTTTTGTTATATTTTCTCTCCGGCTTTTTTTTGATCGACATTGGTTTATTTTCAACACATTCTGGGTCATTTTGACGCAAATTTGGTTATTTTTCTACCACATTGATTTCTTTTTTTACTGTTTTGGGGTTATATTTTTTCCACTTTGGTCCATATTTCCCCCACTTTTGAAGATTTTTGACCCACTTCGATTTTTTTTTTTAAACCTGCTTAGGGTTATTTCTGGCCCACGTGGGTTACCTTTAAACTATTATTTTGACCTGCTATTGGTTAGTTTATACCCACTTTGGGTTGTTTTTGAAACACACATTGGTTTATTTTTTACCTTCTTTTGTATATTTGTCCTGTATTGGTTAAGGCTGAATTTTTACAGTTTGGTTTATTTTTGACCTGTACTTGTTTTTTCGGACACATTTCGGGTTCTTTTCTACCCATTATTTAGTTGATTTTTGGGTTGCTTTTGGCCGTTTTTGTTTATTTTTGACCTACATGGGTTTATTGTAAGCCCATGTGGGGTTCGTTTCTGACCCTCTTTTTTTTTTTTGACCTAACTCATTTCGAATTGCAGGAAATTAAACCCGGCTTGCGTCAAACCAGTCAATATTGAAACCTGGAGAGATTTCCATAGCCCAATTTGGGATCAAAACTATTTTTTTACCACATGCTGAGATCACTTTCACAACGGGGTCCTGAGCTGGAGCCTCGTTTTTCATCTCCTTTTAGTCCGAATTTGATTCGCCTCCCGCCGATTCACAGGAAAGGATGATGTCACATATTAGCTTTCTTCGGTCCGTACCGACAAAGGCCGGTGGTTGTCATGGCGACAAGGAGGCGGCTCTCCTCAGCATCCGAGAAAATAGGAAGTCGGTGCCATCGGTTGTCTTTATTTCTTGCGAATCTGCATCTGGTTTTTACGCCTCCCCCCATTGAAGACGGCCCCCGTGTATAATTCAGTGGCAGACGGTGTTTAATAAAGGAAGACTGCGTGAATGAAAGTTGACGGGGTGGTCTTGGGGGGGTTGGAGGGACCTTGGTGGCAAACCTTCATGGCAATTAGCTGGCCTGTTTGAGGAGACGGGTGGACCATTTTTTTTTCATAGCGGGACCTGACACTGTCTTATAATTGGCGTCTAGACAATAAAACAAATTGCATGTCACGATCCAGAAAACCAATTAGGATCCTCGTTTCCGTTTGCTGTAAGATGGAAATTGAAACATCCTTGAAATTGACCTTCAGGTTGATTCTGGGATTCGTATTTACAACTTAAAGCATTTGTAAGTCCTTGTTTTTTGCTTGCATTGAGCACCTGTAATCTCCTTTTTTTGTTTTTTGTATTTTATAAATTAGAAGGTAAGATAACAATTTAAAGAAAAATAAAATAAATAAATCACATTGAATAAAATTAGTAATGTTCAGTCCAAATTTCTTACTTTAATCTCCATTCCTGGGACTATTCGGAATGATCTTAAATTTTTCATTTAAATGTTATTTTTGGAGTTAAAAGTAGAATAACAATGAATTCAAAGAGAAATAATATCAATAGAATATTGAATGAAATATATATTAAAATAAGAAACTTGTTTTAGTTGACTTTGTGCAACTAAAAAAGAAAACAAAGCCAAAATATCATAATAGAAATAGATGAAAAACAACTTTAATTCATAAAAAAACAATAGTCAAATACGTATAAATACATTTAAAATAAAATAATTGCCTAGAAAAAAATATATATATGTTCCCAAAAAAAAAATAGGAATACAAATGAAAACACGAATGGGTCCTGTCTCTCTTCTGGTCATGACAGGCAGTGCCACTTTCTCCAAAATACAAAAATGCATCTTTGGCAACGATTGAGTTGGTTTAGGTCGTTATTAAAAAATTCCCAAGCCTTACAAAATACGTCCTATCATTCTTCTAAATACATTCGTTTTCATTTATCATTTTATCTGAGGACAGGAAACATCTCATCTCATCAGCTACACCGCTTATCCTCAGCAGGGTCGCGGGGGTGCTGGAGCCCATCCCAGCAATCATTGGGCAGTGGGCAGGGGACACCCTGAACTGGTTGCCAGCCAATCGCAGGGCACACGGGGACAGACAACTCACTCGCTCATTCACACCTAGGGACAATTTGGACCGGCTAATTCACCTGACATGCATGTTTTTGGAATGTGGGAGGAAACCGGAGTGCCCGGAGGAAACCCACGCAAGCACGGGGAGAACATACAAACTCCGCACAGGAAGTCTGGAGCTGGATTTGAACCCACGCAGGAGGTTCCCAAGACATGAACTGTGCCGCACATGCGCTAACCACTGCGCCGCCGTGCTGCCCGACAGGAAACATAAAAGGAAATAAAACATACATCTTCTGCACTGATTTTGTTAACTTTTTTATTGCATACGGCAAAAAAACAATTTCAACATTCATGCATGTTTGTTTTTGCAATAGCAATTCACCATTTCACTGTAATTCCACATTTGTTACATGTAATAGTGTTTAATGTTTTCTTTTTTTCTCTTCTGTCTAGAAACTGAGCTGAAAGACAATGTGGAAAGATATAAGGAGCTTTTGGAAGACAAGTTGCACGCGTGAGTCATATGTTTACTTGTTTTTGTTTCATGTGAGCGCAAATATTGAAAAAAATTGAAAAAAGACCCCCGAGGACTCATTGTCCTCTCTCGCCCTTTCTCTCATCCGATTCTCGCTTTAATATCTTTAATATGATGCTTGTTCGAAGTACTGTTCTTCTCATTTTATATTCAGTAAATGAAGAGAAAATCAAAAGGAAAACTAGACAATTCCCGAGGCAATTGTGAGAGTTGTGATGGAAGATGATGGTTGAAAACCGTTAGTATTGAGTTGTTTGCATTTAAATGATTGCATAACGATTTGAACTCATTGGGATGTACCTGTAATTTTTGATTTGGTTCTGTTAGCATCACTTTTTAGCATGTAGCCTTTAGCATAACTCATTAGCATGTACCCGTTAGCATAATTTGTAAACATGAAGTCGTTAGCATGTAGCCATTGGCATAATTTGTTAGCATGAAGCAGTTAGCTAGATATGCCATGGCAACCGTGATATTAATAAGTGACCTTACTGTCACTTATTATAATTATTATATGATATTATATGATATTATATATTATATGATATTATATTATGTGATATATGATATGATATGATATTATAAGAAGATTATTTAAACTCATAAAACAATAATCTCCAATTTTTTTTATACATATACGCAGGGTTGGGTAGGGTTACTTTGACTTGATTACTTTCAATGACCTTTGGATTTCTCCAATACCAAATATGCTAATAAAACACAAAAGAAACCCAATATAAATAAAATGATGACTCACAACACGTGGTAAGCTTTCTCTCCTGGCTTTGATCTCTTTGATCTCCGGCAAAACGAACATCAAATGCCACAGAAACAAAATGAAAGTAAATCCAAACAGCTTGCCAACATCATTTTTTGCCGTTCCGTGTATTCCGTTACTCCCCAAGCCTGCACAAAATGTCGTCATTTTATTCATATTTAGTTTCTTTTGTCTTTTATTAGCATATTTGGTATTGGAGTCATCCAAAAGTAATTGAAAGTAATCCAGTTAAAAGTAACCCTACCCAACCCTGCATATACGTCATATTCTGTCGTGGATTCAGCTACAGCTGTTCGGGCCTGGAGCCGATTTGGGAAGCCGACTTGGAGGCGTGCCAGTTGTTGTCGCGGGGCCCCCACGCCTGCGGCACCGCCTACCCGGACCGGCATCTCGCGCACGACCGAGAGGACGACAGCGCCATGTTGACGGCCTTAGGGGGGCGCTGGTGTCCCGAGGCCGACTTGCGCAACTCACAATTCACAAAGGTACACCACGTTTTCCAGATCCTTGTTTTATATCGGCTACAGCACAGACTAAACCAATCGATTTTTATGATCGAGGGAACTACCTAAGCCAGGGGTGTCGAACTCATTTTAACTCTGGGCCCACACGATAGAACAAACATTCTGTCGGGGGCCGAACGAGTAGATTAAAGAGAAAGAAAAAGAGAAAGAAATAAGAGAACGAGGGAGGGAAAAGGAGAGAGGGCGGGACAAAGAAAGAGAGAGAGGGAGAGAGCGTGAGAAACAAAAGATAAAGTCGTGAGAGAGGGGGAAAAGAAAGGGAGAGGAAGAAAGAAATCCAAAGAGAAATAGAAAGACAGAAGGAGAGAAAAGAGAAAAGAAAGCGCGAAGGGTAGGAAGAGAGAAAGAGAAAAGAGAAAAGGAAAAAATGAAGTTAGAGCAAAAGAAGTTAAAAAGACACAGAGAGAGAAAGAGACAAAGAGCAACCAGTGACAGGGGAAGACTCCTGTTCTGACTCAAATGCAGCACCTTCATCATCTGGTAGCCGTTGTTTTAAAGTGTATAGCCCCCATCCTGCTCTTCAGGGGTGACCCGGACCTCAGCTGATACTCCATATATCAATATTTAAATGTTATATTATTCCTTTTTTTTTTAAACCTCCTACTGTCATTTAACGACAGGAGGCGGGACTAAAGGACAGACATGACTAATCAATCTTAAGGATCTTGCACAACCTCAATCCATCATTCTGGAGCTGTCCTTAGCCCTTTTTTTTTCTTCTTTTGATGAATCGTATTTTGGCAAAATTGGGCTTCCTTGGCCCCTTTTTTTGATTTATTCAGATTCAGATTCAGATTTAGATATACTGTATTGTCATTCTTGTACACGTTTATACAGAACGAAACGTCGATACATCTTATTGCATTTGGGTCCACTTTATTTATTTATTTATTTATTTATTTATTTTTCGTGTATTGCATTTTTTGCTCTCTTGGGCTTCCATAGTCTTTATTTTTTGATGGTTGAATTGAATGCATTCTTAGGCTTCCATAGTTCTTTATTATGTACTATGTTGCATTTTGGCTCTTTTGGACTTCTGTAATTCTTTTTTTCCTCTTTTTTTTGATTAACTGTATTTTGGCATTCTTGGACCTCCACAGTCCCTTTTTCCTTTTCTTTTGCGGAATATTTCATTTTGGGACTTTTAGGCTTCTTTTTTCCCACTTTTTTATTTTGGGAATGACTGCATTTCAGGAGTCTCAGGTTTCCACGGCTCCTTTTTTCAAATATTGATTGCATTCTAGCACTCTTGAGCTTCCATAGTGCAGGGGTCTTTTTTTTTTTTTTTTGACTTCGGGGCAAAAAAGTGAATGATTGGCCGGCCTCCGCCCACCAAAGTCTGACAGTCTCGTCTCGGATAAGAACAAAGTCAACATAGCTGGCGGCCCGAAAAGAAAGAAAAAACTGGCCAGACATGTTTTTTGTGTGTTTGCCTCCCGGATATGTAACGTTTGAGTTTTTTTCTGCAGTAGCGGTGAAAAAGCAATTCTCACCCCATTGGCAGAAAATGGGGTTGGTTTGAGATGATTACTTTGAAATATTTTCTCTTGTTCCTTGTCTCATCTCATCTCATCTCATTAGCCGCTTATCCTCAGTAGGGTCGCGGGGGTGCTGGAGCCCATCCCAGCAATCATCGGGCAGGGGACACCCTGAACTGGTTGCCAGCCAATCGCAGGGCACACGGGGGACAGACAACTCACTCGCTCATTCTCACCTAGGGGACAATTTGGACCGGCCAATTCACCTGAAATGCATGTTTTTTGCAATGTGGGAGGAAACCGGAGTGCCCGGAGGAAACCCACGCAAGCACGGGGAGAACATACAAACTCCGCACAGAAGTCTGTAGCTGATTTGAACCCACGCAGGAGGTTCCCAAGACATGAACTGTGCCGCACATCTTATGTTAGTAGTTATCATTAGCTAAGTGAGTCAAGGAATTGTCTATGAAACATAGAGCATTTGTTTCAGAACCCAGTCAAATCCTATCGAAACCCAATAACTCTAAATTTCAATATGGCGTCACAATATAGATCTGGACTTTTTATAGAAATGGAGTTCATACACCTTACCAGGTGAGCTACCCATGTGTCTCGGGAGGGACAGGTTCAGGGTTTGAGAGTTTCAGAGTATGGTTCCCGGAATAGTACTAGCAAGGCAACCCTAATCTGGTGCGGTTAGCTCCACTTGGGATTGAATCCACGACTCTTGATAAAAGGCTTACCAGGTGATATGGAATTCATTGAGTCCAGGATTACAGTCTCAATCAAATGTGGGTTTTAGGGTTTCAAAATTTGTCTTCGGGTTTCAGAGTTCACAGTAAGGACAATATAAGAAGACAAGAAAAGAGTCCTAGATTTTCTTGCCATTAGCTCCAATAAGGAACGAACCGATAACCGTACGTATGGAAGGCAAGTGCCTTAAAAGCTGAGCTACTGTAGAAGAAAGAAAGAAAAAGAGAGAGAGGGAGAGAGCGTGAGAAACAAAAGATAAAAAGTCGTGAGAGAGGGGGAAAAGAAAGGGAGAGAAATAAAGAAATCCAAAGAGAAATAGAAAGACAGAAGGAGAGAAAAGAGAAAAGAAAGTGCAAAGGGTAGGAAGAGAGAAAGAGAAAAGAGAGAAAAGGAAAAAAGGAAGTTAGAGCAAAAGAGGTTTAAAAGACAGAGAGAGAGAAAGAGACAAAGAGCAACAAAGGAAGAGAAAAAGAGAGACCCAGAGAGTGAAGGAGAGAGAGAGAGAGAGAGAGAGAGAGAGAGAGAGAGAGAGAGAGAGAGAGAGAGAGAGAGAGAGAGAGAGAGAGAGAGAGAGAGAGAGAGAGAGAGAGAGAGAGAGAGAGAGAGAGAGAGAGAGAGAGAGAGAGAGAGAGAGAGAGAGAGAGAGAGAGAGAGAGAGAGAGAGAGAGAGAGAGAGAAATACAAGTACAGTGTCTTTGTTCGAGGCACCTGGCTTTGGCAACATCAAGTTGACATATTTCAACCTGCAGCTTGTTTTTCTCTTGCGCTTCTCTGAGTGTTGTCTCACGGGCCGGATTCAATCCCTTACCGGGCCTGATCTGGCTCGCGGGCCGCCTGTTTGACACCTGTGCTTTAGGGTATGATTCTAGCGTTTTCCACCCTAACCTTGTAACCCTACCCCTAACCCTCACTCGGTGCCTAATCTTAGTAAGCTACAGGGGATAGTGGATCAAATGAATTTCAGGTTAAGAATACAGTCAAAACTAGAATTAGGGTTTTTAGGGTTTCATTACCGTGCTTTCTACCCTAACTGGCTAACTCTTAACCCTTCCCTTTAACCCTAGTGAGCTATTGGGGATGTGTAGTGAACTGAATTCAAAATGAGGGTACAAGTCACGTCCCAATTCCTCATTCTAGGTTCGGACTGCCCTGCTTTCTATTCTAACCTCCATTTTGCACTCGATGATTTCATGATCTGAAAAATCACACTTTCTGCTTCATTCTTGAATTTTCTCTCTGCTTTTTTTCCCGACTAAAGCAAAACCTGGACTAATATTTCTCCAACGGCTAAAAGGTGAGAACGAGTGACAAAAAACTGAGAAAACGTCAAAGAAAAAGTACATTTTAATTATAAAAAAACAAGAAAAAATACTTTAATTGAATTAAATATAACAGAAAAGAAAAAAAAATATTAAGAGAAATATTATTTAAAAAAATTGAAAAAAAAAGAATGAAGGAAAATATATTTTTAAACAAAATTGAACACATTAGAAATTAAAGAAAAAATACAGAAAAAGAAATAATTAGAGGAAACATTTAAATTGATTAAAATTTAAAGAAAAATAAAAAAAAAGAATTAAAAAAAACAAGAAGAAAATACAAATAAAAAAAATAATGAAAACAAAGACCTAAAACCCTAAAAAACTTATTTAGAAAGACGAAATACTAAAAATTTTAAGAATAACATGAAAAAAAAGATCCAATTAAATAAAAATACAAAAAAAAAGATAAATGATAGATTTTTTTTAAGAAAGTTAAAAATGAAAACAAAGAAAGAAAAGTTACAAGAAAAAAGTAAAAAATAGAAATTAAGAAAAAAAGATAAAATAAAGAAAATAAACAAACGTTGAAAGAAAAAGAAGAAAGAATGCATAAATAAGTTAGTACACACTTTTAAAAAGGAAAAGGATCAATACAAAAAACAATAAATACAAGAAAAAAATCAAAAACATAATTAAGGGAAATATGAAAGATAAAAAAAGAAAAATAAACAAACATTGAAAGAAAAAGAAGACATAATGCATACATAAGTAAATAAAAATTAAAAAAGAGAAGACAGAAGGATAAATACAAGAAAACAATAAATACAAAAACATAATTAAGGAAAATTTAAAAGATAAAAAAGAAAAACAAACAAACACTGAAAGAAAAAGAAGAAAGAATGCATAAATAAGTAA